>NC_134396.1:66205230-66515117 GCF_035582795.1 Mycteria americana
CCGATTAAAAAATCAGCAACATCTGCTACTCTGCACTAAACTTCCTGTAACTAAAGATGCACAAGCCCTGGAGATTCAGCATTACGTGAAATAGATTTGTTTAATATAATTGAACATAATTGTGCATGTAATGTTTTAACGTAATATTACTCAGCAGATGTGCAAATAATAGCTAGGTTACTTGCCACCAGCCATATGCTCATGATGTGATGGCAGAAGCATCATAATAATTGGCAAGACAAGTTCATTAGTCTGAGTGACTGGACCAATGCACTGAAACTGAGATTTGGTGTTGACCTGGGGACACTAATGTGTGCTTTGAGGAAACACCAATGTCTTAAGTCTGGTAGAGAACATATAGTAAGTTTTCTTGCCCTCTGTTGGTTAAGAGATCCTGAGCACTACTTGCAAATAGGCCTAGTAATTTCACTGAAATAGATGTTTAAGATGAGTCTGTTTTGAAACCCAGGACAAGTTTATTGCGTAAAACAGGAACTACAAAGTGAATACTTGTTTGTCTGATTATTTTGGATTATCTCATGAAACTCATTAGAACAGAGACACAAAATTCAGTTTTCATTTATCACTTCTGGTCTGAAACATATTTCAGACACGCTTCTATTTTAAAGAAACTTCCTATATTTGGGATTCTGAAGAAAACAGCATTCCTAGTTACAAGAGGCAATTGCTGTGAAGCTGGGAAAAGATACTGATGCAAAAGAGATGGCCAAACACTAACATATCTTTCATATCTCATTAGTCTAAAGAAAGAAAAAAAACAGCTATATTGCTAACGTTTGACTTACTTACCTTCTTCTAATCCTCTTTGGTCAAACATAAAGGAATGAAAGTATTCCTGCATACTCAGGGACTAATAAAATTAGGTCTGTGGACTTTCAGTAGAAATTGGGTGCCTCTCTTCATTTCTTATGTGTTTAAAGACCCTTAAACCTGAGCTCCTAATAGTCTACCGTTTAAACTCTCATCTTACAATACTGAGCTCAATAAGGTATTTGCGCTGATAGTTTGTCTTCCTAATGATTTGGCTTCCTGCCTTTGGCCTGTTTTGAGAACACACTGGACTTAATAGTAACTGACATAAGAATATGAAATAAAGATGTGTATTTGTACGGTGGACTGTCTCAAACATTTTGTACCATAAAAGAGGATATTGGCTGCTCTTAGGCTGCGGTTACCCATGTTGTGTGTTTGATCTGGTATGCCAGGGGCAGCAGTTCCTGTGGTCACATTTCCATGGCTGCTAAGCCTCTCATCTGTGAGTTTAAAAGTGATATTTGAAGACAGACAGGTGGGTAACAGAGTAATAAGGGATAACTGGGATAATAGATAACAGGGATGACAATTGTTCCATACAGAGACTTGATGAAGTTGTGCTGGCTAGTTGCTTGGACATTTCTAAAGGTCTGGAGACTTAGCCAAGATATAGGGACTGCTGGCTGTTGATAACAGGAATAGAATATCCTCTACAATAAAATGCCATCCTCAGCGTGACTGCAATATTCATTATTGTAATAAGTCACTCTGACTACGGCTTAAAAAAAATCCAAGGCCAGGAAATGTCACCTCAGGCAGAGATGCTGCCCGTAACTGGACAGCTGCAGAAGAGTATTTCTTCTTTAGCAAACATGATTCTTTTTATCTGGTTAAAGATCATAACTTTGTCACTCCTCCTGAAAGCTTATGAAGGTGTTAATTTTTTTTAAGTTGTCACGTGTTCAGAAAGCTCTATGAAGCCAATATATCAATGAGTGTAATATGGGAATGTGACAGCTGTACTATCAAATGTCTTTGCTTCCCTTCTTTCATCTTATTATTCTGCTAAGAATGATTTACATTTGAATTTGAAACCACACAACCTTTTGGAGCAGGGAATTATTTGAACCTTATGTTAAGAGTGGGTTCAAATGCTGACTAGATTGCAGCAAAGAATTTGTGCATGTGCATCACATACTTCAGCACTGAGTGCTGTAGTCAGAGGGACTGTGTATGCTTTTAAAATTAAATAATACAGCTCAAGATCAGAAAGATTCATTATGGTTATCTATTTTAATCTCTTAACTATCATCAGCTATGAAATTTTGCCCAGAGATTTTTAGCACCAAGGAGTCAAGTTAGACTATGGATGGCTATCAATTCTATCTCCTAAATCTTCTCTCATTATTTTAATATTGAAAAGGAAGATATTAGCCCAGTGATCTTCTTTTAGTGACAAATTTAAAATTGTTCTATCATTCAGTTTCTTTTTCCATAATGGATATCATTTGAGACAAGTTTTAAATCTGGATCTGTATATTCCTCATTGTGGGGGTATTCAGGAACAAGATATCTGCCTCAAGGATCCTGTACAGATAGGATGCCCATCTTGGATCCCAAAGGAGTACTGTTTGGATGAAGTGCTCCCTATGACAGCTTAGGCAGAGTCTGCCACTCCAGTAGACAGAGGTTCACACAGCTCCTGCGTTCCCAGAGAAAACGTTCATGGATTGTTCTGTGGTCTTATGGGGTCATTTCTTCATCACAGGCTGCAATTCAACATGCTGCAGTTCCAGTGACAGCATATTTTCAAGTTAGTCTGCTTTCTTTAGGCACTTTAAAAGCAGGACACTACTGCAACATGTGTGTTAGAAAAGTATGACCTTAGCTTCTCACATTTTATTCTCTAACAGACTGAAGTGAACTTTTCCTGACTGTTACAAGGTTTAATAGGCTCACATTTGCAAAACCTGGAATTATAGTAGGTCCCTGCAGACCACTACATAGCGTGACCCTTCATTGCTAGAGCTCTGCTTCCTGGGCAGGAAAGGAGGGCCTTACCCTGTCTATCCCTGCTCCAGCTCCAGGATCACTGCAGGAGGATGAACCGCTGTGGTCATTCGGTTAACTTTGCCTTATTGTAGATCCCAGATAGGCTGGCATGCCTAGAGAAGATGGGATCTAACTCTTTCTGGGAAAAGTCCTGTAAAAACATGTTGCAACAATCTTCCCTGCCAAAACCTTTTCCACGGCCAGTCTTGTCTTACTTCGCAGCTTACTGGTGGTTACGTGTTTATGGATGCCAAACATTCTCCCTTGCATTCAATGGATCACAGCATTTCCAGGCAGCCAGTTTTTAATGTGAGACTTTCAGTCCTTTGGGCTTTTGTAGAAATGACTTAATTTATCTTAATGGCATAAGTCAAATAATGTATGGAGACAGTGTTTTATGTATTGGGGCTATCTGACTTGGCTCCTTAAAGAGAGTTCACAGCAGAAGAGTACATGCTTCTTTGATCCTCAATTTTTCTGCTCCCTTAGACAGACTGGTTTAAGCCTGCTTCACAAGTCTCCTATATATCCAGTCAGTTTATCTTGACTATCCATTTGGGCAGGCAAATGAGTATTTCTTGTTTAATTTCCAAGCAATTTGATTTTCATCTATCCATAAAATGGTAATTGTTGGGAATACAGGTTTTGTTAAGCACATAAACCTTAATGCATCACATGCTATATAATTTTTTTACATTAACATAAAAGTTGAAATTAAGAAGCACTCCTGATTAGGAATTCATTCTATGCAGTCTTGGTCTCACGGCATATTTAGGAGGGATGGGCATACAGATAAATGCACTTGGCTTCTTGCTCATAAGAAAGTGTTAAACATCTTTCCTTCCCCATGAAAAATTTCTGGGTTTAGTTCAGAGTGACTGTTTTGTTTTATCATGAAAAGTAGGTATGCTGGGGGATTGGTAAAGTTATGACACTCTCTGTGCATCCATTGAAGTGCCTGGGGATTCTTGTGGTTGAAAGGCATAATATAAATTCAAGATATTATTAGTATTACTTCTGCTAATAATAATAATTCAACCCCAGAATAATGTTTGTGGCTGAGTTATTATAATCCCCTAAACAAATGGTTTTGTGCAGAAGCAGAACTGCTGACACAAGCCTCTTGTAACAAGACAACGCCAGCAGGCATTGCTATAACTCAAGCAAGGGCCAGTCAAAATGATACAGCCATTGTGTTGATGTGTTGTATATGGTTGTGAGTATTGGTGCCAGCTGTGTCATAAACCACTCCCTGGAAATAATAACCCTGACAGATAATGGAAATGAATCAGCATTTTCTCCTTAATCAGAATGTTTTGTAAGCCTGACCATACAGTCTCAATATTCAGTAAGGAATATTTTCAGCTCCCTCCCCCTTAAAAAAGAAAAGTCTCAGTAAGGTTATGTCTTCTGTTTAACAAAGCTGGAGAGCTTTATGTTCTCACAACTTCTGAAGTTCTGCATGAGATACCACTTTACCAAAGAGTGACAATTATACAGGGAATAGCAGGCTGTTTCCTCGTACTAGCCCTGATTGCTGCATGATGGCGACGATAGAAAGCTAGCTGTTCTGGAGCTGAAGTCCCAAGCTGTCAGTGCAGCAGGGACTCAAAGCAGACTTGCTTCATTAGGTCACTTGTGGCGCAGGGTGGGAGCAGGGGGTGGTTCTATAGACATACATGTTACACACTCCCTTTGGCTCATGGGAGAAGAAAGGTTTTGGGTTTAACTTGGCAACGCCTGGAGAGCTTTTAAGCTCTTAAATAATTGCAACACCTCTAAACAACAGATAATAGATATCCTCAGTTAAATTTCAACAATCAGGACATGGAGCATTTTATTATCTGACAATTAAACTCAGTTGCTAGAAGTTTTGAAATGGATGTCTTGTGTGAAAACCCACCCCAGCTCAAAATATGTCCTAGCCTGCATGGAGAAAGCTAGAAACATTACATTTCCTGGCTTTCTCACAGTCCTAGTTTTGCTAAAACTGTTATTTTTTTGGCTTACAAAAATTCATGTTTCATAAATAAGGCTATTCTAGAAAATAATCTTAAAACCAGTTTTCATTACATCATCTCTCCATAAGCTTTAGATTTTTGCTTTGTCTGGAACAGTTCATTTGTCTCTTTCTTTTCAAAACCCGGATTTCCTTGCAAGGTTAAAGGTACACATCAATACATTTACCAAGATTTTAGAAGCAAACAGAAGTTCTTTTTCTATCATGCTCATTAACAATGTGAACTTCCCTGACAATTTATGCAAAAGTCTTTCATTAAAAAGACAACAAATTTTTACTTTTATCATATATTTCTTCCTCTGTTTTTTTCTCAGCACCCCTATCAAATATATTTCCCAAAGCCTCCCTAGAGTTCTGAAGTTAGTCTCCAGCATGTACTACTATGTGCCAGAAGAGCTAAGTTCCCAAACTGTAAGGTCTGCCTGAGAGGTAGTATCTGTTTCTTCCCAATAGATGAAGCTAGAATAAACACCAAACTTTCAGACTCAGAAGTCATTCTTAATTTTAGAATAAGGGCACTGCGTTGGTCAAGTAATAAGATGGGAATTTCTTAGCACCATACCTCTGCCTTTAAGATTTGTATTTGAGCCAGCTGCAGCTGGATTCATCAATCAGCGGCATGCAGACGAATACAGGTCTGTCATCAAGAGTGTACCTCTTAGAGAGCTGTGGCATGAGTTACTGGTACAAAGAGAGCTGTACCAATGAGGCTGCAAAGTTATTACTTCTTGGCTGGGATGTGCCTTCTAAAAGGAAGTGTGATATGAGACTTTCCCTGCAGAATTTATTAGGAGGCTTTTCATCAAAATTTGGAAGTTTGGAGTTAGAAAAGTGTTACCTAGTGGATGGATGACAATAAATGCCTCAGAAATACACACATAAGAGAGATCCAGATTTAAATATTATCAGGCCAGTTAGTAATAAATACAAGCCAAAAAAATAACACTTAAAACCCCAGATGGTGGGAAAGGGTAAAATGGAATTGAGTACATTTTTATTCTTATCAGTGGGTGCATGTGAGCAAGAGGTAACTGTGGTACTACTCCATACACCAAAACAGAAAGAAGAGTGACGCTAGAACCCATTTGGGCACAGGACATGGGAAAGACTGGCAAGTTTTGTAAAGTCTCACAAACTTAGGGTGTACATACACATGTGCAGATGCATGTGTAAAGCTAATTTACGGCACTGACTTTGAGATGGAAGTTAAAGCAAGATTAAAAGTCTGACAGGAAATAGTGTGATCACAGATTGTCTTATCTTCGCTTTTTCTGCAAGCATCCTTCTGAATCTGCTATCTAATGTACTAAAGTAAAGAGGCTGCTTGTTAGAACAATATGAGATGTAGTTTCTTCTCTTTTAAATCTTCCACACAAAAAAACCCTACTACCCTACCTGCCCTTACTTTCCAAACGGAATATGGATTGGTTATTTGTGCCTACACTTCAAATTTCTCCTCCTACAATCTTTTTTAATGGAAGTGAAGGTAGAAAAACTGCCAAATAAGCTGTGTCGTCCTCCCCTTAGTTTGCTGTAAGTGCAAAGCCATTATAGTTTTCCTGTTATCTCAGCAATACGTTGCCTTTCTATTCTTTGTAAAAGCTGTGTATTTGACTTACACTGTGGGAGAGAAAGGGAGAAAAAAAGGTGCTTTTACAGGTGTATTTTCTGTATGGGTAGGCCAAACTGCTGTGATAGTAGATGAGCTAGTCAAGTGTTCCCTCAGTCTCTGCCCATTGCAAAGTGACAATCTAAATTGCAGTTCTCTCCTGATTCCCTGTGGAAGGTGATATCCATCCGGAAGATTTGGCTTTGGACAGCAGGAGAGTTCATAAAGTTCATATTAAATGAAGACCTGACTTGCTGTTCAAATTGACTTGATGGTATTACCTACTCCACTTTCAGCTTGAGTTTTTGCTTCAGGGATGCTAATTATTTTCAGAATAATTTCTAACAGCATCTAATATTGATACAGGTAACTGTTTAAACATTGTTCATCCTTTAACTGCTACTGTATTTTAGTCTGTGGTCCTGAAAAATAGCAGGTAAGAGTTAGCATGGGCTGCTCAAAGATGTATAGGGAGAATTCAGGCTGTTTGTGTTACAGCTCATTTTCTAAAATTAGTGGAAGTGTTGCTCCAGTGGTCATCCCAAGAGTCCAATGACAAATTTTCAGTTAGCCTGGCAGCATTGTCAATGCCCATGATCCACAGCATAGCTGTGGAACTGTAATATCAGTGCAGCTTTTGATAACGGACATACCTCAGAATCTCCCGGCATAGACAAGCAGTGACATTTAGCATTGAGAAACTGAGGCATGTAGATAAAGACCAAGTGACCTGCTCCAAGTCATAAACAGGAGAAACTTCTTGGCCACAGAGCAGCTTAACAGGGACAGCTTCATAAGCACACGATCCTTTGCCTTTCTCTCACACTCCAGAACACAGAAGAGACTCTCCCTTGTCAGTAGGTATTGGAGCTGTTACTAGTGTTGGCCATTCCCCTCCACACCGGTTCTTGCTCCAGATCTGGTGCCCGCACCATGACATTGCACATTCAGTCCTGTTGAAGCCATGTGCATGGATCAGCTGGAAAATCCTCATCTCCTGCCTTTTCCCCCACATAAAGTCCTGTATCATACCTGCTTGGAAACCTCTGCGTACTTCTTCAAGAGATTATATTGTGCCCTGCCAGCTGGGTGGACTTACTGATCCGAACTTCTTGCTCTCTAACTTGTCCGACCCTGTGCTAAGGACTATATGGTTAATGCTCTCTGACATCATGTGTTTTCATTAAACCCAAAACCAAAGTCTCCTTAAATTCCCTTCTGTATGTTAGACGCAAGAACAACTTTCAAGAGACATCATCTTGGAGGAGAAGGGGGAAAACGGGGGAATGCAGATGATTGTGTTCTATTAAACAGATTTGTAGCAGAGTCATGACAGCAAATCTCCTTCTGCACTTTCTGTACATTTTGGTGAGGGTCATTCTGTGGCTGAAACAGGACAGACACAGGTCAGTAGCTTTTAGGAACGGAAGCCCTACCTTTATAAATGATCATCCCTATAGCAATCTCCTGTGCTTAAATAGAACAACTTGCAGCCAGTGGGAGATTTATAACATACTCTAGGCCAAACAGTGACCCGTGAAGGATGCTCTGTCTTGCTTTAATTTGGCATCCAACCAAGCTGTGTCTGCACTGTTACAGAGAAACCTGCAACCCAGTCTTTGTGTGCGCGCTTGAATGTGTGTGAGCGCACGCTGGGCTAATTGCTAGTGCTAAGCATCACTTGAGACTGAAATATCTGTGTCTGTATGATGATACATGACTGTCTGAAAGATGTCAGATCCCTAATCAAATGTCTTTTGCCTTGGGGGCTGCCAGTAACCTCTCTGCAGCATTACTCATTCTGGCAGGTAGTTTTCCAGAAGCTCACACGTGTAGGAGGCTTTGAAAAATTAGGAGATGAAGAAACACCTCTTTTATCCAAAGAAGCAGTATCAGGATCACCATTGTTCTGGCATGCTTTGGACTGGCTTTCAGCAAACACCCCCACAAGAAGGCTATTGAAAATCAGAAAGGATCACCTTCTTTCCACCAGGGCATGATGCTGTGCTTGTTATGATGAAAAACAATGTTTCTTTATGTAGAGGGAGGTCTCTTTATGTTCTGAGAAGCAAAATGTACCTTAACACTGCAGGCAGTGTTTCGGAGGAAAAAAAAAACTGAAGTAAAAACACAGGTTTTATATATATGCCCTTGAAGAATTTTTTTTTAGCCTGTGTTATCACACCATGCTTTTATACTGCAGCTTAATATACACATGAGAAATTTCAGGGCTGTTGAGCATGCAGGTTTTCCTAGGGGATGAGTGCAAGGTTATTTAGCACAGGTGTTTCTGTAATTGTACAACACTCCCTATTCATATGCCCACAAGCTCTTATTCCCTTGTGAATGATGCTGTTGTCTAGCATTAGAGCTCCAGGTTCTAATAAAAAACACAGGTAATATTGCTTTACAGTGACCCCTTCTGTGAGTCATCTTTCATTTCATGAATGCACGCATCTCAGGGAGTGGGTGCTTTTGTGGTAAATATTATTAATTTAAGCAAGCGTGTGTGCAAGGTTTTCCCTCAGATGTTGTTTTACACAATAACATGGTTCACGTGCAAGGTTGGTTGTAGTGTGCAGAACACGACAAAAGAGAGAGGATCCCCTCAATTAATATGCTGCAGCTTATTACTGAAATGGTCAGGTTGCTCCCTGTATTTGGCTACCACAACCTACATCAGGCATATCTCCACTGAAACTAATAACGTTGTGCTCAAGATACTTAAAGAAGCTGGAGACCATAGTTGTGTGATTATCTCTATTGTTGCCATGCAGATTCCATTCCAGAAAAGCTGAGTGCCCTGTTACCCACTGCATTCAGCACATACATCTACCATGTCTGCAAATCTGATACTTGTATGTGTAAATGAGCAAGCAGGGGATAGCCTGTCTGATTCCCGTCCACCCTCCGAAACTCTACTATATCCTTCTCCATTTTCACTTGTACATCTGCTAAATTTCTGGACTACTCTAGCCCACAGACTGTAGCAAAAGGGACACAAAAATTGCTGGTTTATGTTAGTCTGGCTTTATTTTATTTTACAAAATCACATGTTTGTAGTAATCATTGTTTTAAGGGCTATGATTAAATAAGAGAATATGAATTATTCTGGGGTTTTTTTCCTTTTTAACTTATGCCAAGCACATGGAAATTCATGAAGCATTAACAGGAGCTGGCTGTGTTCAGCATCTCTGATAATCAGCCCAAGAAGCTGGAGCTACAGTTACTGAGCTGGTCAGTGTTCTGGTACTAGCTGCTGCTTGGTACATATTTTTATAGAATGGTATCGTCTATTATTCATTTCAAATTTAAAAATACACAGAAATGCAGCAAAGCTGCCTTCGTTGCTCTTCGGTTCTTTTATATTGTTCCTATGTAGCCTGGATTCAGTTGCCTGAGTAAACACCAGGTTCCATAATGAAAAGATTAGTTCTCCCCTGCTCTGCTACAGAGGGTCCCCCCTGATTTTGGATCCCAGCAGCCCTACTTAATTACTAATTAGTGTTCTTTCCATTTCTTCCCATGTCAGTTGTGTCTGATAATGAAGATTGCTTAGCAAGTTGACTTAGCACCTTTGCTAATTGCTCCATAGTGCTGTGTTTTGATTTATTTATTATTTTTTCAGGGCTTTTGAAACACATTAGTTTCAGTAACCCTTTCAGATGCACGGCTTCTATTACCAATAATATTCTTGGTTGCAAGAGAAAGAAGTTTGCAACCTTTGTTTTGTGGTACAAAGCAAAATGTATATTTTTTTACTGTGCACTGAAGGAGGGTGAGATACCAACTGAGGTTGCAAGGTGTGAAGGCAAAGTTGAAGGAGCAAAGCTACACAAGATGGCAGGGGAGGGTAAAAAGCAGTCTGGAGTGTGACTTGGGAAAACAGAGTCAAAGGTGACCTTCCTTTAAGAAAGAATTTGCAGTTTGGCTCCCTAGCTGTACTGGGAAGTTTCCTAATCCAACCGCAGTTGTATGGCAGCAGCATTTTAAAAACATATTGCCTGGGTCACAGTTCCCCAAGGCCCTCCTGACATATGCTTGAGATCTTGCCCATAAAGAGATAAGTCAGGTTTAATGCAAACTGCTTTGCTAATCGTGACATTTACATGAATGCATTCCTCTTGCTATTACCCATCCAACTGCAAACACTAATGGAAAAAACCCACACCGGTAACTCTGCTAGTAAATATTGGAAAGAATAAAAATCTGAAAGCAAACTTAAAAATCTAGATCTGAAAGAGTATGGAAAGGGATGGGGAAGGCACAACAGAGCAACAGAAATAGTTCATCTTGCTACCCTGCTGTTGCTGTTATTACATTACCTCATATGCATATGCCTTTCAAGATGCTAGTTGCTGCTCTTCTGGGATCCACAAACTTCCAACTGCTGCCACAGCTGTGAGCCCTCACTCGTATCCTACGCTACTTTTTTCAAGTTAGCAAGAAGAGCTCAGAGGAGCGGGAAGTCTGTAACCATGAATGTCAGTAACGGAGGAGCAAAGATAGAAGAAGGAAAATTTCACGCAACTTTTCATGAAAACAGAAAATCCTGGGTTTTTTAGTTCTTTTCCTCCGCACAAGAAGCTGTCACTGCTTTGCCACTTCTCACTCCCGAATCCATTGTTGGCCTGCAGGTCCCATCTCTTTGCAGGCAGAGGCCAAAGGGGGAGAGAGCAGCAGGGGCAGACGTCCCCTTTCGGCAGCAGCAGCCTGCTGGCTGCCCTGCCTGCAGGAAGAGCTCTGCCTCCCTGCCCTGCCTCAACAGGCGGACACCGAGCAGGGCGAAGCCCCTGACGGGGTACAGCTGACAGTGCTAACAGCTCTGGTCAGAGACCCCTTCTTCAGGGGTCTTCAGTGCCCTTCTTCAGGGACGGTGAGTGGCCAGCAGCCAAGGGTGACCGAGCCACTGCGCAACAGCAGCCTCTGAGCTGGATTCCCTTCCTCTGGGCTGCTACTGCGTTCTGCTCAGGCTTTGCACCGTGCAGGGCTGCACTCCTTACCTTTTCTGATGGCTGACTTTTGTCATAGTTTTGGGTGAAAGGTAGAGCTTTCCTCCATGCAAAGCCCCACTGGATGAAGGGGTGAGGGCATGTCATTCCAGTCAGTGCTGCTCTGAGTTAGAAAAGAGGCAGACTCCAGAGGGAACGGGGCTTTGCATCTCCCCAGGTAACGCGAGCAGCTGTGGAAGAGGAATTACAAAAGGCCATATCACTGCGCAGGGTTGAACTGGGGAGGAAGGCAGAAAAGTGTGCTTATAATGGTCTGAAATTTAGTGGAGCAGTTTGCAAGATGAGCAAGGTGGGGGAAAAGAATGGGAAGTTGAAAATTGTCGCTGGAACACAAAGGAAGGAAAATCTATGTTCAGAAACAAAATGATAGTCTGGAAAATGGAAAAAGTTTTAACAGAACGTTTTGTAATGCCAGGGGAAGCTACGTTTGAAAGCAATTTTTCTGAACTGATCAGAACTCTTTGAATTTGCAGAGCTGTCACCTTCAGAAGAGCTCAATTCGCTGCAATTAAATGACCTGAAGAATAGAGTAGTACTTAAAGTCAATTGCATTTCTGAAGAGCGATGCTGAAATGAGGAGCCCAGACTCTGTCAGTAAGTATAGAATAAAATGAATGGGACCTGAAGATGTTGTATGACAAGAAGGTGAATTTGTGAAAGTAACTAAAACAGAAAGCCTGAGCTGAAAAGGCCTGTGTAAGACAATACTCTGCATCCTAATCAGAAGAAGTCTTTGATATGATTATTCAAATCAAAGAGCTCTTCTGTTAAGTATGCCTTTATCAAAATATCCATCAGAAATATTGTCCTGTAATGTTTAAGCTCTGGGCAAGTGCTGAAATGGTAGGCATGAAAGTACTTCAAGGGAACAAAGCAGAGTGCTTTTAGATGCAGGATGACAGCCAGGCATTTCACACGCAGTGGAAAGTTCTCCTGCAGTCTGTAGCGCTGTCTTTCACAGCCTCCAAGTGCAGTCAGTACAGACAGATACCACATATGGCTGGCTATCCTGCGTATATGACTACAGGCACACTCAACACACAGGCAACTTCCTCATCTATTGCCTTCTTCTTCAGCCTATACTTAGGACTGTGTAGTCCTACAGAGTTTTATAAATCAGGCATTCAAAGCAAATCAATTTTAAAAGTGCACAGAGGTCCCAAGAGATCAGAACAGGCCATTTATCTGTCACTGTGAATATCCAAGGGTGTCCCTTTTTTAAACTGCCATTTTAGCAGGATCACAAATGAGAGAAAGCCAGGAGACCAGAGAGATCTCCATTTCTCTTTGCAATGATGGTGCTTCAGATCCATGGGTTTCAGGGGCATGCAAGGTGGGCTGGCTCACCACTCCTCCCTTGCTGCTGCCTTTTATTTTTTTCCTTTCTGGAGATGGACAGAGAAGGGATTACAGTTTATTAGGCTAGAAAGTAAGTGGTTAGGAGAAGTCCCAAGCTACCTCCTAACTACCCCTTCTGCTGGGAAAGCATCACGATACCTAGCTCTGCTTACCCTGCTGTCCCAGGACTCGCCCTGGGTAGGTCTCTAAGGAGCACGGACAGAGTTTTGGGGCTGGGGCATCCCCGAGCAGGGTACCAGGCAGATAGCCCCATGTCAGGAGCCTGTGTTGCCCAGCAGCATGTGAAGGGGAATGCAGAACCACAGCACCATGGTCTCTGTCTTTGCATTTTTCTAATCTAAAATCCTCTCACGTGTTTCCACTGCAGGAACTTCACTTTGGAGCTGAGACACTGCAGGGGAGTAAGCTTTGCTAATCCGTCAGCGTATTGTTTTGTTGTGGTGAGCGTAAACATAAAGGGACATTTGAGGATTGCTGGCTGGATGTTGTGTGACTGAGAGTTAACAGGAAGTGCTGCTGGGAGAAGACTTTTTGGCTGGGTTGCGAAAATGTATGTTTATGCAAACTGATATGAACAGTGCAAAAAAATCAGCGGTGCTCTTTTGAAACTGTAGCCCCCTAATGGGGTCATGATATCCCTACACTCAATAATCCTGTGGGGTTTTTTTTCACTTTTCCATCTCCACAATAGATTCAACACACATTTTTTTCACAATTATTACGCCACATGCAAAGTCCTTATCTTCAATTGCCCAAACACCAGCCATTTGTTTCCAGTTACTTGGGTAATAAGCAGAATGGTGTTTTCTGAGAACGTATAATAACTCTTTACCCTTCTGAAACCAATGGGGTTTGACCAGGCACTGTTCAAATAGTATTTTATTATTTCAGTGAATTGACACTGAGTTACTTTTCTAATAGCCTCTATCAGTCAGGCTTACAAGAAACATTTCTCCAACCACTTCCTAAACTTATTGCTCAGGAATAAGATGCTTAAGTGGCAGTGCTACTTTCAAGTGTGTTTCATGCTCTCTGCCAGGTTTGGCATAACTAAGTTCAGATATGCACTTAGGAGAATGTCAATGCGAATAAAAGGAGAGTGGATTCCTAATCCTTAGCATGCTCCAAAAATACAACCCATCTATTTGGGGTTTTTTTGCAGGTTTTGTTATGTTTGAGCATGAAGTTTAGACTTGCAGGAGGGATCTGGAGGGACACCAGCCCTCCAGATCAAGCAGTGCAACAACACATTTCATGTGTGTTTGTTGCTGTAATTTTTAACAGTCTTGAAGGGGCACTATGATTCCACAAATCTTGTACCTGTTATAAATGAGCTGTCTCCACCAGCTTCAATATCTTTAGGAACATCAGCCTCCACACCTGCTTCAGTAAGACACCACCTGTCTAAATGCCTGTCTCATCGCTTTAACCATTAGTGTCCTTTCTGACATGTTATTAGCCTTATTATATCTCTCTGACTTCTAAAGGTGATCATCTGAGACTTGTTCTCCTTTCAACTGGTATCAAACCACTTCGAACAGAATCTCTGGGTGCAAGGCATTAGGTAAATAAGTTTCATATAATGGTTTAATTTTAATGAAATAGGTTAGATAAATGTGCCTGTGCATGCTGAAAAGCTTTTATGATTGTTTTTTAGTAGAATGGAAGCTGGAGTAGACTGCAAGCTGAGAAGCACGTTTTATGGGATACTTTTACCCCACCTCCTCCTTTCCATTGTTGCTACATGGCGACAGGTCTCAGATCATCTGAAAAGTCACATGCAATTTCACACATGCAGCCATGTAATAGCAAGATTGGATGTACTTATACAGGTACACTTACTCCACTTACTCTAACTTAGAGACAAAAATCAAAACATCCTCGAGGTGCAGGCAGCAGCTCTGTTATATTACACTAAAGAAGCAATTTTATGGTCCTGACCACATATATGTAAAGGTCTCACCCTGCTGGAAATAATTTAGGTTTGTATTTTACATCTGCTTTCCTTTTTTTATCTTCCTTTTTCCTTTTTGTGTGACTAAGATGAACACATGGAAGGTAACAGAGAGAATCGACCTTGTCTAACTCATTGTCCCCGAGATTTTCTTATACCATATGATGCTTTCCCAGTGTAACCATAAAAAACCTTTGGCACTTTAGCACCCTATTGTTTCTCCTTCATACTGCTGCTGTTGACATCTGCATGGCAAGAACAGCAGTAACCTAGATACTGACAGGCAGTCTCTCCCCAGAGCTGGATTTGCTTTTCACATTGCCGTTGTCATGAGACCACCCCTCTCTTTCTAGAGTACAGCCCTACAATTTCCCTGGCCGTAGTAGCTATTGACTCTTGATAATCCTTTGCCTATTTTTTTCCCTTAAAAGTTCACTTCATTTCATATAGTCATATCTCATATTAAATTCCCATTCCATTTTTTCATAACATATATATTTACATCCTTGCAATTTTTTTAAATTATATCCAGAACTTTTGTCTTTTTTCATAAGTCAGATGTGGTTTCCTTAATTATATCTAAGAACTCTCCCCTAGCTTATCCAAGCTCTGGACATGAGGCCAATTCCAGGCCAATTCCAGGACATTCCCTTCTAATCCCTACACCAGGGCACTACATTGCTTCAAATCTAACTTGCTATCCCTGTTATTTTGGGTGCACACTATCCTAAAATGTTGCAACAATATTCCTGAGCAACCTGACCTAATTCTGAAGCTAGCCTTGCTTTGAGTGAGAGGCTGGACTGCAGAGATCTCCACAGGTCCCTTCCAAACTAAGTATCTGTCATATTACAGTATGGACAGTCAGAAAAAAGGGCCTCTAACTGAACAGAGCATGTGTCTAAAGCATAAAACCAGTTTTGGACAAGTCAAATAATGTGTTTGTTCATTGCTTTCAGAGTCCCTTGGGGAAAAAAACAATTGCATTTAAGATACGAAGTTGTGTGGTGCTATTTACAGCATAACAAGCATAGATCATTTACTAAATAAAGAAATAGTCATCTTGCTTTTTTCAGATTTGAAGCACTGGTGTGACTGTGAGATAGATGAAATACAATGTTGGGAACTCCTTAAAACAATTATGGTAGATTATTGTAACACAGCATCCTCAAATATGCCTAATTTGCTCTTATTGCTGTAACTAATGAGGTAGATAAAAAAATAATGTCCATATGCACATGTGAACATATGTTTTTATATAGTAGCAATAGCAGAAATCATGATACTGGCAAATAAAATAAAAGATGTACCTGATAACATTGATGCCATGAAGAACACAAAAGTGTGAAACACCTTTTTCCCAGACAGTAGGAAGAGTCCAGGAAAAGGCAGTGCAAAACTCTAAGCAACAAGAGGGTTCATGTAGGAAAAATATCTCTGGTAAATGCTTGTGGTTCGCAGTGTCCAACTGACTGTGGCAGTCCATCACTGCCCTACTTCGGTTTTATTTGAAACACAATTCAGGATAACTGTAAGAGGTTGCTGAAATTTGATGCAGTCCAATGCCTCCAGCTACGTATTTTCCCTCCCTCCCTTGCATTGTGTCTCCATGCAATTGCTAAGTGAGCTGTTTCAGTGAGATGACCCACTGGAAAATTGTTCATGTTGTAAATATAAAAGATAGTTATTTTGGGTGGGTTTGTTTTCCATCAGGTCAGGTCTGTTGGAGTTGAACATACAGCAATGTGTTTTCTGGACCCAGCACAACAGGGGTGGTATGAGTGCATGGAGAGCTGGACCTGCCCTTTTGACAAGATGCAGTTTCCCCATCACAAAGTGAGACAGGACTCTTGGTGCAAAATGGGTTAGCACACAACTGTGAGTTAAAACCATAATTACTTCATGTTGATAACTGTTGTGGTTTAGCCCCAGTCGGCAATTAAGCACCACCCAGCCGCTTGCTCCCCGCTGCTGGGATGGGGGAGAGAATCGGAAGAGCAAAAGTAAGAAAACTCATGGGTTGAGATACGAACAGTTTAATAATTGGAACACACACACACCAAAAAAAAAAAAAAGTAATGAGAAGGAGAACAACAGAGCGAGAGAAGAACAAAACCCAGGAAAAAAACAAGTGATACAACCACTCACCACCCACCAACCAATGCCCAGCCCGTCCCCGAGCAGCGACCGCTGCCCTCTGGCCAACTCCCCCCAGTTTACATACTGAGCATGACGCCATATGGTATGGAATAGCCCTTTGGCCAGTTTGGATCAGCTATCCTGGCTGTGTCCCCTCCCAGCTTCTTGTGCACCCAGCAGAGAATGGGAAGCTGAAAAGTCCTTGACCAGTGTAAGCACTACTTAGCAACAACTAAAACATCAGTGTGTTATCAACATTATACTAAAATCCAAAACACGGCACTATACCAGCTACTAGGAAGAAAATTAACTCTATCCCAGCTGAAACTAGGACTCTATCCCATGCTGAATATGATGAATATCCCATGATATTCCAAAATCTTTGCCTTCTGGCCAGGCCATGATCACTTCCATGATCACTTCAATCAACCCCTGGGTGACTGGGGTTTCCTATTTGAGCCCGTTGTGTAATCAGTGCAACCCACTTACTCCACGTAGCATCAGTTGCATGATGTGTAGAGGGGACCCTCCCTTTGAACATCCAACCCAGCACCAGTAGTCAGGGTGCCAGGAGGAGCTGTGCTTCAGTACCAACCACTTCTGAAGCAGCTCAAACCCCTTCATATGCTGCCAATATCTCTTTTTCAGTTGGAGTATAGCGGGCCTCAGATCCTCTGTATCCCCGACTCCAAAACCCTAAGGGTCAACCTTGCGTCTCCCCTGGTGCTTTCTGCCAGAGGCTCCAGGTAGGGCCATTCTCCCCAGCTGTGGTGTAGAGCACGTTCTTTACCTCTTGCCCTGCCCAGACTGGCCCAAGGGCTACTGCATGAACTGTCTCCTGTTCAATTTGTTCAAAGGCTTGTCGTTGCTCAGGACCCCATTTGAAATTGTTCTTCTTCCAGGTCACTTGATAGAGAGGGTTTACAATCAGACTGTAGTTTGGAATAGGCATTCTCCAAAAACCCACAACGCCCAGGAAAGCTTGTGTTTCCTTTTTGCTAGTTGGTGGGGACATGCCTGTTATTTTGTTAATCACATCCATTGGGATCTGACAACATCCATCTTGCCATTTTATTCCTAAAAACTGGATCTCCTGTGCGGGTCCCTTGCCCTTACTTTGCGTTATGGTAAGACCGGCTTTTAGGAGGATCTGGACTATCTTCTTCCCTTTCTCAAAAACTTCTTCTGCTGTGTTGCCCCACACAATAATGTCATCAATGTATTGCAGATGTTCTGGAGCTTCGCCCTGTTCCAGTGCCATTTGGATCAGTCCATGGAAAATGGTAGGGCTGTGTTTCCACCCCTGAGGCAGTCGATTCGAAGTGTACTGAACGCCCCTCCAAGTGAAAGCAAACTGTGGCCTGCACTCTGCTGCCAAAGGGATTGAGAAAAACACAATAGTGATATCAATTGTGGCATACCATTTGGCTGCCTTTGACTCCAGTTCATAGTGAAGTTCCAGCATGTCCGGCACAGCAACATTCAGCAGTGGCGTGACTTCATTCAGGCCATGATAGTCTAGTGTCAGTCTCCACTCTCCATTAGACTTTCTCACTGGCCATATAGGACTGTTAAAAGGTGAACGAGTCTTGATGATCACTCCTTGGCTCTCCAGCCGACGAATCAGCTCATGGATGGGAATCAGGGAGTCTCGGCTGGTGCGACATTGCTGCTGGTGCACAGCTGTGGTAGCAATTGGCACCTGCTGTTCTTCAACCCTCAGCAACCCCACAACAGAAGGGTCCTCCTTCAAGAGACCAGGCAGGGTGGACAGCTGTTTAATTTCCTCCCTCTCCAAGGCAGCTATACCAAAAGCCCACTGGTACCCTTTTGGGTCCTTGAAATACCCTCTCCTGAGGCAGTCTATGCCAAGGATGCACGGAACCTCTGGGCCAGTCACAGTGGGGTGCTTTTGCCACTCATTCCCAGTTAGGCTCACTTCGGCCTCCAATACAGTCAGCTGTTGGGATCCCCCTGTCACTCCAGACATACAGATGGGTTCTGCCCCTGTATAGCTCGATGGCATTAGGGTGCACTGTGCACTGGTGTCTACTAGAGCCTTATACTCCTGAGGGTCCGATGTGCCAGGCCATCGAATCCACACAGTCCAGTAAACCGGGTTGTCCCTTTCCTCCACGTGGCTGGAGGCAGGGCCCCGCTAGTCCTGGTCACAGTATTGGTTACCCACTTCTTGTAAATACAAGTCAGGAGCTCCTTCATTAAAATCAGGAGTAAGATCAGCCCTTTTACTCTGTCTGGGGAACTGTCCACTGGAAACTGGAGCAGCAATTTTCCTGGAAGAACCCCCTTGTGTGATTGTTTTCCTTGCAACTCATGTACCCATGCTTCTGGGGTCGAGGTAGGTTTTTCATGCCACTTCCTCATGTCCTCTCCGTGGTCACGCAGGTAAAACCACAGGGTGCCCCGTGGTGTGTACCCTCTATATCCTCTCTCTTGAGCAGAGGAACGCTGAGTGCTAATAGCTGAGATACTGGTCTGTACAGGTGGAAAGTAGGACCTATCCTCTTTGAGTTGCTGGACCTTCCAGAACAGTTTCTCCACAGCCAAGACAAGGGAGGAAGAGAGACTTTATTCATATTTCCAGAGTTGGCTAGCCGCTTCATCCACAGTTGGACCCTCTCCATCTTTCCAGGTCATTACTGCCAATGAGTTGGCATACGACGCTGCTGCGCTCCGTACCAACTTCCACCAGATGGGTCGTGTGCACTGGACCTCATCTGGATCTTTGGGTGACTGCTTTTTGTTGTCCAGGTCACCATAAATCACCTCCAGCACAGCTAATTCCCTCAGGTACTAGATACCTCTCCATGGTGGTCCATTTCCCAGGGTGATACATAACATCTTCCTTGAAGGGATATCTTTCCTTCATAGCTGACAGGAGTCGCCTCCAGAGGCTGAGGACTGATGCCCCTTTTCCAATCACTTTGTCAATGCCCCCTTCCCTAGAAAGGGATCCCAGCTGTTTGGCTTCCTTACCCTCTAATTCCAGGCTACTGGCCCTGTTATCCCAGCATCGGAGCAGCCAGGTGACAACGTACTCGCCTGGATGATGGCTGAAGTGTTTTCGCATATCTCACAGCCCACTCAGGGACAGGAATCGGGTAGTTTCCATCTCAGCCACAAGTTCTTCCTCTTCGTCTCCTTGTGATAGCCCTGCTCTTTCATCTTCCCTTTCTGAATGAGCTGACTTTCACTTCCAAGATTTCTTCTTGTGTACAGGGGCGACTGATACTGACACTGGTTGGTTCCCTGGTTCAACCAGTCGCAGGGGGGGCTGGAGTAGCTGTGGTGCCTGTTGTTTTGTCACCAGATCCTTGAGGGTTCTGAATAGTTTTGAACAGGGCTCAGTAGGCATGGGCCAGGCCCCAGCACATTGCAGTGATTTGTATCTCCTTAGAATTGTCAGGGTGGCAGCATACTTTGTCCAAATATTCTACAATTTTTCAGGATTCTGCACTTGTTCAGGGGTGAAGTTCCAAAACACTGGAGGTGCCCACCATCCTAGGCATTTGCCCATGCTATCTCACACACCCTGCCACTCATAACTATGCAGCCTTGGGGCAGATCTCTGGATGACATTCTTAAATTGCTTACTAATCTTAGACAACACTGAAACAATATTCCCAAGCAATACCAATAGAAGTATCTTAACTACCCAAGGATGTTCAAGATACTGAAAAGTTATTGTAATGAAGGAGGAAACATCCCAGAAGAAGGTAGCGAAGGTGTCATTCTGTATTTCCTCCATAAAAAACCTCTCAGAGGAAGAAGTATAATTGCTAGTTGTCTCCATGAGGTGGTACCCAACGTACGGTAATGGTTACAGTACAAAACTTAGATACCAAAGTAAACTCAAGGTCACTCTTTTAATAACAAATCTCCCAGACAAAACGTCACTAATCACTGCAGAGCACAGCAAACTGCAAAACGCAACGTCAAACTTTAACATGTACAACAAAAAAATTAGCATGGTGCAGATCAGATACACGGATATTGCGGGTCACGATATTGATGAATCAATATCGTGACCCGCAACTGTTGACAGATGTAAATTCCTTAATACACTCTGGTTAATCTGTTATTATCTCAAACCCTTTGTGCCCCATGTTGGGCACCAAAAAGGACTGTTGTGGTTTAGCCCCAGTCGGCAATTAAGTACCACACAGCCGCTCACTCACCCTCCCTCCCTGGTAGGATGGGGGAGAGAATTGGAAGAGCAAAAGTAAGGAAACTCGTGGGTTGAGATAAGAACAGTTTAATAATTCGAACACACACACAAAAATAATAATAATAATAAAAACTGTAATGAGGAGAAAAACAAGACAGCGAGAGAGGAACAAAACCCAGGAAAAAACAAGTGATACAACCACTCACCACGCACTGACCGATGCCCAGCCCGTCCCCGAGCAGAGATCGCTCCCCCCCAGCCGACTGCCCCCAGTTAATACACTAAGCATGACGCCATATGGTATGGAATAACCCTTTGGCCAGTTTGTATCAGCTGTCCCAGCCGTGTCCCCTCCCAGCTTCTTGTGCACCTGGCAGAGCAGGGGAAGCTGAAAAGTCCTTGACCAGTGTAAGCACTGCTTAGCAACAACTAAAACATCCCTGTGTTATCAACATTATTCACATACTAAAATCCATAACACAGCACTATACCAGCTACTAGGATGAAAATTAACTCTATCCCAGCTGCAACCAGGACTCTATCCCATGATGAATACTTCTCAGACTTTAATTTAAAAGCAGAATTTTTGCTCTTTTTCTGTCATCCAGCCCTTTCCAGTTCTTCCTGTACTACAGTTGTACTATCTGAGGCTTGCCTCCACTAAGGTGTTGGGATACTCATATTATTCGGAGCATGATAACTCCCTAAACACCTTCTAGAATTGGCACAAGCACTGAACCCATGCCAGGTAACTGTATTTTATTGCATGTCTTCCACTGGCCTTTCCTCGGAAACATTCTTATATCTTGTTTTTCCACACCTGTCTTGTCACGTCTATGATCAGTTAGGATTTGTCCTTAACTTCCACTCCCAAATAGATCATGTTCTCTTATCCTTTTTAGAAAGGCCTGTTCAGAGGCAGATGGTATCTACAAAGGAAGGAATTGTATCCTCGATTTCATGTGGCATGCCCTAACACCTCTACTTTCCTGCCTTTTATCAATTGGCAGGTGAGGCGTGTAAAACCACTGTTGCAGAATGAGAGGCTGGTACCTTCAGTCATCTGCCCCAACTCCTTGTCTTACCTTTGGTGGAAGGAGAACACAGGGAATTTATTTCCCTTTTTATTTACTCCCACTGTTTTTCCTCTGTTCTTTCTGCCCACTCTTGCAAGACCACTGTGCATCATTCGGATGTCAGCTGAGTTGTTGCTGAACATAACACACCACAGATTTTATGCGCTGTGCTCCACTTCACAGTGGTGGAGAACATGGAAAACCAGGGTTATTTATACTTCCTTATTCTCTGCCAAGAGACTCGCTTTACAAGCATGTGGGCTTGCTGGGAGGAATAAACTAGTTTTTGGTAGCTCTTTGCACTGTGAAGTCTCTCATCTACTGCAAACTCCATCCTCTTTATATGTGTAGGTCCAGGTCATGAGTGTGGATGGTCACTTAAGTGCCTCATAAACCTGCCTAGAATTTTTCATCTTGAGTTTTATACGGGATGCATTAAGAAGAGTTTTGCATGAGCGAGGCTCATTTATACAAGTCTTCTATGCTTTATTAAGCTGCTTCTTTGTTGAAACAATACGGCAGCGTAGAAGAGAAAAAAAGCAAAAATTACTGTCTTGATTTAACCATAAAGACCACAGATATTAGGCATTGCCTAAAACTACCCATGTACATCTGATGGCTTACATAGATAATTACAAGGTATTCCAGCAGACCAAGTACTAATTCTTTACCACTGAATTCCTCAGCTACGAATTACCCAGAACAGAAACGAGTTCTCTGTGTACCTTACGTGAGCAGATGTTTGGCTATTCTTTGACAAGGAAGCTGTCAAAGTTTTAAGTATAGGGCTGGCTGACACTTAGCTCTCTAACTACCTCTTAATGAGCTTGATCCTGTCTGAATTTCTGATATATAACATAGTATAAACTACAGAAATGGCAGGACTATGAGCAAAAAGGTGGTTTTTTTTTCTCTTGGGAACTTCTTCCATTGCCACCTTTGTAATAAGCCTGAAGTTCGAGCTAGAAGCACTTAGTTAACTGGGAGAAAAGACATTTTTAGTAATCGAGTTTTTATCAATTTTGAAAGAGTTCCTGTCTGCAGCTGTCTTCAGAAAGCTCAGAAAGAGTGTTATGTTTGCAGTGAAGGATGCAGCTATACCACATGGCCATTGAAAACGGTGACTCCTGGTATTCTCATATTCAGTAATATGCACAGAATATGAATTAAATTTGTTAAAACAGTGACTCACTTTTGAGAACAGATAAAAAGCATAAACATGACAGAAGAGTGATTTCATAGAGCAAGTCTGTATGTTTCCTCTAAAGGTATTATTTTTGGTGGTGGAGAAAAAAGTTATTGCTTGCCTTTACTGCCATAAAATCTGCTGTGAAAATGAAAAGTAAATCTTTTTCTGCCCACAGGCAGGAATAGTTACCCAATCGGTGGGTGTTTCTTTCAGTGATGTTGAGTACTTTCTGATGGGGTGAATTTTTTTTCTACAAAAAAGAAAACATCAAAGCTTCATCTTAAATATAGGTGAAAGTATATCTCTGAGAGAAGATACAGAGCGTACTAATGTACAGTGTTCCTAACGCATCTCAATTCCAGCAAGTATGTATGATGCTATATTTGCATCTGTGTCTAAGTGTCATTTGTTTCATTGCCCATATTAAGAAAGGATAGACTGACCATTCAGGAACTGGAGTGGGTGTGAAGACCTCTTACCTCCATACCTAGTCCTACAGTTTTGCTGGCTGATCTACAGCAGCTCATTTAATGTCTGTCCCTTAAGGCCTAGCTATGAAATGAGGTGACACTTCACATACAAAGTCCTCAGTGAAGCGGGTATAAATGCACTTACAATTTAGAGATCCTCAAATATTCTGCTCATTGGACTACTCAAATGACAGAAAATTAGTGTGAGGCAGAAGGCTTGCTTTGAAAGAATCCTAAAACAATTTTGGATCTAATAAAAAAATCAGTAACTTCTTCTTATAAACTGCCAGAAGGGTGTGCCAGATCACACCCTATGGGTTAATTTACCCATACACGCCTACGGTGCAATGCAAATGTATTCGTAGTTTGATGCAGTCTCCATGGGTTTGATCAGCTTTGATGGCCATTTGAATAGCACAACCCAAAATCATCTTTTGGAGTGACCATGTTTGAATAGATAAGTCTGTCCTATAAACTTAGGTGAGTATAATGTCCTTACACTGACTAGAAGCAAAACATCTTTCAGCAAAGCTCTGAGGTATAAGCAGTTAAACTGGTAAACCTGCTTTCGTCGAGTGCAGTTGGTGGGACCTGGAGAAATGGAAGGAGTACTTTCCAGCACAGACCTGCTAACAGCTTTTCCCTTTGAAGGCCTGCCCAAGCAGGCAGAAATACTGAGTGCTTTACATCTGCACCAGGAGAGAGCTGCAGCTTTATTTGGGTTGGAGTAGGAAGACGTGTTGGACCGTCACCCTCTAGCACTGTTAAAACATGAGATATTGATGCAGAATGAATGCATAAAAAGAAACTTTCCCTACATCTTAATCATGTTAGTGGCTTTGCAGCAAAGTAAAATATTTCTCCAGAAGATCTACTTGCTTCAGAGCAGTCCTGCAAAGGGAAGGAGTCCTAGCATGTACCTTATCCCCATGAGAGGAGTTTTGCCTTTTATGGTCATGTCTCTCTATGACATTAACCAAGCACATAGCATGCCACTGTCACAGCACATACTTCATTTGTGTGTGCCAAAACAGGGGAGATGGTCTGTTCTTGTGGGTGCCTGTTTGATGCCACCTCCTGCAATGCCATCACAGAGATGAGCAATACACTGCTTGCCAAGCTGACCTGAGGCCAGATCAGCTTAACACGACGACGTGGGCACCAACACGCAAGAATGTTTTCCTATGCTCCTAACCACTTCCAGGAAGAGAGCAGCAGCTAATACCCAGAACTCCATTGGATTATTTCAATTATTGGAAAACCAGTGGCAAAAATTTCCAAAGAAGAACTGAAGAAATCTCCTGTTATTATTGAGATAATCAGGCATTTGTTCTATATAAATTATATATATATATATACACACAGACGTAAGTGCATGCACACATATATCTACATAAGTATGATATGTACAAAAAATATACAGTAAAATATAGGTGAACACTGACAAAGAGTTCAGAATGAATCATAATGAAAGTGTGCTTCTTGTAATCCAGACATTTAGTTGTATTTAACATTATTTTATGTCAACTGCACATACAAAATCTGAGAGAGAAGAGAAATGCAATGACAGGTTCAGTTTACAAAACTGGCCAGCTTTGCAAAAGACAGTATTGCAAGCACAAATAAATGTAAAACATCATATACAGAGTAATTTTGCAGCAGCTATGCTATAGCAGCTATAGCTATGCTATAGTACATATTTTTAAATAAGTAGGGTGTTTTTCTTTAGCAAGGCACATAGATCGTTAATTTAGATGCTTGTTTCTTGAACACATTTGAGAATATTTACTTGTGTTTCTGTATGTTCATTTCAGAAGCATCATCTCGGCCTCAGGTTGTAGTCAGGTCATGGTGGTCTGGAGAAGGAAAGCAGTTTGTACTCCACAACCGCAATAGCTTAGAGGGCTACCAGGGAATCACGGACCTTTTAGTGCTCTACAGATGGAGGTATGGTTTGCTGTCAGTTTCCCTCTAAAATGCAATCAGACTCTCCTTTGCTGTACTTTTAGGGCCTTCTGGAGATAATTTTAACTTAAATTTTAAGGAAAGTAAGGGTCCACGTAGTGCGCTCTTCTGCCTAACACAGATCACAGCTCTTTACCTAATAATTTCTGTACCAGACTCATAACCTTTGTTTGTGCTGCAGCATCTCTCTGGGAGAGACAATCTTGATTTCAAAATGTCAAATGATACGCAATTATTTGCTGAGCACTACCATGAGTATGATATGAATTGTGAAATGAACCCTGCTCTTTTAAGTAGGGAACGTGGCATATCTTAGCATCAGCTGAACATATTGTAACGATCTATTTCTGTATCTGAAAAGTCCAAGGGAAACAACTGGATTGATCAAGCTAGCACATGAGAATTGGAGAAACAGACTGTGCACAAGATGCTATTTTTTGCTGCCAGTTCCAAGGTCCTGGAAATGGTTGCGTGTATAAACACGTCTGCTTGTCATAGATCACTCCTGTGTAATGAGGCAAGCAGCACATGGTGCTGTAGAAATTTAAAATGTGCCAAGATGAAGGAACCGGCACCAACGCACAAGCACAAAACTAGTCATGCAGAAGATTACCAAACAATACTAACTGGAAACTTAAATATGAACCCTTTTTATTAAAAAAAAAAAAAAAAAAAGGTCTGTTTTCCGTTTACTTCATTGCAGCTCTTTGCTACTTTACGAACACAAATTTATCTCAATTATGGTGAACGCTGATGACAGAGCCTGCCCCTCCTAAGGGCAGGCTCTTTATACAGGGACTACACTTACATGGCGTCACACGCACAACAAGGCAATTCCTATCACAGGCAGAATTAGCAAAGTTGGTAATAATAATGATAATAATAATAATGCAATCAAAACAGGCAAGTTTGGTAAACTCTCTTTCTCTGTATTTGAGATAAACTCCAGGTGGTATCTCCATGTCAGAAGATGTAATAACTTTCCTATTCCACAAACAATTAATAAGGGTGCTAAACAAGCAACCAATGCAGCTGTACTTTTTTATTTGGAGGAACAGACAGCTTGCATCAATGTCCTGGTTTCAGCTGAGACAGAGTTAATTTTCTTTATAGTGGCTGCTATGGGGCTATGTTTTGGATTTGTGCTGAAGACAGTGTTGATAATACAGAGATGTTCTAGTTGTTGCTGCACTGGTCAAGGACTTTTCAGCTTCCCGTGCTCTGCCAGGTGCAGAAGAAGCTGGGAGGGGACACAGCCAGGATAGTTGATCCAAACTGACCAAAGAGCTATTCCATACCACATGGCGTCATGCTCAGTATATAAAGCTGAGGAAGAAGAAGGAAGGGGGGACATTTGGAGTGATGGTGTTTGTCTTCCCAAGTACCCATTACGCGTGATGGAGCCCTGCTTTCCTGGAGATGGCTGAACACCTGCCTGCCCATGGGAAGGAGTGAATGAATTCCTTGCTTTGCTTCGCTTGCGTGCGCAGCTTTTGCTTTACCTATTAAACTGCCTTTATCTCAACCCTCAAGTTTTCTTACTTTTGCTCTTCCAATTCTCTCCCCCATCCCACCGAGGGGGAGTGAGCGAGCGGCTGCGTGGTGCTTAGCTGCTGGCTGGGGTTAAACCACGACGATCATAAAACTTGGGCCCGTCTTCTCAAAAAGAGAAATAAAATGAGGAAAACCTCACTACCATCCTTTCTTCCTCCAAGCACACATGTCGATGTTCCTCTTTCCCTCCGAATTCACTTGTCCTTCTAAAACCTCTTTTTCTCTATTTCTGCCACTCTATTATTTCAAACTTGAACTCTTTCTGTCCAAACATCCCATTTCCCTACCTCTAGCCAAGAAAGAGTTGCTACTGAGTGTGCTCCTCCTCCAGCCAGAGCTCACCACAGACTTTCCTTGACGTGTTCTCATGCAGGAGGGATGAGCCCACAGGAAAGGCATCATGTTGCCCCGGGCCTCTGTTGGCATCAGGCTGCTGGCTGCTCACTCCCTAAGACCAAAATGTCATAAAATTGTCCACATTTTCTTAAGTGTTCCTGGAGGAATGACCTACTTGACTGTGGTGGACTTTCAGTCACTGAAATTTAAATCATGTCGTAAAGGTTTTTTCCCCTTGTGGTATGCTATATTCAGTGAAAAGATAACTCGGGTCTGAATATATAATCTCTGGGGAAATTCTTGAATGTTTTTATAGCGTGTTATTTGACCACTGATTTTTGAAGGCCTGGTCATCCTCAGCAGCTTCTTGCCAAAGTCAATTATGTCAAGTAGCTATGGCAACTTAAAGGAAACTAAAATATGCAAAGCAGTGTTTCCCAAGAAACTCCATTTAATAAGGAACTTCAAGGATCTTTGTCTTCACTCCCTTCCAAACTCTTGCAGAAATATGTGTTGTGTAGATTCCAAAGGTGTTTCCCAGAGTGAAGGTTTCAAGCTTGTCTCTGTTCTGGGGTAGGTGAATGATCTCCCAAAATTGTCCGACTACTTTGCAGCCAAGAATCATGTACATATGCATGTACAAAAGGCTGCAAGATTGCTGCATGTGTTCCATTCCATGTCTTAGCACTCAGCATTTCTGTAGCTTCATCATTTCTAAGCTCTGTACTAATATTTTCTAACCATTAAACAATCATTCCAGATCTGGGCAGGGCTGGGTTTTTTTTTTTTTCATCTAGTGTCTTTAAACACACACTTATTCCTCTTAAGATGAGTAGCATAAGTTTTAGTTAAGACTGGACATTTTAGAGCTATTTCATGACGGGGCATTATACATTAGGAAGATGGAGAAAAGCAGTTAGGTGGATTTTTATTACTCTGTAGGTACAGGTTCAGGGAGTTGTACTTTCTTGATGCAGATTTGAAGATGATTTCGCTTTCAACAGTGACCCCTTCTGGTGTGCACGGGGAGATTCTCCATACTGCACACACCGTACTGAAACTGTCATTTCTAATATGAAATACTTTGCTAATAAAAATTATTACTTTTTAGTCATGATCTGAGGAGCATAAGTGGAAAAAAGGAGTCTGCCATAAAGGCCTAGCTTCCTTCCTGACCTTGCTTTATTAAGACATCTCTGAGTACTCTTGATTTTTTAAACACTAAATGTCATTTAACCGAGATCAATGCCTCTTAGCAGAGCTGCATTACTTAGAGAATATGAATCGATGCTCAGTCCTGTGCTAAACATAGAAAAGACTATAAGGAGGGGTCTTGGGCAATAATACCTGCCAAACAACTCATTATTTTCTTTCTGAAGGTGAAATACTGAAATTTCCATTCTTGTGAATCTATTCTTCCCATCCTCGCTTTTGCTTCTTTCTTTCTGAGTTAAGAGCTCTAATGCCATTTAAAAGTTTAATGGCTCCTTTCAAGACCATTTGATTGTAATGATCTGTGTTGTAGAGCTTTCATTCTCTACTCCTGCCCTGAGATAGTCTTCATTAATTTATCAGGCAGGGGCCTGTACTTTCTAAGCAGAGGGGTTATAATCCCAGTACTGCAATGAAGTTCCAAATAAACACAATATACAACATAGCCAGAAATTAAAATCCTGAGTAGATTCATTGTTGCTGTTGTCTTCATTTTGCAGACTGCTAGCTTGTCTTCTAGGCATGTCATCATTTCATTGCAGTTGATAAGCCTTTAAAATTTATGCCTTTCTAGATGAAAAATCTGTTGTTTCTTCTGGAGTGGCATGAGATATTCTGTCACATTCCTCTGTAAAATGACCTTTCTTCATCAGTACAGATTTGCTTCCCCAGTGCTGTTCCAGCATTTGGTTCCACTTTTTGCTAGTTTGAGGGGGTTTTTTAGCAGGGGGTGGAGAGGCTGATCTAATTAGACATGGTTCCAGTGGGAAGACTTTATAGTTTGTGATATTGCTGAGCCTCTTGTTCTTCTACACACTGCAATACACTTGTAAAATCACAAAGCCTAGCAAGAGCTGCAATCAATTTAGTTGTTCCCTTGAAGCTGAAGCAGCACCACCATGGTCACTCCAGCCAGGTGCATATCCAACGTGCTCCCGCAGACCCCCGGGGCAGAGTCCACACCCTCCCGGGATGGTTTCTTCCAGGGCTTGGATAACGTCAGAAACTAATCCTGATGTCCAAGCAGATTCTCCCTTACTGCTGTTTAACACTGCCACCCTGTCATCCTGCCCTTCATGGATGCAGAGAACAGGTATTTCCGTGGCAATACCTACCTTTAAGTGACCTGGATTCACTCGCCTCAGCCGACTGTACTCTCCTCATAGTCACCACTGTATCTCAGGCTTGGTCTCTGGGGGTGACTATTACAACGTGTCTGGCTGGCAGACGGAGAGCCAGCCAACAGAGCACACCACAGACACAGAGAGCACCCCATCGGAGGGATGGCTGGAGCCACTGCCTCCTGTCAAATGAGGTGGGTTGGTTATTACAGAAAGAGGTGCAACAGTCCTTCCCACACGAAGGATGAATGTTTGTCACTGTCCTTGAACTCTGCTCCTTTCATATGTCTGTCTCTGCCTCTCCTGGGTTGCTGTGGCAAGCCAGGGAGACAGTGCAAGTTTTCCCGCTTGCTTTTTTTCCCCCTTTCCCACTGTGGCTGTCAGACCCTGTCGCTGAGGTCTAAAGGGTTGTTTTTCTGTGACAGCTACAAGCAAAGGCTACAAGCACAGCCAAGGAGCTAAAAGGTATCGCAGCTTTGTGGCAGGCCAGGACAGTCAGGGAAGCAGTGAGCAGTGAGCACATCCCAGACAGATGCATCTTTTAACTGAGGCGAGGGAGGAAGATGTTAATGGGGAACTTTGCTAAGACCCTCAACAGAAGGTGCTGCCATGGCTGAGCCTCAGATGGGACAGGAGAACTGGGAAAGCTATGATTGGGCCAAAACAGCCTGAAATGATGCTCCTTGAGACAGGTGATGGGACTGGACAGGACAGATGAGAAAGGAAGAGCTCTTGATACTCCTCACCCAGACCCGCCAGACAAACTATTTAAACTGATTGTTCAGGACCCCACTGAGAGCAACTGGTCTGAAGTTAGTGAGAAACAAACTTTCTTCTTTTCTTGCAGTTTTACCGGTATTGGGATGGTTGCTCATTTATTACATTCACTGTGAAAAAGAGGGTGTGAATATGAGAATGACTTCTTCCCTGTTTCTCAGCTACTGCAGGATTAGCTTTTCCCCAGACTGTTCCAGGACCTAATTCCTCAGCTGGAAAAGAGGAAGAGCATCGTCTCCTGAGGATTCTGCTAAGAACATCCAGCTGCCACCAAAGACTATTACGTGGCTTACTCATGCATGATAGACCCTCATGGGCTCTTTGCCATCCACTGAAGTTTATTTCATGACAAAAGGCATGTGGGGTGGTACATGTTTCAAATACTGGGAAATCCTCCTGATGTGTATTCATTTTAACGTCATTAGGCCATGTACTGCTGCCACAACTTTCCCAAATGGTGAAGTATGCTGAGGTTTGAAAAGGATGCCAGTGCTCCTTGGAGCATTATTGACGATGCTTACAGTATGTCCAGTAGAGCTCTACTTTAAAGTGTGCTTGCTTGTTTTCGAAGTCCACTGGCTTCCAGGTTTACTATCTCATTCTTTTTTCTCTGTTTTCCTTCAAAAGGGCAGTAGAATGCTTTATTTAAAAAAAAAAAATTTAAAAGCCAGAAAAACAGTTTGAATACAGTCAAAAGTTTGAAACAGTCAAAAATTATAAACTGGATATGATTTGTAATTGTAATATTTTTTTCTGGGTTTTATTGCTAACTATATGAAGATTTCCTTCTTCTGTTTGCTTCTCAAGGTCATTGCATTAGACTGTGGAGCATAAAAACTTTTGATGGAAAATCTCTAGAGAACAACCACTGCCAGACAATTTTGTACTGCAGTATTCTCGCAAACAAAATGCAAAAAGGGGTGAACCCAATCGTGCCAGTTTGGCTCCAGAGTTAGCTGTCCAAATCTTTTCTTCAGGTTCTTCAACTTTGACAGCGAATAGTTTTTTATAAAAAACAAACAAAAATTATTTATAAATTAAAAACCAAACAGCATTAATACTGTACAGATATTTTTTTTCCCACTGTTACTTTTCAGTGTTCTGATCCTGCAGTGTGACATAGGTACTCAGATGTCTACAAAAACATTTGGCAGCTTAAGGTGAACTGTAAACATGAAAAAATGCTTCTTAAAAGTACAGACCCCAAAACTTCCAGTGCCCAGTTCCATGAACACTCAGCCAAATGAGAGGTGAGACACAGGTGACATGACAAAAATATATTTTACCAGCACTCTGTCACTCTTCCCTGTACAAAGTAAGCACTGAAATTGTTATGCAGTGAATAGGTTCATAGGTGTTTCCACTTAAAAGAACTCCTCCAAGGGAGACTCATGTTTAAGACACTACAAGTTAAGAACTTTTCTCCCTTTTTTGAGTTTTTGCTCTGATTGTTATCAGATGTATCATACTTCTTGCTCTTTGATTTCTTTTTCTGCATCAGTCTGCAGCAGAACATAGTGAACCTGTCAAGAATCCTTCTAGCTGACTGACCAGTCAATGGCAACCAGCAATTTCAAAAACGAATCTGTTCAATGAAGGTATCTAAGGTGAGGAAGATACTTAGGGAGCTTTGCAGGAAAGGGAGACTGACTTGTCATAGCTTCTATGCTATTCTTAAGTTCATAAGAGCAGAGTAACTCAGGTCAAGGAGGGAAATCAATGAACAAGAAATAAGTCACTGAAGTGCTTTGCTGAGTCAAGTTTTAAGTGTGCAGTAAGATGCAGTGGGAATTGTGCATCAGCTGAAGTTTGGGCAGAATGGAAATCTTTTCAAAGTTTATCACATTCTTAACTGATATCCTGAACAAGAGTCATCTGCTGATTTAGTGCTTGAGGCCCTGGTCTGCAAGCGCCATGTTCCCTATACTCCCACGTAAATATCTTTTATAGATGTTTAAAGGGTTTGGGGTGGCGGTTTTTCGCCCAGCAAAAGATATCTGGCAAAGTTACTAATTTCTTTACCCTCCCTTAGTAATATAGTTGTCAGTGCTGTTGCGTGATTACGTATTTCTTTCGTATAACCCTTATGCAGGCAGTCTTCTGAATGTTCTCCAGCTAGAAAAGTCCTCTCTCCCCACACCTGCCCAACATTAGCACTCCTAATTAGCAAGAGTGCACAAAGGCATGGGTCCCTGCGGCATTGCATCTGCACCCTGACATTGCTCCACTGAACCTTGTCAGCTCCACTCCCATTGCCTTGTGCAGCTTGGCAGGGGTCACGGTACGAACCAATAGCATAATAACCATACCTTGGAGATAACTTTGGATTTAATTGGATGCATAGATGAGACTGAACCCACCTGCCTGCCTGTATAAAACCAAAAACTTTCCGATAGGACTACGCCAGGACTATGCAAGGGACACCATGCTGCTCTTTGACAAACATTATCTGTCACACAGAGCCCTTCAGAGAAGAAATCTGTTCCTTCCAAAAAGTCTGAAAGACTGTTACCAGATCCAGCACTTCAGAAGCCATAGCTTTCTTGCAGTATTTTGGCCATGAGTTTTCATCTTCATAGCTCCCCCTTGCACTTCTGCAATTTGTATTAACCCCTTCTGAGCTCAGTGATGGAGAACTAACTTTATGCAAGAGGGCTGAAGAAGCTCAGCTTGTTGCGACCAGCAAAAAAGGGCTTCAAGCAAAGATGTGATTCTCTCTTAATACAGCAGTAAACACTGGGGAAGGATACGGACTATTTAAGCTAACAGATGATGTTGTGAACTACTATGGCAGTCTGTTTGCAGATTTCTGGAAGAAACATCCCTATAGATCTTCATACTCCCTTCACTTTTGGAAAGATTTCTTTGACAACATGGGGTTAGAAATCATCCCCTCGCCTTTTATTTCTCTCTCAAATGCAAGATACCAGTCGTCTCTGCAGTTTTGCAGCAGGTGGCCAATGCGAAAATGGAACAACTGTGGAATTAAGAGAACGATTAAACAAGTATCCTGCTACTAAGTCATTCTGTGACTCAGATGTGAAGATCTTTTTAACCCATGAAATTTTGTAACACACTTACACCACCAGCACATACGATCCTACTGCTGTCGTGCCTCTGGGAAGCCCTACTGACCTTGTGCTTCATACCAAAATCTTTGTATGACAGAGAGCTACAGGCGGTGCAGCCCAGAGGGAAGTGAACCCCAGAATAATCCACAGACAGGAGACAACAGCTGTTTGTGATGGCTCCCACCACCCCACTGCAGCACTGGATGGAGCTGGGCATGCAGAGAAACTCCACAGTGAGCTGGGTGCTGGCTGCAGCGGCCCCGACTGTCCACCTTCCCTGGTGGTCAGGGGTGAAGGTTGCTCAGCTGCCTTTCTGCCCACACAGTTCCACTTTCACATGTGGTGTTCCAGGATGGGCACCACATTCCTCCCCAAAACTTACAGGGTTTAGAAAAGGCTGTGTTACTCATATAACTGCCCATTACCACTAACATACCAGCCACTCAAAGATCTCCAAGTACTTTTAAAGTACGCATTCACAGTAGGGTTGCAAGAGAGATATTGCTTCATTTATAGCCGAACTGAGCAGCAACCCTTACAGAAATGGTGCCATACATAGTAACTCTGGTTCTGGCTGGCTGCTGGTGCCACCAGGAGTGGTTCTTCAGTCACCAGGGTGGCTTGGCCAGGACTATACTGAAGCAGAACCAGGAGCAGCGCAGTTCCTGCGGGGCTGGTAACATCGTGCCACGTTCACTGCTTTCTGTGGCAATGGTAAGGGTGGCTCCTGGGTTCGCCTAGTTAATGGCATCACGCACTACAGACAACATTAAGAACACAAATACAGATTTACCCACAGGTGTACAATACGTGTCTCAGAGGAGAGAAATGGCACCCACCTGCTGAGCAAGAACAGTAAGTGCTGAAAAAATAAACCACTTCACTGCTAACAAACTCATTGGAATGGTCCTTAAAACAAATCAAATCTACCATCTCCATCAATGTCTGACTAATTGTTGGACAAGAACTTGTCTTCTTTTTTATTGTTTCTCCGCAAATGTCCCCTGTCCTTACTTGTTTGCTGATTCTTGCTACAGATTATATAATAATACCTAATTTACATATAGATTAAAAATTACCTTGAAGCTTATTTACCCCTTGATGAGGAAAGGCAGTGGAACACCATACAGATATATAGGTTCATGAAGCCCATGTCATATTAAATGTTAGAACTAAACATTTTGGGGTTCAGTTTTGCTGGGTCAATATCACAAACTGGACTGTGGAAAACTGCTTTTTCATAGCAGTTCAGGTACTAAGTATTATTCCAGATACTAATAGCCACTGATCAACTGTTGCTATTTACTTTGGAGTTTAAAAATGATTAGGCTTGTTCTGGTTATCAAAAATTACTCAGTTTGTTCTTCTGCCTTGTTGCATTAGCTTCAGCACATTTTACAAAACTTTCCTCTCCCTCTCCCGGTCTCAGACATTGTGAGCCCAATGGGCTTTCAGATCTGGCACCATGAAAATAGCCCTTCCTCCCTCTGTCTCTCTCTCAACTTTGTCTGCCAACACCAGTTTCTGTATCAGGCCACTTCACCTTGATCCCCAGAGGACGTTAGTCACTGAGCAGAGCTGCAAAAGCCTGCCACAGCCAGTCTCCCAGTGTAATTCAGTAATGCCGGTGAATGCTTTTTTCCAAAGACATGCACATGGTTGAACACCCAGCTATCACCATGTCTTCAGTAATGCATTCTCTGCATAGTAAACAAGAACTAGAGATGGAAAAATAACATGCAGTGATGTAAATTAATAAAATCTTCCCTTTTTGCTAAGTTTCCTAAGGAAATTATTAAACTTTTCTGTATTAATTTACTGAGGTCTTCGTATCTTCTACCATGCATTAAGCTTCATTATTACAAAATATTACAGATCTTTTATCATCTCTGACTGCTTGTTTTCAGTTTAACAAGAATAATAAAGGGAGCAATTGCTGAGAATGAGACAGGCATACATAGTGTTCCTAAGCTTACTAATTTTCTTTATGCTCCATATATTATTGAAACTTTGTAGTCAGCTGAAATATGTCTTCACTGATCTTTTTTCTGTCCTTTCTTAGAAGAGGATCATGCATATTTTCCCTTCTGAAGAACCTTGAAGTGGAGCAGGAACTTGGTCTTTGTACATGCATTTCAGGTATTGAAAAGACTGCCAGGATGCTGCTGCACAGCAGCTCTGTCGGAAAGGGGAGCCCGAGGCCCCAACAGGGGCACGTGGCAGCAACCTCCTCCTGACAAGGACCAGCCCTGCTGTCCCCAAGCACAGGCATCTGCATCGCTTGCTGGCTGACATTTAGTGACATTAAGAACACGGGTTATGCTCAGTTAGTATACAGGTGAAGTGCATGTCAGTGGACTTCTAGCCATTTTCACTCCTCTGTAGCTTTAGGTCTAGGCTGTGATGGCTAGTGAAAGAAGAGTACTCATAACCTTCACAAAAACAAAAACTCAGGTTGGAGACATTTGCCTGTCTGATTGCACAGCCCTATAGCCATGGCTGAGCACCCACAGTTCCACCACTTAATCCAATATTCATTTTTTTAATGAAATGACACCTCCGTCACAGCTAGATCAGGTGTAGGACATTGGGTTAAAAAAAATTGGATGAGAAAAGACAGATTGCCAACCTACGTGTTCGTTACTGTGTTAAAAAGGAGGCCTAACTAAAAAGCAGCTTTAACGATTGGTACATGTTCCTTCACAAGAATGCCTTTTAAGAAGGGCATATAATGGGTCCTCTAGCATGTGTAAAAAGGTAGGTTTAGAGCATCCTTAAACCCCAAGGCACTGACTGAGTCTGTAAGCTTGAAGTCCTTGTGCTGATTCCCACTTGGAGCAGTTCACCTCCAATGGCATAATTTGAAACCATTGGACTAAATCAAGTAAGGAGAAAGAGAACATGAAAAGGCACATCAGTATCGTGAAATGACTCTGTAGAGGACTCTCCAAGCTCCCAGAGCGGCTGCACTTAGAGCTCACTCGGTACTAATGGGGTGCCTGAAGTAGGACCACTTTTCTGGGAAGCAGGAGTAATGGCAGCGTAGCCCCATCCCTTCCCAGCTCTGAAGACACGTGCAGCTCTCACTCGTGCTCTCTCCCCCTCTTCTCAAGCAGCAATAACCTCCTTTCCTGGCTTGTTTTCTCCCCCACCACAGCCTACCCAGGCTTCTGAAATACAGCAACACGCTTGCCACCATGGAACAAGAGGCACCACAGCGGAGAGGAGGGGAGAGTTACTAAACAGCTTTCATTCAAAAAAAAAATGCTGCTATTTGTTGTTACGGTTCACAAACATTGCTGAAAAAAAGGGCACGTATCTAACGCAGAAGACAGGGTGCACAAAAGGGCAGGGTCAGCTACACCGCATAAATTTTTCTTCCTTCTCTGTAAAATGGAAGGTATAATAAAAAAATTGCACCTTGCCCCTTCAACACAGTATTGAAACCTTAAGTTGTGTCAAAAAGATACCTGCAAGACCACATTACTAGTTTAATTAAAATCCTTCCACAGAATAGCCTTTTTAAAAAATTAATACAGTCCCTTCACTGTTACCCCTTCACTCCTGTGTTCATTTTGACGTAAATGATTTAATGTTTTAAGATCATTCACCATGGATCCATTGTGAGAGAGATAAGGGACAGATTCCCTGTGGAAATCACCATTTTTTGCTGCAGTAATTTTTCTCAGTTCTCTGATCTCTTTGATTTCAAAAGAAAGGCCAGCAGCTTTAATTTTTCCTAAGCTTCTCTTTTCAGTGATTGCAGTTTCATTACATCCTCTTACTGTATCTTGCACAATTGTGAATACAGGAAGGCCACGTATGAGTAAGGAAACCAAAAAGAAAGCGCACAAATAGGAATAAAGTGGATCTTGAGTTAAACTTTTTTCTTAAAGAAACCTGCAAACATTTAACTTGCAACATGATTCCTTGTAGTTATTCCAAAATCCTTGCTTTCCTGAGCTAACTGTATTTTCAAGAATTTATGATGACTTTACATATCCATTTGATAGCTGGGTCTTTACCTACAATATTTACCCAGACAAAATCCATTCTTTCAGTGGGGCTGATATTCTACCCTTTTTTTTTTTTTCATTGTAAGTATCAGTTTTCTTCCCAAATGACATGACCATACTCATACTTATCCTATAACCACACAGGAAAAAAGGAAAAAAACTGTAATTGGAGGTAAGTGTGCATCCTATGAAACCTATGTGTTCCACTCTGTGTCTACATGTATGCTGCACCTTGGCACATCCCCACTGCACTCGTAACACTGTCATCCTGATATCCGCAGAGTATTACATGCACTGCTCTGGCAGCACTCTGACAAGTCTACTTGCAGTCCACCTGTGATTGGCCTGTCTTGCATAGGGAGATTTGGCACACATATTGTCTAACCTTTAGATAATCGATACAAATAATGGTCTTAACCAGAAAGAAGTCAGATGTTTAAAAGGCCTGCAGGAAAAAAAAAAAAAAACAACAACATGTGGGCTATCTGTGGAAGTAGAGTGGATATTGTGCGCCTGGTAGGATGAAAAATACAGAAATGAATCTTGGGATGTTGTCCTTCCTTTGTATTTCATGACTGGGTTGCTGCCGTTTACAGCTAGGCACATACCAAATTCAAGAAAAAGGTCAAATGGGTCATCAAGCAAATAACTGAAGGAGCTCCTAACTCACAGCCTGTATGTGCAAACAATTAAGGAATAAGGATTATAAATAAGGAAGAACAAGTTTTGAATTTACCTGAACTGCTGCTACATAGGAATAAAAGAGTAAGCGCTCCAATGCTGATCACTTGGAGACAGACGGACTGGCTGACTCGGGTGTCTATAGACTGAGTGGGAGAATCCCCTGGGCAATGACGATGCAGCTCTCCAGACACCGCCCTCGCTTCCCGAAACCCTCTGCTTTCCACACGGGTTATTATTGCCTGCTCCATCCTGAAGCCTCCAACTGATAGTAACGTGAGGACCATACATGTTTGCACTACTGATGGTGCATATTTTGTCACTCAGACAACACTGTGATTTTTTGATGTTAGTGTCCCTGCAGCTTTTCCCTAAAAGGGTAACATGATTTTTTTTCCCCCTGAGTAAATTAGGTATTAGTTTATGACACAAAAAGTCAGCTTTTTAAAAGCTATGGCTTAGAATCGTTCTGTTTTATTCCCATCTGTTTATCTGTGCAACTACTAGGGGACTTGTCCTACAGACCTTTTTCTCCCCTTTGAGCGAGGGGAGGAAGAGAGTTATTGCAACAGCCGCAACAGCCTTTGAAAGGGAGACTTTCAGTGTAACTTGGGCACTGAACTACTGTTGTCTTGGAAAATGTCTCCCTTAATGACATGCTTTGGCATCTGTTTTAATTTAGGTTGCTGACATAGCAGAGAGGATTTTGTTTCCCTTCATTATTGTTTTCTCTAGGGAGTTTCCACAGAATATATATAACACTCATATCTTTCTCTTACAATACCTGCGAGATGGATAATACTAGCAGCTCCTGTATTCTTTCTATACCTCTAGTCAGATCTATTAAGAATACCTTTGTTTAGTCTTTGAGAAAACAAAATATATTTTTTTTACTGCCATCCTGAGGAACTGGTTATTTCTCCGCATCATGCTGTGATACTGCCTTCAGTCACATCACTCTGGAAAGCGCTCGTGTTTTTTCTCTATTATATTAAGACATAAGAAGATTAAAGTTATATATTTCATTTAAGGTGATGTTTAGTTTCAGATGTTCCTAATCGAGAGTGTTTATGCCCAATTAGATACTCAGGAGGGCTTATCATTTAAAGTTCTTTCAACTGGCATCAGAAGAATAATGTTCATTTTTTAGAACTACCTAAAATTAAAGCCTAAGTCATTGCAAGTCATTTGAACTGTGAATCACAGTCTCCATGGCTGGAAGTTTCCAGATGTACAAGACTGAGTTCTCCTTTGGAGCTTTCTGAAAGGAAGGGATGTGTGTTTCATAGCTATATACAAGTCTGCATCAAAATAGTCTGCAGTATAGGAATGGTACTGAATGGTACCCGTATTCAGTGCCATGCCTTTGGTCTAAATATATACAAATAAATAAGCCATGCATCCAGATCTTGCCTAAATTAAGCACACAACTGATGCAACTGCATAATAACAGTTGTGATCTCAGCTGGCCTTTTGTCCACATAAAACATGATTTTAAAACAATATCTAAGGATGACTGAGTTGCGATAAATCCTAATACCTTTTAAAAAATACAACATTTCATCCACATTTCCTTTTTTTTCCCTTTTATTCTCTTAACTGTTTTGGGGATTGTTAATCTGAACTTGGCTGAGACATACCTGGCACTCTTTTGCATGTGTGTATAGCTTTTATGTCCTCTTCCGGACGTCTGTCTTCCTTAAATATTGCAGTCACACCAAGGACTGAACATATGAGAACGATGCCATATTTTTAGCCCCCCTCCTCACCCTGCCTCAACAAGACTCCTTTGCAACAAAACCAGGATCCGGTCTCAAGGCAGGCAAGAAGAACCCCTGGATTCCAGAATACTGTTTCAAGAGCATTGCCTTTAATCCCCTCTACCTCCTGTAGAGAATGGCATGAGCATGAGGTCAAATTAGCTCTCCTTATGCCAAAATGGATGGGCATGTTGCATTACTCCTGTCTTTGAGAAAGATTAAGCTTGTTGTAGCCAAAGCAGAGATTCGTGACACTTAGAAACTGAGAGGGCACTACTTAGGGTATAACTAATATTAGCTTGCCTTGAACCCAATATAAATGTACTAAAAAGTGTAACCAATAGCAGCATGTATTTTGTGCCATTGTGATAGCATAGCCATACACAATGCGTAAGCATTTTACGTATGTGTCTGAGCAATGTGACCACCTACAGGGGAAACAAGTATACATATAGCTGCACACAGGAAGCATCCAACCAAGAAAAAGTTACCAAAGGACAAGGTAAATACAAAAGGCTGCAGTAGGTGGGACAACCTGCTGCACACAAATGAAGGATGACTGACAAAACCAGAACCGAGGTAAGCAGTAAGAGAAGCAGATGAGATCCCTCTTTCAGGAGGCAGGCAAAGAGCATATAAACATCAGGCAGGGAGAGGAAAGAGAAGGAAGAGGACAGGCCTGCATATGATCAGACTTCCCTTGCCGAAGAGCTCTCAAGCCTGACCGCCTCCACCTCCATGACCAAGGTCACCAAGGACTCAACCATCAGTCCTGACTTCATGGCATCAGCTTCATGGTACCACATACACAAGGGTGATTTAGGATATCAGTATTAAGGACAAACAGTTTTACGTACATAGTGAAGATGATTAATATTGCGTAAGTAGTAACTGTTAGCCCAAAATTAGTTTTAATGAATCGATTTAGTAAAGGCTTTTGAGTTTAAAATTGGCCTGCTTTATCAGTCTGCTAAAAACTACAACCATAATGATCTCTAATTCCTTATATGTAAACATATATTTAGTTTCAAGATTACCCTCTTTTTAGCTTTAGTAATCACAAAGTAAAAATGTGAACAATTATCTTTTACAGGTGCCAGGGTCCTTGATTATAAAGTTTAACTCATCCTTGCTGTGAGGGTACTGTGTCTGAATTCTACCAGGACACGTGCCTCTTTCTCAGTGAAAAGAGCTAAATAGAGGTAATTCGTATAGCAGTGCGAGCATCTTAATGATCAGAAAGTGCCAAGCTGACTGAAGCTTGTGCTGTAACTACTGCAGGTAAGTAAACATATAACTTTCTAGTGTAATCTGACTGCTGAAATGTTGTTTGCAGGACATGGCCTTCTCTGGTGTAAGCTGGCCAAGCTCCATGGCAGTCCACCAGACCCAGCTGAGATACTGGTCCCACCCATGAAAGCTAATGCTTTGCAATTTGATCACCTCTCAAATACGTCCTAGCAAAAGGTACTAGCTGAAAAGTTTAGCAACTAATCTTCTGTCTGCCTGTGCCATTTTAAGGTGTCACTGCTTATGTATGTAGTATGAAATCTCCTGCTGCTGTCAACACATGCCCTACAGCACTTTTAATCATCTCTAATTTTGCAAAAGCATACTCTTTAGCAACCCTATAGTTTCACAGGAGATGCGTGCATCTTGCTGTCCTTCACTTTACAAAGATATAACTAGAATTACACCTCCTCTTTGTGTTCCACTGTGATATGTCTGAAGACTTTTTTCTTTTAACTTCTGTTCATAAACTTCAAACGGAAATAGTAGTGACTGATTACAGAAGCCTTGTGTTTAATCAGCAGTGCTGCCCATTTGCCCAAAGCATTTGATTTGCATATTCTTTAGTTAGATGCCACATCTTCTTCAATTTGATATCAGGATATAACCTTGCTAGTCTGCATCAGATGCCATTGTTATTACATTTCTGCAGCTGATGCTGTAACTGAAAGCCTTCTCTGCCTTAGTGCTGGGCTTACAATTTTTTAATGTTAATCTGAAACATTGCTCAAGCATGCCTCTAACACTGCATACAATTGATGCTTTTTGTCATTTTAAAAACTATAAAAATCAAAATTATACTCCACTAAGTATTAGGAAGTTGGTAATATCTTGAAATATTTAATAATGCACTCAAAGTTCAATCAAAAGTACCTCTGTGACTTTGCAGGCTGAAATAGAACAACTCTATAAAAGATCCCCAAATTTGTTTCTGTGAAGTAGAGATTAGAACCAGTTATGCAATACCAGGCAAAAGAGAGTTCGTTTGAGTTTATAAGCTGATTACAGTGCTCCCTTGCTCTGACTAAAGTGCCTTGGTTGTCCCACTTCAGACTCCACTGATAGCACAGACAATTTTCAATTCCCAAAATACATATTACTATATGTAATGCCATTAGGAACACACTTAACTTCTCTGACCATGCATTAATCATAATTTCTGTGGGACTTCGTAGCTGTTTGTGGATCTAAAGCTTATGACCTTGTGAGACACGTAACATTTTGTCTGGTCCTTGGTACCAGTGGGAGTTAGGGGCTGACTAGGATTCCTCCCTACTGGCTTGTTAAAGCTTCCTCTGCTCTTTCCTACAATCCAGTGCAATGTAACATACAAGAGAAAGCCTAGGCAATAACAGGAACTCATTTAAATCCCTGAGGATTCGCATATGATCTTCCGTATCTCATCATATGCCAGGGTAGCCAACTGAGTGCCTGTGAGGTACTTCCTTCCCTGATCCCAGGGACAGCAGGTCTCAGACCAGCCTGCTCTGTTACCTACTACGTTTTCTGGGGCTTATACACATTGCTAAGATGGCTCATTTTTTCAATTTACAGCGTTACCACACCACACCACTCCCCCATATAAGAAATGCTTCACTTGTTACATAGCTCATTTAAAATCACCCTTAAAACAAGCCAGGTTGAAGTGAAAGACAAAGTAGCATCATAACTTCTAACACAGCATCATTACAAATGTTCTTAATAAAGTAAGCAAGTGGAGTTGGGGCAGGGGGTTGTTACAGTGGATACTGAATGTGCTTGCATCACAATCATACTTAAGATTCCTTATGTTTCAGGATGCATGCGTTAGAGAAAACCCCCTGATGGAAGAGCCTCCTGCTCGCAGCCAGCTCTATTAGTTTCTTTGGGCATGGAAATGTTCTGTGACTGGACTACGTGACCTCCACTCTGTCTGTTTATGCAACTTCTTGACTCCTACGGGTGCTGCTTTTGCAAAGTAAAGTCTCTTCATCTGGTGAGTATAATATTTAACATCATTTGCACACTGACAAAATGCTCAACAGAAATATTTGAATGGGAAAATGCAAGTGGCTCATTACCGGCTCTTGACTGAGGTTAGACATGACCGTAATTAATCACTGCAGCATGACATTAAGCTTCGTGTGGCTGAACTCCTTCACAATCTTTGAGAGAGCATAACAATTACAAAATGTAGGTAACAACATGGTGCGGCCTCCTGTGTTACTCATTTGTGTTCTGCACCTTCAGCATTGTTTACAATTTCATATTGTTTCTTCTATCAACAAAATAACTTAATTGCCTTTTACATGTGTCCTGTTTGTACAAGATAGTTATCTCAGATATGCATATCAAGATTGGATTGATGCTTTACATGAAATACCTGGACAACCTCTCATTAATATGGCCGTGGAACTTGTGGACCAAGGGTCGTCAGAGTCAGGATGGTCAAGGACACTAATTATCGGATATACCACCCCTCACAGTGAGAGATCAAATACGACAATCTTCAGATCTATAGCACAAAAAACTCAATTACATCTGAAGTTGTAAGGGGCAATCAAAGAATTGGTGAGTTTGTACCATCCCCAAAGATGCTGTTAACAGACTGTAGCTGTAACACACTGGAAAACAGGCCAAGAGGGACCTACGTCACTTTATTCAACAACTTTCTAAATGTTATTATGTTGCAGAAATTCTTGGATTTTTGCATGAACTAAAATAACTCTGTCTACTCTCTGTCAAATATGCAGGAGTCAGGTAATGGGGGGGGGTGGGGGGTGTTGGCCTTTATTTTTAATATATATTCTGAAAGATGCTCCAGAAACTGAACTTTTTTCTTCAAAAGAGGTTTAGCAATAAGCATGTCTCAATATTGTTTGAAATGTCATCTCAGAGTGAAAGCACATAACTTGGTCACAGTCATGCATCTATAGGTTGTTGGCAGTGTTCCTCCAGTGGCCATGGAATGCCGGTGTTTGACACCTAGCCATTGGAAAATCATGCTAGGCCACCAAAACCATTTCACAGCACCGAAGGAGTAGATGACAGCAAATGGAACACTCCTGGACTTCTTGCTGAGAACCCTGAAGGTCAGAAGGACTCCATCTACCCCACCAGAGACTGGAAAACTTCTCTGAACATCAAATTACAGTGACCCTTGTTCAAAGAGCCTGGCACTGGCCTCCTGCACTGTAAAGGGGCTATCAAATGAAACCACAGTGGTTCTTCTAAATGACCTTCTTGCCATAGACATTTCAAGCATATGAGAGCTGCTAAAGTGCAAGTGCACTTTATATAATGACATCAGTGTGTGCCAAGCATTTGGCTCATATATGAACTTCAGTGGCAGAGATGCTAGTTCTCCGCTGTTGTTTGTTCTGCTGTGTATAAGCTCCCACGGCATCTGCACAGTAATTACAAACACAGATTCAAACAACTGATAGTGGCAATGTTACTGAACATACCTTTGACCAGATAAGTACCTTGACCACTGTGTATTCAAAAAAGGCACTGCAATTAAAAAGTGTCTGCTTATTGTAAGGGAATTTGAGCAGCTAGGAAAAATGTGAGTCCTGGAAGTGCTCTGGGGCTCACTAGCAAAAAAGAATCCAAGAGTATTTTTTTGTTCTTCCCTAGGTGAAAAGCATGCTGCAACCAACAGGCCAAAGCATATCGTTCCCTGCTTCTTTAGCTGCACTGCAGCACAAGAGAGAGTGCACTCAAATTCCCCAAGCCTGGCAGCAAGCCCTTGAGTGTCAGGTACTAACCGCCATAAATACCTGTCGCTTTCCCGTCTCCCTTATGTATCTGTTTGCAGCAGAGCTGCTTGGAACTCATTACTGAGAGGCATGTTATTTGCAAAGACTGTTAACTCCTGCTACAGATTCTGATCTCAAATATTTATTTTAATAAGAGATGAGCTTGTTCCTTGGCACTTTTGTTACATTTCCTGATAGAACACAGTAAACGTGAAAAGGTGTCTTTCACAGGTATTTGGCTAGCATAAGGATTGCAGATTTAGCCTTGCAGTGTGATAAGTTTCTTGTAAAGTGCATTGTTAGAACAGGGCAAAAAACACAGGGCAATTCTCCTGTCTTGCTTCAGTAGCCGTGATGACTGATGGATCACTTACATCTGTCTGTGAACAGGAAAATAACTTTCAAGGTCTCTAATTTTTGTTTTAAAAAAGCAGAATTCCTGATCTTACCTGCTGACCGATTTTGAATAACAAATGGAAACAATGCCCTTTTAATCCTTGCTTCCAACATCAGTTTACCACCTCTGCCATTAATAAATCCTGAAAAAAATTAACCAGTAGTGGGGAAAAAAATGTGTTGCCTTTTCCTCATCAAATTCAATGTTTTTAGTATTTTTAGGTGTTATTATGACAATAAAAATGACTCCACATTCACTCATTACTTCTCTGGAATGAGTTTATTCATCAGCACCTGAACTTTAATTTCTCATGTTCCAATAGCTCACATTTCTATTATGCATTTCTGCCCAGGATACCAGGTACTTTGCCCTGCATTTTGGAAAAAAAAACAATTATTAACCTCATCTGTCAGGGTGTACAGGGCTTACAGTTTGCTTGAAAATTTCAGAGACATATTGGACAACTTCCTGTGAAGTTAAGTGTTGCAGAAATGATAAATTCTTATCACAAAGTGGCAAAGAAGACTGCTTTTAGATCTATATTTCTAAGCCACCAATTTTATTGCTCCCTGGCTGCATTACTATTTTTAGATATTAATCCATGCTATTTACTCAGGCAAAACTCCTTCTTGAAGTTCCACCGTTCTGCCAAAGCAGAGAGAATGAAGAGGGACCCTGGTTTTGAGCTGTGTTTCTCTTTCCTTGTGAAGAGGAAACAATACTATATGCTCTTTGCTGTTTCTATCTATCTAAATATTTTCTTATATTTCCTAAATATTAGCATTTGTTATACTGGGTGTAGTACCTCACTGCTATAACCAGCCCTTAGAAATACAGAACTTTGTCTGAAACTGCTGATTATTTTCAGCATCATCTAAAAGCACAACTGCTTTTTGCAATGAGGCAATAACACATGAGGCCACATTAGGCTATCCCCCTTGCATCAAGCCACATAGCAGAGTAGCTTTAAAATGCCTGATAGGATTTTAATCCCAAGTGGAAAATTAATAGCATATTACAAGAAAAATAGATAAGAAAGTAAGGATAAGATTCTTCAGTGACAAGACAAGAAAAATTGAAAGCAGACTATAGAACAGTTTGTGCTCTTTAGACCTTTTAAATGTTGATACGAGTAAATGTGGTGGACAAGAAATACCTTAGATCGTTAACACCAACAGGCAGGAGATAACCGTAGGCATGAGGGGTGAATGTCCAAAACTAACCTTCCGAATTCTCAAGCACAGGTCTGCTATTTGCTAACTACAACCTGTATGGGCTTGTTGTAAAATGTAGTAACAACTGGACTAAACAGAAGTGACATACACCAAATCCTCCAATAAATAAAAAGACACATGCCATAACATGAGGCAAAACCCTCAATTAGAGGCAGACCACAGGTGTTTCTACACACATAATATTTAGATGGAGAAAAGCAGGTTTGTAAAATTGGAAAAGTCCCTGGAAATGGGGGAAGTTCCTTGGCAATGCACCTAAAAAAGACCAGGGATGCTTGGGGACTTGACCGCTGACACCCAAGATCAGTAACTTCAAGCACCAGAAAAGCACAAAATCAACACTTTCTCCCCAACTCTCCAGGACCAACTGCAATCTCCGCAATGAGAAGGAAGTCACAACTGAGTGAATGTGATTTTGGGAATGCCTGTGACAGTGTGTGTGTGAAATTACCAAGGAGGATAGCACTGCCAACATGACCAGTTCTTAAAACCCCAGTATCCAAACACACAGTCTTCATCATGCTCATGACAGTAAGACATGAAAATAAAGTAGAAATAAAACATCTAATAAAAATGCATTACTAGGTTATGTAGACAGAAGCTTCTGTAAGACATAAACCTACCATAAACCGCTGCAAATTTAGCCAAACAACCACTAAAACAGATATTTGATGAATCACAACACATTTTTTCAGTATCACTCAGAAAGACCCTCTAATATTCAAACATACCAAACAAGATAATCAAGCCTGAAAGGATAGAGAAAATAAATATTGAAGTCAAGACAGAATGCCACAGATGTGAAACGTGAGTCTGTTACCAAGCTTTGTATGCAACACTTCAGAGCATGATCAAATGAAGAAGGTGCAGAAAGCTACCAAATCTTTTCTCCAGTGAAAATAATCATACATGTTACCAGGCAGCATTGAATTGTACCCACATTGTTGTTCTAAGATAAAGCTTTCATTGATGGCTGCAGTAAATAACATCCTGCACTGCCTCAAGGCTAGGTTCTCCTCTCCTGGAAATCTGAAGGAAACTTTTGCTACTGATTCCAGTGGAAGTAAAACCAAATGCAGAGAAAGCAAATAGACACACCAAATAATAAGAACATTTCCAACACAGATTTATTCCTGCAGACCTCACTGATAACTCAAGGTTTGTCTGTGTAATATGCCAGCGTTTGGCTTAACTGTAAGAGATGAATGAGTATCAGTAATCATTTTAAGTATCATGAAATCCTATTTGCATTTCTAAACTGACATCATATACTGATCAGAATTCTTTACAGGTAGCTCAGAGGGCTTGCTAAATGCATTTGACATGACTGCTAGCCAGCTGCATGGTTGCTTGAAGAAACCTAGTCACCTTCAACAGTCCTGAAATCTATGCAGCCAGCAGCCACTCCATCATGTGGTTACGTACTTGGCTTGCACCTACCCGTACTGAAAGACATACTCTCACATGTGGTTCCTTCCAGCTGCTGATAAAGTGCTGAGCTGTATCCAGATTTTAAGTACCTTCCCGTATGGAAAGGATAGGAGACTTGGCAACTCCTGTGATCCTAAAAACCATCATTTTTCTTCACTGCCCAATCCAATTGTCTGTAGGACTGGCTCCTGAGCCACATACAGCTCTGGGAAGTTCAAGTGCAGTATTTGTGCTGGAGCTATAGCCAGTGATGGCAGCAAGGTGACAGGAGGACGGGGTTGCTGGATAATCAAGTGTCTAACTGAGAGCAAGCGAGCCAGCAGGGAAGGCCAAAGATGCCAGTTCTTCACTGCCTTCCTGTCTAGCTAAATATCCAGCTATGCCTCAGTGAAGAACTACTGCCATTTTCTGCTTGTAAATTACTCCCTGGGCCTCTGCTTGGAGGTAGGTGCTATGTGCCTTGAGGCTCTGGGAAGATTTGGATATGCGCTTTTAGTCTGGCTAAGTGGGGTGGAATGTATTTCTTTGGCCTTGGAGCTGTAGGAAAATAGCAGTAGTAATTTTGTTTAGCTCAAGAGGAGGAACAAAGAAGTTTATGCACCTAACAGTTCATAAGAATGCTCTGCATAAAACCCAGCTGAGGTCTCTTCTGTCACACACGGATGGAATAGCAGCAGAGAGATAAGCATGCTGCTCTAACAACACATGAATGTTGGGTCGCACAAATATTTTTTTGCCAGAAGAAAAAATCAGATTCTTCAACACCCATAAATGCCTTAATAATGGCAAAAGAATTGTAACGTGGAGATCAGAATGAGCTGGCAGTGAGACAGTGAAGCCAACTAAACAGCTTAGTAGACTAGCTCAACATTCATAGCTCCATAAACTTGTGATCACCCTTCAGCTGGTGCCATTTCAGGCACAGAATGAACCAGTGTCACTAAGACTCTTTTCAAGTATTTTAACCAAAGGACTACATGTTTAAAACACTATCAGAGCACCAAAAAGACATTCACTAGCTTGTGGGAATTTCCCCCTAACCCTTTTGAACAGGAAGTTCTGGTTACAGCTTGTTTTCCTCTAGAATTAGGAGCTCTTAAATGAGCAACAGAGACAGACAACCTGACCTGACCATGCAGTATGGGTAACAGTAAAGCTATCCCCAATTAGTTGTTGGATGTTTAATACGGAATGCTATGTCACACACCCAGAAGGGAGGAATGATCAGCACTGTAAGTATGTGTGGAAGTGTTTTCCACCTGGAAGTCAAAGCAACAGTGTGTTTTATCCAAAGTGTATGCCTGTCCTGGTTCTAAGGTCCCATGCTTTTGTTTTTACTCTTATAATGCCTTGTGCACTTACATTTGAATGTATGGCAAGTTACAAACATGCAAGCAGACAGGACAGAATTCGACTCTTCCAGCTCCTCATCCTTTCCTTTCAGCTGCAAAACTACCTTTCTATGATTAATTCCCTGCTCAGATTTCTGATAGCCAGAGTGAGAGTGATTGTTGGGATGCCCGCGAGGCCCCTCTTCTTGTTCAGTCAGATAACAAGAGCGGATCAGATAGGGACATCAGTGTAACATGAATGTGAATGGGACACCCAAAACTGTCTCAGGGGGCGTTTGTCCAACACTGATAGTGCTAAAGATGAAGATGACTATCAGATAAACAGTAATCAGGCAATTAAGAGAGACTTTGGAAAAAAAGGAGTCAGCCTGCAAAGCAGCATAAAAGCAGCAGAAACATTTGCAGCAGTGGGGAAGACAGCAGTGCAGCAGAGCCAGGGCAGCCCCCGCACACCCCGAGAGCTGCTGGTGCGGGGGCGGGCAGAGCAGCCTAGCTGCAGGGCACCTGCACCCCATCACTGTGAAGGACACAGAGGAGGGAACCCCCGTTGGCATGTGCCTATGGACCCTGTGTGCCTATGGGTCTGGGTTGCAGGGGTGGCACAGGCGCAGGTACAGCTGGAGCACCCTGTCACACACAGCAGTACTCAGGAGAGGGGATGTGAGCTTGTGACCTACACACCCAACCGTCCATTTAACTGGGGGGGGGGGGGGGCAGCATACATGGATGTCATTACAACTTTTTGGGATTATAGACAGGCATATAAAAATTTGTAAGTGGCTATTAGTGTTTTGCAAGCATTTAGTACCAGTTTATCTGTTATATTGCTGACACTGCTCCTGAATGCATAGTTCATTGACTGCCAATTAATTTCATGTCACTAAATATGATGGAACACTTAGATTCTGATCGAACAATGGGGATTTGAACATTTCTGCAGTTCTAGAGCAGTGGATGATTACAAGTCCAGCCACCTACACTTAAAAGAGAATTGTGAAATACCTGAAACATCAAAATTATTCTTGTAGTGAGGATGAGACCCATCTGTGTTAGCAGGTTTTCACAACTTTCATGTAGACATCTGCCTTCTGCCATGTTCCCAAGCCCTCCAAACCCCCTGTAGTTCCTCACTGTAATCCTTCTTTGTAATGATGAACAAGGAACATAAGCCATATTCTCACGGCTGATCAGGTTGGTGAAAAATCTGTCAAGAGCAGTTGTGATATAGCTGATCCCACTCTTATCTGCAGCCTTCTTTGCTATGTTTCAAGTGAAGCTGCACCCTAGGGTTCATTATTTCATGAGTGCAGTCATCTTGTGTGAAGCACGTACCACGCTACCAAAGGCTATCACACCAGCTTTGTACATTGCTTTTATGTGTTGTGGTACTAAGAATATATAGATGTAGCCAAGGTAACAAGTGAAAAGCAAATGGTTTCTTATTGCAAAAAACATTAAAAAGCAGATATGTAACAGTCAGTGATTCAAACTGACTGACTACAGAAAATTGCATATACGGAGAATTCAGCAGGAAGACTTACGATGTCTGCTTTTGGTGGCAGTTGCAACCTTGGCTGACCTCTCAGCAAATTTTAGCACTGGGTCTCAAATTGGACAACACTAGGAGGAACCTACTGGCTGTTTTCAAGTTTGGGTCTGACCTTGGATGATTCCTGTGGAAACCTGCTTGTCCCCAGTGACCTTTAGTTCATATGAAGTCTTAAGGATACTGCTTCTGCTTACGGAGCAATGTCCTTTGGTGACACTAAGGAGACTTGGTAGGACTGGACCAAAACAGCAGTGATATCAGAATAACCCTGCTGCTTTCCCTCGGCACAGACCTTGACTTCAGAAAGCCCCTACCTTTTTCCCTGGAAAAGTTTGCACCAAACCTATCAGCATTGACCTCAGATACTACATGAGAAAACTTTACCAATCTATCTTGGACGTGTTACCCACCTCCTGACCAGCTTCTGCTGACTCTGTAGCAAGTCTCTGACCCATTCCAAAACTAAAATAGAAACTGGATGTTGCCGTGCTACTTAAGGCTCTACATTAACGTATCTTGAGAGAACATGATGGTGACTTTATAAGAAGCTACATACTTCCTTCAGAAACAATAAGCACGCCCTACATCCAGCATGGTATAGTAACACTTCTGACAGCATTAAGGCAGATGCCTTTAAAATCAGTGACCTTTTTTCAAGAGGAAATGACATTAGAAATAATGAAGTAGAAAAATCAATGTTTTTAAAAAGTGTGTATTTTAATATTCTCTTAAAAGTGGAAGAAGAAAGACCTTCAAGTACAGAAATACCATGTCTCAGAAGTTTTTATGTCACGGCTCATGAAAATGCTGTGTATCCATGAAAATAGCTGGGTAAGGTACCACAAAATATGTGATGTTTTAGATTCAAAACTTGAACAAACTGAAGTCTCCATTTTCAGTTTTAGTATGAAAATCTTTGGACTTCAAAAAAAAAAGCAAAAGGATTATAAATTGTCTTTGCTGGCTTTCCTTATGTCCCTTCTCCAATGAATAAAAGTACTAATATGTGAACAAACAGTAGGGTACAAAAGCGTCCATAAAACATCACACTTCCTGACTAACCCTGTTCAGCCATACCTGACTGTGAAGGGAATGCAATTCCTTAGCACAGTCTGCTCGATGATGGCAGGTACCTGGTCTGTTTTGCTATCCAAAGTTCAAGAGTGCCTTTCATGGCAGCTGGAAGGTCCATGAGAGGACTTTACACCCTTGTGCCCATTAGTAGATAAAGGCTAATGCACTCATACAGAAGACTTTAAAACATTTCCCAAACCTGCCTCTCCTAACAGAGTAGTACTGGACCATTTTCATAAGCCTTTGAGGAAAGGACAAGATTTCCTCTGCTTGAAACTCCTTTAAGATGTCTTGATTGCCATCAGCAAGCACGACCATGGCAAACTGCAGGGGCTATCTACAGCTTTTAAAAACAGCATGTTGCCACAGATTTTCATCAATACATCTCAAGAGTCTTCCCCAATAAGAGAAGTAAAGCTCAACAGAAGAAGTGAAACTGAGGAAGAAGTGGTTTATGTAATGGTCCTAACAAGAAGTGCTGCTATAGTTTCTCCTGCCTTTTTCATTTGTAACATATATTGAAGAAAGCTTTCTGTTGAAGCTGTTTTTCCAGCATCTTTCAGACTTGAAAATTTCCCAACATACACATCTCCTATTTTAAAATATGGTCTTGGGTTATGACCAATTTTGTTTTATTGTTATCATGCTTAATATGACAATGATATATGCTTGCTTCGGTACAACATTACTCCCAAAGTTAGGTTTGCCTGCCTACCTGCTCAAACAAAAAAGAAATTGGTTTTCAGACAGATAAGCCTGATCTGCTGTACAGCTAGGTTGTATCATCACACAAACCTTAATACAAGCAGAAAAAGGAAAGTGGGAACACTCACCTGGCGTTGGGAAGAGAGGAGAGACCAGACAAGACCAGCTGTTTTCAACAGCTGTGTGAATTTAGATTTGAATTGTCAGCTGTGTAACTGCACCTGAACAATGTCTTTGAGTCTTAGAAAGACATCAGACAAATACATCTGGCATAGTAACTTGGATCACAGAAACCAGCCTTAGCTAAGCTCTTACTGCTATGAGAAACTTGGTTTTACAAAGCACATCTGAGAGACATACAAATCACAGGACATTATCTGTTATTTATTGAAAGTGACATGTCTATCTCCGCACTCCAGCTAAACTCTACATGGATTATTGTATGTTTGCTTTAACATCATTTATTATCTTATTGAGACAATATCCTCCTTCAGTGGCATTCAGATAAAACAACAGAGCTGGGTATACCTCAGTGGTGGATTCTCCTTTTCTTGAGTTTTATAATTTATTTATTTCTAATTGATGCTGCAGCAATGTGGTGTGGACTCCACATTCCTACAATTTTGCCAAGTCAAAGCTACTCTGGTGCTTATCGTAGCAGATCCCGCCTTGCTGTTTTGGGAAAACAACTCTGGAATCAAGAAAAAACTCAGAACTCACATGACCACTGCTCCATCATAAATAAAACAGTATCACCTTTGGAATTTTTTATTATAAGTATTGCTAATCATTGCTAGGCATCTTTAAAGACACTGAATTTGGTTTTCCATTTTTTAAATTTGTGGCAGCTTAAGAGGAACTGACAGTGTGACTTCAGCAGCCAAGCAAGAGTTAATTATCTTTACTGCCTAAATCCACAGTCTGTCTATCCAACCTGTAAAAAGCTGAACTGCTGTTGTGTAAAACTTAGAGGCATCTGTCCAGACAGAGGAAGCCCAGTGTTCCCCGAGTTCCAAAGCAGCTATTGTCTGAAAGCTCTTTAGTGATGTATATTCTGCCTCCCACCATCCCTTTATGTAGATCTTTTATTGTAATTTTACCATAGTCATGTGGGCTTGAAGAGATGTAATACTCTTCTTTAAAAGATCAAATCACCCTTTCCATATATAAAAGGATCATGGAAAAAAAAGAAAAGTCTTAAGGATAAAATACCACAGCGCTCCAAAATTCTGGATCCTTAACTTCCATTTGAAAATTGTTAACTTCCACTGAATGGCTCTAGAATTGCAAGCTGCTTTCTGTCACAGTAACTGATGGGTTACTGCCATTTAGTGATCTGTAAAGTATTAAAATTATAATGGCAGCAGCCTGGAATAGGACCACTCAGGTACAAACAACTGGTGGGATGCAGGTAGAATCAATACTAAAAGTTGTGTGAAGTTCAGCTATATTCACAGGTCAAGCTCAAATTTGCATGGGCCCTAGCACTTAGTAAAGCCAGTGTTTCTAAGAACAAGTTAAAACTAGTAACAAGAGACTCCATAAACATGACAGTGACAGTGCAAGCATACTTCACTGGTTTTAACACGGATGTGAAACTACAGCCTTAAAACATCAACCAGAGATACTGCAAAAAGTCCCACCTTCCCCCCGTTGTAGGAATGAATAGCTGGGGATAGGGGAGTGCAAGCTTTGTTTTTTTCTAGAGCTAAATCTGGCTTTATGTTGCTTATATACGCATAAAGCGTAATCTCAGTACTCATTTCTGCACCACCACCAAGCCGTCCTGGTTGTTGCAATATCAACAAATCTTTTCCATTTGCTCTCTTTTACCTTGTGTATTAATTTTGCAGCAATCCGATCTGGCTGGAAGACAGTAATTTTATCAGTGTGAAATTAGCTTTCTTCAAGATCAGTTTTTGCAGTGGTGCAAACTTGCATTCACCTGAGTGCATGCATGGTTTCAGTGCAGCAGGGTAGCTAGGTAATATCTTCCTTTTCCATGGCCTTTCTCCACCAGCCTGAGCAGCTGAATTCCACTGCATTTTGTTTCATCCCTTTCCCTTTTTGCCTATGTACTCCCTTATTTTAAAGCATGACATCAGTCATGATGATGATTCAGGATGCCATACTAAAAACATAAGTAAATAAAATTTAAATGTGTTTTTGCCTGAACCCAGAGCCTGAGCTCATTTTCATCTTCTCTGTGTTCCACACTCTCTAATTAATTTCTTCACAGATGTGCAGCATTAGGCTTCATAGCCAGATGTATTCGCTGTCAGGGGAAAAAAAATCTGCTAACACTGCAGCCTGTCACTACTTCTCTGATGTGTCCACAAAAGGCACCTGCAGAAATATCATTAGTCTCTTTAAGATCATATGCAATGGGATTATTACTCTCTCCTCTGCCTGAAGTAAGTATGAAAAACTGAAGAAAAAAAAATAAAGACAACGATCAATATTGCTACAACAATTGCAGAAATTTCACTCTACCAATAATACCAATGTAGCTATTACAAAGATTCATCTATTACTTCAAGAAAAAAGAAAGGATTTGTAATTCATGCTAATATTTCTTTGCATATAACACGGTGATTTGCTTTTAAACGTAGAATTCTCAAAGCTGTTCCTAATGGGAAAATTGATGCAGCAATACCAAGTGTCTTATGCAAGGCTACACGACAATTCAGTGACAAAATAAAGATAAACCCTACCTTCCCCTCCCTGAAGCCCATTTTTCTTACACGATTACTTATCTAGTATCAATGCACTTCTCTTACCATTGAGCTTAGTGAGAGAAACTACATGAGAAGCAGTTTACATTCATCTTCACTGTTCAAATGTAAACTAAATGCACAAAAACTGTTTTTTTATAAACTGCATGGATTTACATTTAGACAAGAGATAAGCAGTGAAATTCCACTGAATTTAATGCCTAATCTTCGAATGCAGCAAATTAAATATCAGCAACTTTAAAACTAGAGCATAATCCCACTGTTCCTCCAAGCTCTTGTATAACTGTTGCATAACTTTTGTATGGTCATTTACTTTTATTGGAGCTCTGCTTCTCAAAAGCTAAAACTACAATCCAATACACAGGCATAAGTCATTTTATGTTCAGTGTTTGTTTTTAAAATCATTAATAAAAGTAACCTAAAAGGCAAATTTTAGCTGGCTGAAGACTACATTTTTCGATGTGAAGCTATTCAGTTGCCTAACATTAAAGGCATTTTGAGGAGGTGATTTTTGTGGTTAAATTGGGAGGGTACGACTCAAAAAAAAATCACACTTCAGGTCTGCTGTCCTGTTAGGACTTCCCGTATGGGTCTGTTCAAACTACTTAAGATGTAACTCCTCAGGGTACAGCAGAGGTGAGGGAACCTGCAGGACTAGAGCTGTGTTGGTACATCAGAGGGGTCTTTTTCCTTTATAGGTTGTAAATAAATGCCTCTTTCATGTAAGTGACTATGGTGATTTTCATCCAGACTGGATTGCAGAAGCAATAGGATGTAAAGATACCTACTGTACACCTGTAAAACTAAATGAAACTCAAACAAGAGGATCGTCACTGTGTTGCATACAGTATGTTTGGGTACTAAACTAATTTTGACATTAACTTCCTCTCTTAAGCTTAAAAGCCCCTCCATAAAATGAGGTACCTGGCAGAACGCAGTTCCCCCAGCTACCTGCAGCTGGGGCTTCTTCTGGCTTCCTTCACAGGCTGCACTCGGTTTTCCTGCCAGCCCTGGGCCTGGTTTGGGGTTGTTCACTCCCACAGAGTGACCCGGCTCACGCGCGCTACTCCCCCCAGCGCACACCAGCACCGCTCTCCCCGCCGCCGCGCCGGAGGCAGCCTCCACAGCACCGAGGCGCTTCTGCGCAGGCCCCGCCGCCGGCCGCCATTTTTCCTCCGCCGCCGGTGCGGTAGCACCGCCTCCCTGCTGCCGCTCCCATCAGCCAACACAGCCCTACCCCGCGGCCGCGGCCATGGCGGCGCTCGGGCAGCTCGGCTCCCCGCCCGCCGACTTCCCCGGGCAGGGCTGGCCACCGGCACCGCCTGCTCTCGCCTCCCGCCGGCGAGAGGCAGTGCCGCGCCTGCGTGACAGCGCTGCTGACGCCGGCCGCTGTGTGGGCAGGCGGGAAGGGGGCGGGCGCATGCGCGGGGGGGCGGTGGCGGCGGCGGCGGCGGCGGTGCGCAGGTGAGGCTGGCGTGGGGCTGGTGCGGCGGGGCGGTCGCGCTTTCTGTCCCGGGCCGTCGTCGTCCCCTCCTGTTGGCGGAGGGAAGGAGCTGGGCCTCCTCGTAGCTCGCGTCCCAACCGCCTTCCCGGGAGGTGGGTCCTTTCCGAAGTTCAGACCAGACCTGGAGGGTGTGAAACGGGCCTGATCCAGGCTGGGAGCGCGGCGGTTGAGCCTCCGGGCGGTCGTCGTGTGCCGCAGCCGCCTTGGTTGGCGGCGGCTGGCTTTTCTGGAAAGGCTGTGGTGAGAGGAAGTCTCTCGTCAGCCCGTGAGCGTAAGGAGGCAGGGGTGACCGAAGCTCTCTTTCCTGTTCCCTGAAAACTGTGAAGTCACATTCAGAGGCTCAAACGGCCTCGGTTTCCCCGCTGCCATCAGGGCTGGTCACCGGCTGGCAGGGGGCGGCCTAGTGTTGCTCAGTAGGGCCCGAGAAGTAGCCGGAGTGTAAGGCGCGTTACCCTCCTGCTGTAAGGAAAAGCACCTGGGCGATCATATCAGGGACACAAACAAGGAAAAAAAAGTTCAGATACATGAAACGAAACGGTGCCAGGGGTCTGGCGAGTTACAACTGCGTCAGTGAGATGGGTGTTACTGCTCCTCTGATACTGGGGGGGTCCCTCTGCTGTCATGTGGAGTGCTGCAGGCAGAGGGGAAAGGAAAGCTGAGGTCTGGTCATGTGAGGTTTCATCAAGGTAAATGCATTTTAGCTTTCATAGTTTTCCATCCTGGGTTGAATTTGTTCGTAAAACTTTTTTATTTCATGTGTTCCTGCGACTTTAGCATAACTTTTAGGGAAGGTGAAACTTCCTGTTATCTTCTGCAGCCCCATCAAAATGGGGAAGCTGAAGAGTTGTTGGAAACTGCTCAGGAAAATGTTTTAAGGATTTGTGTCTACGCAATATGAAGAATTTTCCATCAAGACATTCTATAAAGTGCTGAGCATTTGTCTTGTATAGCAACATGTCACTATGATGTAAAGGATGTATTTATCCTATGTCAGTTTTCTTACACAAGTTGAATGTTGTGCAGTGTCTTGGTTTTGGCCGGGATAGAGTTAATTTTCTTCCTAGGAGCTGGTATAGTGCTGTGTTTTGGATTTTAGTATGAGAATAATATTGGTAACACGCTGATGCTTTGGCTGTTGCTAAGCGGTGTTTACACTAGTAAAGGACTTTTTCAGCTTCCTATGCTCTGCCAGGTGCACAAGAAAATGGGAGAGGGCACAGCCAGGATAGTTGATCCAAACTGACCAAAGGGCTATTCCATACCATATGATGTCATGCCCAGTATAGAAACTGGGGGAGTTGGCCGGGGGGGGAGTGGTCGCTGCTCGGGGACTGGCTGGGCGTCGGTTGGCGGGTGGTGAGTGGTTGTATCACTTTTTTTTTCCTCCTTTGGGTTTTGTTCCTCTCTCTCTCTTGTTGTTTTCCTTCTCATTATAATTCATTATTATTATTACTATTATTTTGTCCCAATTATTAAACTGTTCTTATCTCAACCCACGAGTTTTCTCACTTTTGCTCTTCTGATTCTCTCCCCCATCCCACCGGGGGGAGTGAGCGAGTGGCTGCGTGGTGCTTAGTTGCTGGCTGGGGCTAAACCATGACATGCAGGCTCATCATACTTGTATAGTGAGTAAAGGGTATTTGAGGTCTGACTGACCAACATTTGTAAAGCATACCACTTCATTATGTGGAAGGTATGCATATACACTTCCTTCTTGAATGAAGTCTACAATGAAATCTTAGGTGTAGAAGTTAGGTTGTCTCTTGAAGTCTTATTTGGAAACAAAAGAAGATAAGATAATAATGAGTGCTGCTCTTATTTTGTTTTGTTCTGTGAAAACTTCTTTTTAGGTAATGTAAGCATTTCAGTTATACACAAGAGAGGAAGCAGGCATGTCAGCTCTTTGTCCACCACCGTCTCCTGCAGTTGCTAAAACAGAGATCTCTTTGCATGGCGAGTCACCTTTATTAGCTGCCACTTTTGCCTACTGGGACAATATTCTTGGCCCCCGAGTGCGGCATATCTGGGCCCCAAAGACAGAACAGGTACTTCTCAGTGATGGTGAAATAACTTTTCTCGCTAACCACACCCTGAATGGAGAAATACTTCGGAATGCAGAAAGCGGTGCAATAGATGTGAAGTTCTTCGTCTTGGCAGAAAAAAGGGTAATCATTGTGTCATTAATCTTTGATGGAAACTGGAATGGAGACAGAAGCACATATGGACTATCAATTATACTTCCACAAAGTGAACTTGGCTTCTACCTGCCGCTTCACAGAGTGTGCGTGGATAGATTAACACATATTATAAGGAAAGGAAGAATATGGATGCATAAGGTAGGTTTATTGTTCATTACTAAAAACAGTTGTCCAAGTTGTCTTGAGAAAAAGCAAGAATTAAGATTCTGTGACACCTGTTATGTAGCAATTCAGCCACAAAAACTCAGAGGAGGCTGACCTCTCTACAAGTATACAATTTTGAAGGTTAAAAGTTATCAATATGTCAGCAAATTCAAGGCTGGGGGTTTTAGCCACGTGATTTATCCTGGTAATATTATATAACTTGTACCAGGCTATCTAGGTGAAATAGGTATCCTGCACAGTTTTTCATCTCTCTGAATTTGATAACGATTGTTGCTTTTAACTGTGTTAATAGTGTATTTACACTAGGGAGAATCATAAGTTTACTGTGTTTCAAATTGTTGTTTTCACTGTTGAGGTCCAGAAAAGGGAACTGATGCAATTAATGTTGTCATTGTTGTTACAGTTTTATTTTTCAAAAAAGAGTATCAGTGAACAGTTTGGCAGGTGTTAAATTGTGTAAAACTAATGGGAGAACCACAAAGATACATAGACTTTAGTCCAAATATTTCTACTTTTGAAATTCAAAAAGGAAAACATGCTAAATTTTTCTGAAGAATTGCAACTCTTACCTTTGGGTACATTATGGTTATTTCCTCATTAACTGAAAATTGTTATGTATTTTTGTTTAAAATAAATAACATTCTAATAAAAATTAAAATCTCTGTCGTCTTCATGGACTACAAGTTGTCTTAGAGCAGTAGATTGCATGTCAGCTGTAATGTGTATGGCGATGCATGTTTGTCTGATAAAGTTTTTGTTCCTCTTCTGTTTTGAGACCTCTAGTCAACATACTTTAAACTTCCTTTTTGAGTGCTCTTATCTGACCTAATTAAGATTCCAGAAATAATAAGCTGATGTTAATTTTTGTGGTGATGTTTCCTTTTTGCTACATGGACAAATGCCATTGATTTTTGCTGTATTGCCTGATGATGGCTGCCAGTGTTTTTTGTCACACTGGGTCTTGATACTTCTGGGGTTTATTTTTCAGAGGAAGGATAGGACATAAAGTTCATTTTCAATATAGTAGAAACACAAGTATTTCATTCCTAATCTAGTCTTCTGAAAGCCTGCTGGATGTTAGTGCTTTTGACGTAAGTGAATGCTATCTCATGTTCTTGATTACATTGCTTCTCTGTCAGTCAGTGTCCTCTGTCCTGACTTCTAATGTGAGTGGTCAAATAAGAATTGCCCCTCATTCTTAACTACAGTAATTCTTCTCTCTTTTTGGACATTGATCCATATCAGTATGTTTCCACAGTAGAAATAGCCTTCAAGTGGCGTTGAGAATGACAAAAAAATGTTTTATACGAGTTTCCCCAGAAACTAGTCATTAAGATCTTCATTCTTTTTCAGACGTTCTTGAAGCAGATAGGTCAACTGGGTTAGCTGAGAGAGTGATACATTCTGAAATAGACATTTATTGTCTGTCTTTTTTCTTTTTTTGTTTTTTTGAGGAAGACCAAAGATCCCTGCATATATCTGCAGTTCTGCAGCCTTACTTAGAAGAGAGAAAACTGCTTTGAAAAACTAGATTAAAATTTAGGCATAAGTTGTAGAATGATAATATTGAATTAAAACAGGCTCATTTTGTAGTTTGTGTTTTGAGGCAGTTCAGCAGCTAACAAAAACTGTTGAAGTAGTATCTGAAAGGAACTATGTATCTGTTCTGGTATTTCTAATGGTTGTGGTTATCAGCTCTCATGAGTTCTGTGTAAAGCTGGACAACAGTTACAGCTAGACTTTAGAAGAGAAGAAACCTTCTGAACTCAAGGACTAGGGGAAACATGGAACAGTGTTCAGGCTGGCAGAGAAAGACAAGCCACTCCAAGCAAGTCATCTATATGGGATTAGAAACCCCTTTTATCTACTTCAATTTTATGTTCCAGATGCTTGTCTAATAATTTTGAGCAGTTATATTTCTAAAAAGAAGTGGCTTACACCATTTGTTCAGCCTTATCTTCAGGAAGACTGACTTCTTTTAAAGCAAAGGATCTTCATTGTCAAGGATGTCTTACTTCACTGACACTGAACTCAAGATGGAGGTGCCCCAAAGGAATGTGCCTTGTTCCAGTATTGTTTTTCACAGATGCTTCTTTTAGATGGTTAGACAAGTTTTATTGCTGTTTTAGGGCAGGTTGCTGCAGCTTGTTCCCTATTCATCTGCTCAAAAAAAGTTATGTAAACTCTTTTCCCACTTGAAGTTGATCAACTTTGAGTAGTTCAGTCACAGAAAACTAATGAGTAACCAATAAAAATGCAATAACCTGTCAGCATCTACCAAATACATCATTAGTTCTCACAGCATCTTCCATTTTTTGTGTATTGTATTGATTGTTCCAGTGATTAATGCCGAGTTCTCTTTGTGAATAACAACATGATTCCATTGTAAGTTGCATTTTGAATGCAGTTTGCTACTCAGCTGCTGCTGAGTCTGTTTTGAGAACTTTGTCCAGTGTCCTGTACATTGTGTTTTGTGTACTTTAAGGTTTCATCTCTCCTGTACTTGGTTATAGAACAATGTTTCAAACACTTGTCAATGTCTCAAGATGGGGGGGGGGGGGGAAGTCCTGTTTTTCCTACCCTCCCCAAACAAATACTTTTTCTCATTCTGGAGATCTCATTTTTCTCTGGCTGCATCAGGAACCATCAGTCTGTACCTTATCCATTTGAAAATAAAAATCCATACATAAAGTGGAATTCTGCACCATAATCTGATCATTTGGCATTTTCTTGATCTGTAATGAAGAAACTTAATATTTTGTCATTGTCACCACACCCTCCCTTTCCTGCTACTCCTGCCTAAGCATGTGAGAAGTTTGGTGGGGGGCAGAGCAGGGAGCATTGATCTATTTAAAATGACATCACTTCCCGCTAATGCCAACTCTGTAAAAGAAAAAAGACTTGAACATCGAAATTTTAATCTAAGAAGCGTGACTCCACAGGGAAGAAACTGTACCATTTGACTGTTGTGTGCATACATATATAAACAAATACCAGAGCGTTTATGTTTAACTGCTTCTCTTGCTCAGGAGAGGCAAGAACATTTCCAGAAGATTGTCTTGGAAGGCACGGAGAGAATGGAGGATCAGGTAAGGGCCGTCTGGTTGATGTGTATGGCACACCATCACAAAACTATTTGACTGCATCTGGTGACTGTAGAAGTTGGTGCTGCTTCTTATTTTTGGGATCCAGGAAGATACTTTGGACTGGTTCATGACCTGCCATGCACAGGAGGCAAAGTTTCTGAAGATAGGATGATGGAAGCTGTGAAAAAGTTGAAGGAAAATAAATTTCATCACTTTATGGGTAAAGTGGAAATCTATGAAGAATATTACCTTTCAGAAAAGGAAAGTTATTTACTTGAACTTGAAGCTCTGTAAAGGTAGTAGCTTCCATAGATTCATGCTCGCCTCCTCTCAAGGATGGTTTTTCACTAGGTCGTTACCTTTTCGAGTTACAGAGATGTTCGGAGTCTGTCACGTTGGAATGTGGTTGGAGACCTAATAAATAAGACTGTGAAAAGAATTTGGTTTCTGAAACTGTAAATATGAAGTTGTGGCTTCAGTTTCTTGTGATAGATAAATCAGATAAGTAATTTTGTATGTTAATAACTAATATGCCTGGTTTTGGTGTCCTGTCATTGTTAAAACATCAAACTTGGATCTAAAATGCTTAACTGGAATTGTACGTAATACAGTGTGATCAAATTAGCTCACTCCAAATACGTCTTGTCTAGGCCAATCAAACTGATTGTGAAAATTAGCATAGGACCCTGGAAATATATTTTAGACATGATGTTGAGAAGCAAAATGTATGTTTCCAGTTCATAATTATTGATGAGCAAAGCCCAAGAAATCTATGGATCAATTTCCGCTCATACCACACTTCCAAACAATAGGAAGTTAAAGGTGTTTTGCATGTAATATTGCAAGTTCGTGTTAGTAGTAACTTCTAATACTGCACAATGTGCTTTTACTTCAAGCATTTTATTTATTGTGCAGGGCCAGAGCATCATTCCAATGCTGACAGGAGAAGTCATTCCTGTAATGGAACTCCTTTCATCTATGAAGTCACACAGTGTTCCAGAAGAAATAGATGTAAGTCCTTGTGTTCTTTGCATTCTGAATAAAAAAGTGGCTTTGGCACTCTGGTTTCATACTTTCTTTGGCAGACAAAACCCCACGGTTGTCATAAATTCTTGTACGCTTCAGTTGTTTCACATCAAGTTCTCCTAAGTGGTGTAGGGAATGGTTTAACGTAACTGTTTTAGTTTGGTAAATACAACAGTATACTAGCAGTGGTTTTTATGGTAAGCACTTACCAAAATTGACTGTGTAGGATGATACCGGTTTTAAGAGTGGAGTGGAAAGGCTATTTGATGCAAAACAAAATGAATGGGGAGGTAAATGGTTTTAATGTTGATACCTGTTTCAGCGTGGTTTAGTGTTCTCATGGAAGAAGTAGAAGTGATCTCACATGCACTAACTCAAAGTATTCTGGACAAGGTTATAGAAGAAAACACTGGGAGGAATCTGACTTGTGACTGGTGAAGAACGTTGGATAATCGAGTGACTTTCTCATTTTCAAAATGCTTTGGCTGAAGTCAGAAGGTCTTTTTAAGGTTGTGCTTTTTTGGGCAGTCTTACAACTTAGCTTAAATAGTTCCTACCTATCATTAAAAACAAAAAATCAATTAATTGGAAGGTGCTGCAGATCCTTCTCTAACCTTTGTTTATATTTACTTGCATTTCAGATAAGTGACACAGTGCTAAATGATGATGACATTGGGGATAGTTGCCATGAAGGCTTTCTTCTCAAGTATGAATTTCAGTTTTGATTTATGCTGTAGTAAATGGTTTAAACTTGTGTGTGTGTATATATATCTCTATCTGTATGTGCATGTGAACATGGATTAGATTAGTTTTCTTTATAGCAGAGAGGAGGATGACATGTATTTGCCTTTTGAGATTTTTGTCTATAAAATGCTGTAGAAGTTGCTGTCTTTTTAGAAGAATGGCTCTGGGCTAATACCTGCATCTCTGTAGACTGTGTTGTCACACAGTCATTTGCTTGATAATAGGACTCCTATCAAACACAGTTTTTCTTTGATACTTTTGTTTAATTTTATGAGGATATGTCAAAGTCTTACATTTTTATGAAATACCAGAAAACCTGGGTTGTGTTTACTGCATAAACTATGAATAAGAGTCGTTAATGGTATGGCATATAGAATGCTTATTATTAAATTGTGTATTTCTCTTTTCCCTCCTGTCTTTAATGTATAAGTGGAAGTAGTTGCATTTGAGAGCAAGTTGGTCTCTTCCTGTGGGAAAGCATATTTCATAGATTTTTAATTGATGTTCTATTACCTTTCAGAACACCTCCGGTGTAACTGCATTCATTTATGTAGTACTTAGTGCCATCTATTTATACAGCATCACATATGGTTTCAGTACTACAGAAATTCATGTGTTAAATTAACTAATTCTTTACAATAATTTAGTATTTCATTCCATAGAGAATTTGGGAAATAATGAAGTGAATATCATGGAATGGATTATTGTAGACAACTAGAGCCATTGCTCCTACAATGATGAGCTATTCTCATACCAGATGGAGATTTATTGGGCAGGTAGTAGACTGCAGGGTGTCAGTTATCTCTTGTTGCTATTTCTTCTCCCTGGAAATTTTGTCCTGAAAAGAAAAGAATAACTTGGCCATTCATGTGAAGGGTCCAAATGTCTGCTTTTTAGCTTATCTGTAAAGCTTATCAGTTCATTTAGGTTCAGATTTCAAGTCTTAAATATAGTGTTGTATGGATTTATACATGTCATCGAATAAAAATTGGATTAAACTAAATAAACTGCCATATCAACAGTACCAACCTCTGAAATAAGCAGTCATGCTTTCTTAGTATCTTCTAAATAAAACCAAACATCTATTTCTGCCCCAAAGGAAGAATTTGTAAGTATTCAGATGGCCTTAAATTTAACTCTTAGAATATACTTGATAAGATAAATAGTAGTAGGTCCACCATAAAGTCCACCTGTAGGATCTCAGAGTCTGCGTGTAGCTATTATAGTCCTTATTGATTAGAGGTATTTATTAGAATCGGTTAATGACATAAAATGCATCCTTCAGTAAGATAGCGTAAATGCACTTTTGTATATTCACAGATATTGGAGAAAAATTTTTAATAGTATCTAGACTTTCTAGGGTATCAGCTTTTTGAAGCCGTGGGCCAGGTGTTGGTTTGAGAAAGTGCAGGGGGAAAGGGAGGATGAGGATAAGAAACCTCAACAGAAGTTTCTGAAGGACAAGTTAAGAGTTGTCAAGGTTAGTCCCAGGTATATTTACTGCAGCCTCCAAACTTAAGATAAACTAAATCAGATCTGTGCTGCTGGCAACTCGTAAGACAAGATCACTCAACTTCCAGCATGCCTGTGTGTATTCTGAGGGACTTAAGCTTGTGATGTTTTCTTGCCCATGTAGTTACCAAGAGTAGAACAATTTACCTGCCAAGTCTCCCAAAACTGGCTTCTGATCCACAGTTTCAGAAAATGAGGACAACTATGGAATAGATCTTCTTTCAAGATGTTTTCAAATCCCTCATTGTTAATATGTCTTCTGTTACTTTAGGTGAATTGTTTTATACAGATTCTGTAATACAGTTAGATGGTAGCAGTAGACAGCTTTTGCTTGCTCTGTAACTGGTGTTTGGAGGTTCTGAGTGACAGTGTTTTTATTCATCAAAATGAAAATGTAGATACTGTTAAACTTCTGGATTTCAGCAGTAACCACGCAGCTGCATGAGGTCCTATGGGTGTGGACCTACAGGTATTGGCCTATATTTATAGTAGGAGCACTTCATTCTTCTTGTGAAGATGATAATTGTTTTATTTGAAAAGTCGCATTAAATGTATTAATCTGTGTTTGTTTGTATTTGCAGTGCAATTAGTTCACACCTGCAGACCTGTGGTTGTTCTGTAGTTGTAGGAAGCAGCGCAGAAAAAGTTAATAAGGTAATGCACTTCCTAATAAACCAAACTTAAATGCTCATTATTAGGACTGTTAGTGTGTTATTTGGAACAAGGTTTATCTATAAACATATTTGAGGTTGAAGAAGGAAGAAATACTGTTTTCTGATTATCTTACTTCAGCTGATTGGTCTAGCAGTTGATAATTCTGTCTGAAAATTGCCTTATCAGTTGTATTCTGGCAACTATAAGAAAACCATTGTATTTAATTTAATTGATGCTGTATATAAATGAGTAGTGAATGAGTCTGAGCTTTTAAAATTAGGTTTATTAGCTAAAATGTACATATTGAAGAGGTCTGAACGGGCTTGCCCAGTCCAGCTATGTCAACGGGTACTGTCTGTGTACTCTTAAGAAGTATCTGCATAACTTCTCTTACACTGGGAATAAATGTACTTCTGCATCATGAACTGCTTGTGTTTCATGGAACCTCAAAGCTGTTGAGTCTGTAGTCACATACACGTGTTGAAACAGGCAAGCTTACTAGGACATTAAACCATTCCAGCAATTCCAGCATTTTTTTCTTCGTAGCTGTGTTTGTGTTGACTTCAGCCTGTTTAAAACTTAATTGGTAAGTAAGTGTATGGTTTAACTGGTAGATCTTCAATTAGGTTTGACTCAGCTTTCCAGAACAACCAGAAAGAGGCAAAGTAAACAGAGTACTGTGTACTTGTGTACAAGAAAACACTCAGTGTGTCACACTTGCTGTGTGCACATCGGTAGGGACGATGTTTAGGAGCTTTCAGGTTTAGAAACAATAAGCAGCATTAGCTGTACCTCTTAACGGGGAAGAGTATATACATCATTATGGTCTATTTGGGTGGAAAAAAGGTCACTCTTGGAAGCTGTCATTTCAGAACAAGAAAATAATTACATTTTTGTGGTAGACTTTTTTTTCCCATGCTGTTATTTTTGTAAGCTTGTTATGAAATACTTAATTTGAACAAATATGAAACTGTCACCTGCACTGCTTTTCCTCTAAAATTTTGGTGTAAATGGAGAGTTTTTGATGCTTATTTTAAGCTTAGCCAGTATGTGAAGGAAAAATCAAATGAGGATGTTTTCCTTATTCAGAATTAATCAAGTACTTTTTTCACATACAGCTTTTTGATTATACCAAAATGCTAGTTTCAGATAAATTGAAAGCAATTCCTGGAAGAGATACACTTGTGTTTACTGTCCATTGAAATATTTCTTAAAGAATATTTCTTTTTAGCATAGTGCAATGTATCAGCGTTTTATTCAGAGAGATTTCCCTTTGACTTGCTTTTAATTAGGGTGTTACTCCATCCCTTCTAATAAAAACACTGAAGTTAATTTTCAGTTAGGATATTCAGAGACAAATCATGAAGAAAATGTTGTTTTCTTTCTGAGAAAATGTATTTCACTAAATCAAGTGCCTCTCTACATTCACAGCTGAGTCCTTTAATAAAACTCTTTGATTCAGAATATCCCTGCAACTGGGAATGAAAAGAAGGGTTTCATAAAAGTGTGCAATCCTAGAGCCTTCAGGTATTAGGTGCCACTGCACTTAATGAGTATACCAATACTGCTGTGAGGTTAAGGTTCTGTGTAGTTACGTAGCATTACAAGTTTTCAGTTTACACTGGGGCCTCTGGGCCATGCAATAACAATAGTTCCATGTCCTCAGACCATGACAAAGGTCCTATAGTGGTACATGTGGAGAAGCAGTATATTCAGATAACTTCATTTTCTGATAGGGAATGTTTTTGTATATTGGGCTTTTCTGTCTAATTATGTTTTTAATTGTGATGTACTAATTATTGAGCTCTGGTTTATTTTGTAAGACTGAAACCTTCCTTTGAGGAAAAACTCATTTTAATTCTCGAAGTTGATGCCCTTTTTCATACATATATGTACGTACCTGTGTGTATTGCTTCAATGTGAAATAAAAATTAAGAACAGTGGGCCTGATGAAATATATAATGTATTAATTGTAGACTATACATATTATATATTATGTATTTTATAGTATGTAGGGCTCCTTGCTGCAGTGAAATAGAATAATCTTATTTTTAAAAAATTCAAGGCACCTTTAGTAAACCCGTGTTTTGAAATAAGCAGTTCATGATGCTTTATAAAAATTGGGGGTGGGGGGAATGCATTGTTTTGTGTGTATTGGCAGTGATGGTAAAGCACCTCTGATCAAATGAACGGTAAATGCTGATTTATTATATGCAAATTAAAAATAATCACAAGCAACAGGGGAGCCAGAGAAAAGAAAATTCTCAGTTCCTAGCTGAAATCAGCTAACCACAGTTAATATGTATTGTTTCAGGGATGTAAGATTTGCACATGATTAAGTTAGCATAATAGAGGAAATGTTAAAGGCTTAAGTGGTTATGAATAGCTTAAAGTTTATAGTTCATAAAATAATTAAAAGGCTTTAAGGTCTAAATGGTTATGACTATGTAAAATAATGTATTCATAAGCTAGACACTATAGGAAGAACACAGTCTAGAAGAATGGGAGTCTCAAGATATATCCAGGGTAAATTTCATAAATTCTACAGAGATTCTTATCAGCAGTGTGCTCTTTGTGTCATGGTGCAACTGTTCTGAAGTTATTGCTTTCTTCATGGCATACTTCAGCTTTCCTTAAGTAAAAAAGCACCTATTGCATCTTGCTGAAATGGCAAAAAGCCTAGTCAGAAACTAGGTTGTCATTGTTTTAGGTACTGCATAAACACATTGTGCAAGGATAGAGCCTTCTCAAACACCTTACAGACACACATAGGACACCACAAGTTAAGACGGAAAGATTAGTAGAATGGAATACATCTTAGTATATGGAGATGATTACTTGTAGCTGTTGCAGCACAGGAGTTTGAAAACAGATAATGAAGTACCTTTGTTGCTTTTAATGGAGAGTTTGAGGAAATTACTGAGGCAATAAAGCATGGATACTTATTTAGGCAATTGACTGTGCCTGATTGGAGACAATAGCTGCTGTTTCAGTATGGAATGAATAAAATAAGAGGCTTAAAAGGCTAGGAAGTAACTTGAGTTTATGTAATAGAAGAGGTAGCAGAAGGGAAAAGTGATTTGTTCTACATAGTTGGCTAAAAGACAAACTTTGCCAAAAAGTGTTGGATTTTTTCTTCATTTGACAAGAAGTTGGAATAATATGGCTTACAGCCTAATAATTTAAGCACGTTGCTATTCTGTGACGTTGATAAAGGTTTGGCTTTTCTAGTAAGCATGATGAACTTTTTTGTTCATCATTTGAGATGCCTAATACATTCTAGTCAGAAATTGCATTTGAAGATCAGTTCATTTGTTACATTTTCCTGTTTTTCAAAACTGTTCTTTTTAATGCAGATTGTGAGAACATTGTGTCTGTTTCTTACGCCATCAGAGCGGAAGTGTTCCAGACTCTGTAGAAATGAGTCTTCTTTCAAATATGAGTCAGGACTTTTTGTTCAAGGCTTACTCAAAGTAAGTATGCTTAGGAAAGTCCTATCCTTATGTCGTTTAAGAACAATCTTCAATACGATATGCACACGCATACACACATCCATGTTCAAAGAAATATGTCATCTTCCCTTGATTCCTTTCTGGCACTATAGCTTTCTTTGTAACTATTTGCATGCTAAAATTCCAAGTCAGTCTTTTCTCTGACACATGTATTTCTTGAGTGTTATACAGAATTGTTCCTATACCTTGAGATACAGTAATAATACTCTTCTGCTTACTTGGGGCTAGAATCGCAAAAGGCATTAAGTTTTTGTGTTGTACCAAAACCAAAAAAGAACAGTCCATCAGTCCTACAGCTTTCAAGTATTTTAAAAGGGCTGTAGCAATGGGTGAAGATGAATAGAAAAATAATGCTTCTTGCTCTAGTGAGCAGGCTTAACTTACCAGATAAATATAATACTGTAATGTTAACAGGCTCACGAACCAGATGATGCAATACTGTAATACACAGGTTACCTCAGTATCTGTTTTTACTGTTATATTAAGGGAATCATCCGGTAAGAAGGACTTTTTACTGGACTACAGCCACCAGTTCTCTCAAGCAAAACATGTCAAACAAATGGGATTTAAAATTTAGGCATGATGCTTTAATATTGTTTTGTTTCAATACAGCTTTGTTTTTTTTTAAAAAAGTAACTAGAAGAATAATTTTTTTTTTCCACTAAAACAGGATGCAACAGGAAGCTTTGTGTTGCCCTTCCGTCAAGTAATGTATGCCCCATATCCTACTACACATATAGATGTAGATGTCAATACAGTGAAGCAGATGCCCCCTTGTCATGAACACATCTATAACCAACGACGATATATGAGATCCGAGCTGACAGCATTTTGGAGAGCTAATTCAGATGAAGAAATGTCTCAAGATCATATTATCCACACAGATGAGAGTTTCACACCTGATTTGTATGTACTCCTCTCTCACTTCTCTCAAAGTTACTTGATTTGGGACAAGAGAGTAAAGTAGTACAAAGTGTGCTTTGTAATAAAGTACATGAGGGTTTTATGCTTTTAAGAAGCTCCTTCAGCTCTGGTAGTTGCATTCATTTTGGAGGAATTTACAAGTTCCGTCAGTAGTTTTGTTGCATTAAATGTTAATGAAATTAATTTTCAGTGATACGACTACATGATGTTAATTTTGTTGCCTGTTTTAAATAGGGGTATAACAAAGCTAAGTGTATTTGACAGGGCCCAATGGCTTTCCTGGGTTTAGCTCATTTCATCTGAAAGTTTTGTGTTCAAATTCTGTATTAGCTTTTAAAGTAGCAGGTTTATAATTCACTAAAATTTTGAATTCACTTCTAATTTCTGCCAGATTGTAAACAGTAATGCTATTGCTGTGTACAACTGCTGGACAGTTAGTGTCCCTTCATGGCACTACCTCACATGTTTGTTTGCTTTCTTTTCTATAGAAATGTCTTTCAAGATATCCTGCATCGAGATACATTAGTAAAAGCCTTCCTGGATCAGGTAATCTTTGCTTTTTCAGAAAGAACAAGAGCTAAAGTTCAGTATTTTGAGCCCTAGTAACAGATAATTTAACATGAATAGATAATTTGTTGGCTTGGTAGCTTTTTTTCATACTAGTGCTATGTCTTCTCTGCATAACTAGAGAGAAAAATACTTGTGTAATTTGTAATGTTAGTATAACACTGAAACTCCTTCTGAAAAACAATTCACATTTTCTGTTGCTGTGCAACAATGTCTACAATTCCAGTATTGAGAAAGCTACCTGACTGGGCTTAATTTCAGATCATTTTAAAAAGGAAAATAATATTTTATCCAAACAGAATTGTAAAACAGCTTAATTGATTGCATCTGAGCAGCTAGAAAACTAAGAATGCGTGTTGAGCATATCTACAAATCTGCTGTTAATGTACGTGCTTTGCTATAATTAAGGATATGTTACATGTGTATGCAATGTTTCTTTATATTCCACATTCTTAAAATGATTCCTCAGTTTCCATGTCTACCTAATTTTCTGGTATAATTTTTAACAGATCTTTCATCTGAAGCCTGGCTTGTCTCTAAGGAGTACTTTCCTTGCACAATTTCTGCTAGTCCTTCACAGAAAAGCCTTAACTTTAATAAAATACATAGAGGATGACACGTAAGTGAACAGATAATAGAAAGCAGGCTTTGAGAAACTTCTTCTGTTCTTTTTTACAACACCCTTTTTTATTTTCTTGCAGGCAAAAAGGAAAAAAACCTTTTAAGTCTCTTCGTAGCTTAAAGATAGATCTTGACTTAACAGCAGAGGGCGATCTTAACATAATAATGGCTTTGGCTGAGAAGATTAAACCAGGTCTACACTCCTTTATCTTTGGGAGGCCGTTCTACACTAGCGTACAAGAACGTGATATGCTCATGACGTTTTAAAGTTCTCCACTGCTAACGTGTAATATTGCAGTCTTGCATGGCACGAAAAGAAATCTGTCAATGTGACCACCATGCTTGTGACAATCATTGACTGGATTGAGGATGGAGCATTAGGAGCACAGTAACACTACAGTCTGCCCGAAGCAGGAGGGGGTTTCATTAGAGGGAGTATCAGCTTAGCTAGACAAGCATGATTTTAATGAATCATCTCTTCTGTGTGCTTTTTTTAACAGTAAAAGTAAATGTTACCAGAGGTTCCTTTGCCATATGGGCTTAGTAGGTAAATTTGAACATGTTTCATTTTCTTTCCCCAGAGACTTCCTTCAGTGTGTGTCAGTTTTTCCCTTTTCTGCTCTGTCAGTATTTTTAGTGTTTCCACAGAAAACAATACAGACGTCCAATCTAATCATGGAGGTTGTGGAAGGCGCCTTCCAAGAGTTTCAAAGAGTTTGTAAGAGTATTTGTTCTTGTGTATGTGGTAGAAATCTGAACTATGTCTTCCCTCATCTCCCTTTTTAACACTACTGGCTCCTTCATTTAGAGCATTTAAAGGTGTTTGGGATTTTTAATATACTACAAAGTGCTATTCTTGTGTGCAAACTGTTGACTATTAGCAGCTTAAATAGCAGCACTCTGCACATGGGAACTGCGTCATTATTTAAGCAGCTTTGTGCATGTAAGTGCCAACCAGGATACTCTGTCACAGCTTGTTGGGCCATCCTGCAGTGAAGTGTTCAGTGACCCAGCATAATTGAGCTCTTTCAAAACACAAAACAGAAAACCTGTGTCATTGTCGTGGTTTAGCCCCAGCCGGCAACTAAGCACCACGCAGCCGCTCGCTCACTCCCCCTCGGTGGGATGGGGGAGAGAATCGGAAGAGCAAAAGTAAGAAAACTTGAGGGTTGAGATAAAGGCAGTTTAATAGGTAAAGCAAAAGCCGCGCACGCAAGCAAAGCAAAGCAAGGAATTAATTCACTACTTGCCATGGGCAGGCAGGTGTTCAGCCATCTCCAGGAAAGCAGGGCTCCATCACGCGTAATGGTTACTTGGGAAGACAAACGCCATCACTCCAAACGTCCCCCCTTCCTTCTTCTTCCCCAGCTTTATATACTGAGCATGACGTCATGTGGTATGGAATAGCTCTTTGGTCAGTTTGGATCAACTATCCTGGCTGTGTCCCCTCCCAGCTTCTTCTGCACCTGGCAGAGCACGGGAAGCGGAAAAGTCCTTGACCAGTGCAGCAACAACTAAAACATCTCTGTATTATCAACAGTGTCTTCAGCACAAATCCAAAACATAGCCCCATACCAGCCACTATAAAGAAAATTAACTCTTATCTCAACTGAAACCAGGACAGTCATTCAGCAGCAGTTGTCAGTCTTTCTGTCTGTAAACTGCTGCTGGTTCTTCCATTTCCAGTTAAAATAAGTTTCAGATTAAAGTATTGAACCTTCCCAAAGGACACCAAGATGATAGCCAAACTAAAAGATAAAACAGTAATTTTTTTTACATTGCCATTAATGTATTTAGTAATCCTTAATTCAGAGATGAGCCCAGCTATGAACTAATGTGATTAGCATTTTACTAAGTGAATTCTACTCAATAAGCTTGCCAGTCTTCTTAGTTCATCTTAGCACATCTCCAACTTTGCTTTGCTTGAAAATAAAACCACGTTTTCTGTATGTATGCCTCAACCTTTCTTTCTCAGTAGCATGTAGGGCGGTGTGGTGTCAGGTTAATCCAGACCCGTTTTTTTGAGGTTTGACACATGGTTGGTGTGTGTTACACTGAAACTACTGGTACATCTGTACTACATGTTGTTGTATTTCTTCTCTTTTTGGATAAACCCAGGAATATATTTGTGTCATGTTTTAGCATAACCTCATAACTCAATATTCATTGTGAAACAGCTGCACTTGTGATTGGAGAAGCCACTGTTGCTTTATTGCTTAATTGTTTGTAGTACTCTTTGGTGAACAGGTTTCTGTTTTCGGGATGGCTTTTTAGTGCCTCTTTCATGCAGCAAGGCATAAAAGTTAACAGAAGTTAGATTCACAACTTTTCCTGAAATGTCCAATACTCAGATTTTAAAAGGAATACTGTCCTTTATTTAGATGTCCAGAATTCCCTTACATTTCCTGAAAGACTAAGATTCACAATTAAGTATTTAGAGTTTCTGAAAGATGTGGAATTGAGCCCCAGCTACACACCATTTTTGTGAATGAACATCATCAGTGTTACCTGGTTGAATAAGTCAGTACATTTTGTGGAGCCATTTTTTTGCTGTACATGTATGTAGGACTCGCAGCGAGCTCAGCGCTTCATCAAAAGAACTTGTCAGAGTTATGCTGACATTCATTACTTGTGCTGAGATTCTGTTTGTCTTCCTACCATTATTATTTCCTTCCGTGTCTTTAATCCGTTGATCCATTAGAAAACAGCCTGATTGTGCTAAGTTTTTACTCTCATGTCTAAGATTGTGAAAAAGATGTAATAAACACTGCTGAAACTTCTAATGTAGAAGTTGTGTTGAAGTCTAAAGAGCTTTTACATGTGTGGCTGAAATTAATCATTTCAGCTTGATGGGCACTGGAAACCTAACATTGACACTAGTAACTAATAAAGCTCTGTTTGCTGAAGATGCTGTCACTTTTTGAAATTACTAAAAGCTGGAAACTTTCTCAATTGCTACTTTTGTTGCACAGCTGTCACAAGTGCACTGTCACAAGTGCAGAATGTATAGTGAAGTAAGTTACTAAATGCATCTGCATGTTGTGTGGTAAATCTTGCTCAGGAAACAAAGTATTCTAATAAAATTCATGCACAATTTTTTACTTGAATTGCTGCTGATTTTTTTCATAGAATTTATGTTCTGTATCTGATAGAGTCATTATCTTTTATCCTTTGAAATAAAGCAGAAACTTTTTTCCTTCTTGTTAAATTAAAAATTATGCTGAGGTGGTGAATCATAGACTGGCATTGATAGGAGGTCATATGTTACTTAGTTCCTCCGTTTCTGTTAAGGACTTTCAGGCTGGAGACCCGTGTGACTTGCTATGCCTCTGATGTGCTCAAATAAGAATTTAGCCTCTACTTTTAAAAAGTTTTCTAATTTCTCACATATAGGATTAAAAATGTTTTAAGGAGTTCACTTATATCTAGCAGCCAGTGAATACTTTTCTTCAGGATTTTAGTTCCTTACAGTTAAAAGAATAGGGTCAAGTTTATTTCTTCCAGTTTGTTTTGAAAGGGAAGTAGTGCTTTAGAGCATTTTTAGCACTCATTATTTGATATTGTCCAGTGGTACAGGACGCTAGGATCAAAAGACATAATCAATTATGTGAATTATTGCAGATGAGGCCAAAGAGAAGGAATGGATTATATTCCAGGAGCCTCTGTTGAAAGACAAACAAAATTAATTATATAAGCCGGACTTGGTCTTTGTTAAGGAGGATCAGGCCCTAGTTTACATCACAGCAAGGTATGAGAGTAAACCAACATCATTGGCTGATGCAGCAGCAGAGAAAGTTAAGAAATATCAACAACTAAAAGATCAAATTCAAGAATTGATGAATACCACTACTATCAGATTTACAAGATTTCCGTTAGGGGCACGTGGAAAATGGTATCAGGGCAATTACAAGTTGGTAACAGAATTGGGACTCTCCACTTCCTGACAGGAAAAGGTTGCTCGTCGTCTATCGAATCGGGCGCTGTTTTCTTCCGTGGACATTGTACATATATTTGTTAGTCAAGCACGGACTATTGTAAGATCATAATGAACTCTTGAATTGTAACTGTATCTTTTAATGAATTGTTAATAAACTGATTGATTCTATCTATCTATTTGAGGCAGGAGCCGGACCCCCCAGTATTGCCAGTGGTGACAGAAATGGTGACAAAAGCTGCTGAGGGTGACAAAAGCTTGTGTTAGGGTATTGATAGTATGTAGGGATGTTATGGGCTTGGAATCATGACACGTTACCTATCCTGGCAAAAGACATTAATTACCAGTCTTTACTTAGGTGGACAGGCCACGTTTACTTAAGCCAGAAAAGGAACATGTATAATTTTATATAATGTTTGATAAATAGCACCTTTTCCCTGGTCCTGATTCCTGGTCTTTGCATACCTATAAAGGTAGCAGAGAAAGACATCCACCGGAATGTCTTATTTGTTAGGCCTGCAGAGGATATTCCCAGTCTACATATCAGTATGTTGTAATGTCAGTTTTATTGACATTAAAGTGATGGTGAATGGAGTTTACTCCAGTTGGCGGCCGGTCACAAGCGGTGTTCCCCAGGGCTCTGTGTTGGGGCCAGTCCTGTTTAACATCTTTATCAATGATCTGGACGAAGGGATCGAGTGCACCCTCAGTGAGTTTGCAGATGACACCAAGTTGTGCGGGAGTGTGATCTGCTCAAGGGGAGGAAGGCTCTGCAGAGGGACCCGGACAGGCTGGATCGATGGGCTGGGGTCAATTGTATGAGGTTTAACAAGGCCAAGTGCAAGGTCCTGCACTTGGGCCACAGCAACCCCATGCAACGCTACAGGCTTGGGGAAGAGTGGCTGGAAAGCTGCCTGGCAGAGAAGGACCTGGGGGTGTTGGTTGACAGCCGCCTGAATATGAGCCAGCAGTGTGCCCAGGCGGCCAAGAAAGCCAATGGCATCCTGGCTTGTATCAGAAATAGCGTGGCCAGCAGGAGTAGGGAAGTGATTGTGCCCCTGTACTCGGCACTGGTGAGGCCGCACCTCGAATGCTGTGTTCAGTTTTGGGCCCTCACTGCAAGAGAGACATTGAGGGGCTGGAGCGTGTCCAGAGAAGGGCAACAAAGCTGGTGAAGGGTCTGGAGAACAAGTCTGATGAGGAGCGGCTGAGGGAACTGGGGTTGTTTAGCCTGGAGAAAAGGAGGCTGAGGGGAGACCTTATCGCTCTCTACAACTCCCTGAAAGGAGACTGTAGAGAGGTGGGGGTCGGTCTCTTCTCCCAAGTAACAAGTGATAGGAGGAGAGGAAATGGCCTCAAGTTGCTGCAGGGGAGGTTTAGACTGGATATTAGGAAAAATTTCTTCAGTGAAAGGGTTGTCAAGCATTGGAACAGGCTGCCCAGGGAAGTGGTTGAGTCGCCATCCCTGGAGGTATTTAAAAGACATTTGGATGAGGTGCTTAGGGACATGGTGTAGTGGTGGTCTTGGTAGTGTTAGGTTTACTGTTGGACTTGATGATCTTAAAGGTCTTTTCCAACCTATATGATTCTGTGATTCTGTGATTTATCTTCAGCAAGGATATCAGTTGACTTCAGCAAGGCTTCCAGCACTCTCCCACAATGTCCTGTAGCCAAGCTGGATGCTGGGCTCGGGGGGGCGGGGGGTAAATGCCTGGCTGGGCGGTCGGGCTCAGAGGTGGTGGTCACTGGGCCATGTCTGCCTGGAGACTGGTGCCCCGTGGGGTCCCACAAGGTCTGCCTGGGGCCTGTCCTGTTTAACATTTCTGTCCGTGACCTGGGAAGGTGACCAAGTGCCCCTGTCAGGTGTGCAGGTGACGCCAAACTGGGGGCTCCAGTCGACATGCACAAGGGCAGGGTGGCTGTCCAGAGGGACCTGGACCGGTGGGAGGAAAGGACAAGGCCCCCATGCACTTGGGGCAGGCGGAGCCCTGGCAGCCATGCCAGTGAGGCCAGGGGCAGCTCTGGGGAGAAGGTCCCGGCAGGCAGCGAGCTGGCAGGGCCACAGAGGCTGGAGATAGGGGAAAGCTTTTCCCCCGCAAGAACAGCTGGGCAGTGGGGCCAGGCCCAGGGAGATGGTGCCATCTCCCTCCCTTCAGGGTTCCCAGCCCCCCCAGGATAAAGCCCTGAGCCCCGGTCTGACCCCATGGCCGAGCCTGCTCTGGGCAGGGGCTCAGCCTGGAGACCTCCTGAAGTTCCTGCTGGCCCGAACTGCCCTGCGGTGCTACGGTCTGGCAGGCAGGCTGCAGTCACTGTTGCCTGGATCCAGAGAACAGCTGAGGTGGGCTGTGACCTCTGGAGGGTAGTGGGTCCAACCCGCTGCTGGGACCTGGCCAGCTTCCATCCACATTGCTCATGGCATCGTCTGCTCAGTTCTGAGTGCCTCCCGTGGCACAGAGAAAAGCAGGGGCTCAGTAAACTCCACTGTGAGAGCACAGGTGTGCAAAAGCTGAAAGGTGGCCCTGGATCCACCAGGGAAACTCTGGGTGCGCTAGTATATGAAACCCAGAAAGAAAAGTTTAGGTATCAGGAATATGGTATCCATGGGGTCTAGCACACACATTAACATTAATGGCAGCATATCCTTTACTTGAAACATGAGGGCTAATCAGGACTTTTTCTAGAAACAACTATCTGTAGCAAGGAAGCAAAGACTTTTAAGAGAGAGGAATGTAGACATATAAGCAAGGGTAATTAGGTAAAATCACTTAAGATATTTTTGGCTGAGTGTCAAAGTAAAAGCTTGATGCTGTGAAGCAGTGATATCTCAAATGCAAACGTCTGAAGCTTCATCCCTAACCTGTAGCTAACAATAAGCCAAAATGTTTGAAAATGTACAACAGCCAAAAGCTAATTTGTGAAACTTTAAGTTCAATGCCAGCTTCTCTTCCGTTTAGAAAATTGTCTCATTATAGTCCAGCAGAGTGTCCTTTCCAGCTTCAGTTAAATATAACTAACAGTTGCCAGACTTTTGGTTTTCAGTAGAAGCAGCAACATAAGAAATTACAGGTCAGGGAATACTGAAATTTAGTGCTGAAGCTTATACATACAGTAATTCAATATTTCTGCCAAAATGTTCTGTAGTGCAGCTGACTGATGAAACTGCAGTTTCAGCCTTCTGCATTCATCCATAGGGATGCAAAGCAGTTTGTCCTTGCTGAGATTTCTGCCTGTCTCAGGCTGCCTCTTCACTGGAGATTAATCCTGCATCACTTTGTCTCCTGCTGGCATTCGCTGCCCTGCCTCTGTGACAGCAGTATTTGGAAATTTCTGATAACCTAGATTCTGGAGGAAGAACATTCTGGCATTTTTAGTAGCCAAGGGCAGCTGCACAGAAAAACCACACACAGTACAAAGGACTTGGACAATACGTAATGACTAATTAACTTCATACCAGCTTTTGGCAGGGAATTGGGCACTGGCAGGCTGAGGAACATTTTGGGTTCAGTCTGCTTTTAGCATTGTTACTGCCAGGGTCTGACACTTCCCATTCAGGTAGGAGATTTGAGAGGTAGCTGATGCAAACTGATTAACATGTTTGTTGATTAATGATCACACTAGAAGGAAATGGGTTGGACAGCACAATTCTCAGTGATCTAGGCAATCAGATATACCAGCTTGTAATTAAATAACAATGCAGAGTATTAGGCTTGACTATGAAACTGTTAATTACAGGTTTAAAGTCCAGTGAAACACATAAACATGTAATCGCAATCAAATTACAATTCTGTTAGTGTGGAGGTGCAAATCAATTTCCTCCCACACCAAATCTGACAGACACAGACCTGATAGCAGAGGGTCCTTGTCCACAGAGGGTCCCTCTGGCATCCCAGTGGGCTGGGGCACGCAGGTCAGCATACTGCTATCTGCAGGTGTTTGTGCTCCTCCTTCCGCCTTCCTTTTTTTCTCTGCCTGATTTCATACCTTACTTCCTATTCTTTCTTATTTTGAGCTGACTTTTTTGCCATCCTTGCATCTTCGTTCCCCCACCAAGCTCCTCTCAGCACCCCACACCTGATTGCTTTTCCTCATCGGTCCTAGTTTTGCTACATCTGTGCCCAGATTTGGTATTTCTGATACTGTTACTTAGGCAATATTGGGCATATGTGGCTTTACCAACAATACATCTGGGTATGAGTGGCTTTGCACCCCAAAGTTCCCCTACTATTGTTCACTTCAGCCTGGTTGGACTTACTTTACCTTTTTCAATTCCTAGATGTAATTACTTTACCTTAGCCTCCACCTCCCTGCATGGCTCCTATTAAGCATGAGCAGGTTCTCACCGTATGCACTGGCTGTTTAGACACCAGGGCAGCAGAATAACTTGGTTTTCACACTTCTGCTGCAGGCTGCCGTGGGTCCCCCATAGGACCTCGGCTGCTGTGGGGCTGCGTGCCCCACCGGACCTCCAGTGTGCCGAGGCCAAGGGGGTTGTGAATGAAGCCGTGAGGCACCTTTCAGTGCCAGGACCTCCAGGATGGGGAAACAGAGAGGCCCTAACAAGGCTCCTTATAGAGTACAGGAGCATGGGGTAGCGGCACAGCACCTCACAAGCTTGTGGTTATGGTTTGGGGATCCACAATCTTAGCATGTCTTGACTGCAGTGCACTCATGGATGTTTGATTTCCTGTGCCTCCATCAAATAAACTTGCTCTTTGATGCCAGCTGGTAGTTGTCATGGTGGCTCTGTAAAACGTGAATTGCACTTTAGACCATTTCACCATCCCTCAAGATCTCCGCAAAAAGGTAGCTGTATTTCTGAATGGTTTTTAGGATAGTTGCAGCCCACATGACTGCAGCACCTGGCTGAGCTGTATTTACAGCTATCTGTAGTCTGGGAAAAATTTTCACATAGCTGTAAAACATATACAAATAAAATGTAAACTATGAAGATGTGGCAAAAGTATAACAAAGCATTCCAGTCTCCTTTCTGATAATGCATTTCAGAAAAAAAATAAACATTAAAAAAAATTCATAACTAATAGACTCCATTAACTTTCAGAATGTCCCTTTTCAAACTAATCACCCATTTTTCATTCCCAGCTTTGCATATTTCAATAGATTTCTTTGTCCATTTGTAAACAAACCTACCACTCTCTCACATGTGAAAAGAAATGTCTGTTTGTTTGACTGGTCTTATGGATGTGGTGGCGACGTGATGTCTTTAATTAGTTCCAGAGAAGTGCCAGCTTGTAAATGTGCTTATTACAGAAAAAAGTAGCTGAATCTATAGGACTAGCTTTACACATTAATGTCAGAGTATAGCTACTTTTTTAATTATGGAGTTTTGTTAATCAAGAGTGTGTACATATAAAAAATTGCACAGTGCTTGAGCGAATGGTTGTGGTGGTGGAGGCTGCATTAAATGTTCCAGCATTTTATGTGGCTTTGCTATGCTTTCTCTGCTGGTAATTTTATTTGACAGTGCAAATTCACAAACTGAATACCAGAGGTGCCTTTCATTTTGCTAAAAACTTCCATTTTTTAGTCCCCTTATTTTTGTTAATTTCTGATGTTTAGTAATGACACATATTACAAAACCAACACATTGGGATAGATGCCAAAAGGTATGTGTGTTGGATTAAGCATGACCCTTCTCCAAAGGATAATATTTGGAAGTTGCAGCAATTTTGGCTGCCTTGGGCAGTCAAGAGCTACCAGCGTGATGCTGAAGCCACAGGCTGCAATCAGAGCAAAACCTGACAGCAACAGTTTTGAAACAGAGCTTCAGCCCTGTTTCTGAAAGCTGCAGGCCAGTCCCCATCTGTGTGAGGAGGCAGGTGCTCCTGGTGGTCTCAGCTGTTTGCTGAGCTTCCCGCACCTGCTCTTGGTTCCAAGCAAGACTATGAAATGAACTTAAAAAAAAAAAAATGCTGGAGTCTAGCACACAGGAAGAGGGATTAAGTTATTTTGCAGGAGACTGAAGAAAGAATCCAAGAGGCAACAGTTTGGTGCTCTGAGCCCCTGCCTGAATGTGGCTTACCCGATGAGCAGGAGCAGGATGGGAACCCACATCGCCTCCCAGCAGCCCCTGTTATTCAAATTCTGCCTTTTGGCTCTACAGCTCAGTGAGGGACAGAGAGGTTTTCCTATGGAAGGGGGAGATTTCCCCATGGCCTTGCAACAGTTTAAATGGGGATGAATTAAGTATTTTTCATTTGAGGCCATTTGCCTGAACTCCAAAGAGCCTGATTGTGCGGAGACTGAAAACATTTTTGCTTTTAAACCCAAATAGGGTTACTTGTTTCCTGAAACACAAGCCAGTGTTATTCTGCTGTGCAATGAAAGACTGATTCTTCGGGCTGTGAAAAGGAGGCTTTTGGATAACTTGGGTGCCAGGGGTCACAAAGGCATCCTCTGCCCTGCTCAGTGCAGAGAGAGCTCCTATCTACCTGCACGCAGCTGCTGGAAACAGCTTTGCTGCAGTCGGTGGAGCCTGCGACCGAACCAATCGAGGAGCAGCCGGTGGGATTTCAAATGCTCTCTGTTTGCAAAGAGAATTCACAGAATATTTTGAGGAAGAAGCTGGGAAGAACAGCACAATGACACAGCAAAAGCAAACTGTGTGGTTATGGCTGTGCTGAAAGGGCAGCATTCACTTCAGTGCAAACAAAGGATTTGGGTGGAAGAAGGAGGACTTGAAGTGGTTAGGCATGAAATTCTTCCCAAGTGGGAAGGTTAAAAAAAAAAGATCCATCCATGGAGGTCAGGGAAACTGAGCCAAAGCCTTCTTGGAAGGGGAGGACCAAGAACGAAAGGATGCTGGGGAGGGCAGAGCAGCGAGAGACCATCAGTGGTGTGCTGGGGAGCCCAGTGGTCAAAAGGTGCAAAGGGAGGCTAAGAATGTCAAAGCTGTGTGTGATAAACATAGCACTGAGATAAAAACCATGGATGCATTCACAGGGCACAGAACAGCCTTAGTGGGTGTGTGGTTACTCAAATGCAAGCTTGTTGTTTTGTTACACTGTTAGCACTTGGTGAAATGCTGTGGGAGTGGTTTCATAGAGCAAAATAATTGGTGCTGAGGACCTGAAGTTCACACTGTACGTGTTTCAGCAGTTTCACTTCAGACAAGCTTTAGTTCCATCCCATACAGACTGCTCACTAGCTGCTGGAGTGCCTCTTCCCATTCAGTTTAATGGGATGCAATCCATTTTATGCAGTCCATTAGGTAAGCCAAACCACAGTGAGGAAGGATGAATGATCAGGTGAATGATTTTAGGAGAGCATTCCTGGTGTGAACTGAAACACTGCTGCAGATGTACCCTCTGACCAGGCAGGTGATCAGAAGTAATGGGTACGAGTGTGCTCATATGAAACTAGAAGGGAAGAAGAATAACAGAAAGCAGAAAATGGGAAAAGCAAAAGGGGAGAAGGAAAGAATAAGTTATCCAGGAAGCTCCTAAAGAAGAGGAGAGAGGAATACCAACAGGCCTTTATGTTCAAAGGTAGCACGGCACGGGGCAGAAATTAATCTGTTTTGAGATCTGTGCCTCTGGTTAGAAAAATGGTCTGTTTTTATCATAAATGCATTTGAATTTTTAGCATTAAAAAAAATCTGAGTGGCAGAAACCAAATAGATATTAGAATGATAGTATTTATGTGCCTCTAGTTTTTTCTTCACATCTGGTTTGGATAACTATGCTTTTCTTTCTAGTGGTAGAAGATTATTGAAATGCATTTATCAGATTCCTTCCTCCTTTCTCCTCCCTCCCAGCTAATCACTGATTGCAGGCAACATTTTTATTTCTAGCAGAAAACTGATGCAGCATGCATAAAAAAAAGCAGGCAGAAACATGCCTCAGCAAATATTTCTGTATGTGCTTTATTATGAGAAGAATTTTTTAAAACTATTGTAATATATCTAAATGCTTGTAAAGCCATACAGCTTGATCATAGGCTATTGAAGTGGACTGAAAAACATCTATTGATATCAGCCATGGGATGAGGCTGTAGAGAAACTTAGTATGTTTAAGTTTTTCACAGTTTGTTTGAAATAGTCTACATAAAGGAACTCATTACTATGTTCATTGCTGTAGGTTTCCTGTGTTTCCAATGCAGCCTGATTTAATTCCACTTCCACTTAGTTTTGCAGGGTTACACAAAGCCCTCTAAGGGGTTACACACCTTAGAGGGGTTAACCCTCTAAGGGTTACACAAAGCCCTCTAAGGGCTTTGTGTGCTGCAGCGTCTCCAGTTTTCAGAAGTTTGGCTTCTCATTAGAAAAATCCTGCAGTACAGAGAAGCAAGGCATCTTGGAGCCATCTCACACTTGCTTGTGGGTAGAAATTGTGGAATGCTGACTATTCTGCATGTCAAATCTCACCAATGGCTGGAGAAAAATAAAGCCATTATTAAAAACAGCATTGTTATTTTTTTCCAACAAAAGCAAGACCCATCTGGTTCTTATACTGTTTGAGACCATGTCTATAAGGTTAAGCAGTGCAGCCTTTGCTGACTTAAGGATGGACTTCAGAACCAGGATATTTTTAGTGTTTCATGTTTGAAATCTGCTTGGCTCAGAGCAGGGGGGAGGCTGTAGGTGAGGGGAGGAAAGAGAACCAAGGGCAAGATCTATGTGTTTCCATGATCCGCAAGGCAGGAGAGAGCTAAATGCCATCCACCACAAGCTGGAAGGACTTTGCTTACATCGTGGCAGCATCTCAGGGTTTCAGCTTGGTGTGCTAAGCATATCTGAAAAAACAGCTCTGGTGACTGTACAGTCACCTGGATAGTGTGGGTTTTAGACAGCTTTTTGATGCTCTGGGTTGTTAGCCTTACTTTTCTCGTTAAGAGATTGCTCTGATAAGTACAAATGACTCTACAGGCAGGCGGCTGCAGAGATAAAAGGTGATGAGTTTTATACCTCATTAATCAGTGTTAAGTGATTGTGGTGAGCCACTTGAAGCCAGCTAAAGATGGTCCAGAACAGGAATTATTCAAGGTCTGCTATGTTTTAACACTAATTTGCTTTAATAAGTGGTTTCTCTGAAGAAGATATTTCCTTTGCTGTTAAGTTTTCTCGGGAGTATATGATAACTGCTCCTAATAGTGTTCTGGGTTAAGGGTGGTAGAAAAAGCTCTTGAAAGTAGAAAATTTTAGTTAACAAAACAGCTGTTTTTTGTCCCAAGTGCAGACATGTCCCAAAGTCAGTTTTAGCCAATTCATGGCTTGTCAGTAAGAAAGCTAGGCTTTCCTCTAGAAGGCGTATCTACAGCACAGTATTTCATAGCCTTGATGACACAAACACGTCATTAAGGATCACCTAATGACAGGATTGCTCATTTGGACACTCAAAACCAGCAATGAAACCCTGTGGTGTTTCCATAACACTGATCTTTATTCAGTCAGTGGGGGCAAAAAGACCAGCCTAAGTTCTTCCCTGTCTTTCTCCCTTGTAGTTAAGCCCCTCTGTTAAGCATAGAGCCTTGCTGGCTGCGTAGCGAAAGTGCTCACACAGTCACTCTTGAATCTCTCTGATGTGAGGTGACATGTATGTTTCTGATATCCAGCTTCTCTGCTCCCTTTTCTGGCCATAGTGGTTTTCAGGAGGAAGGGAAGGGGAAACGGAAGCAGAAGTGGAAGCAGAAGATAAAGGAGAAAGTAAACAAGGCACTTACTGATTACCTTCCTGGAAATCTGCCATATAAGTAGTTTTCATTAAGGCACTTAGAAACAGTGAGATGAGAACTGTAAATCATTGTAACAGTTTTTGTAAAACTATTACTAGCCAAAAAAAAAACCCCAAACCAGCATGTGAATAAAAAGAAAACAAATATGACAGAATTCTGATTTTTTTGAGTAATTCAGTTGCTTGTATATGCAACTAACAAAACCAGAAAAACAATTCTTTGTAAAAGCTGTTTCAGTTGAGATTACTTTGTTTGCCCTTCATTGTCTATACAGCAAGTGCTGAACTGTGAAAGTTGTAATGAAAGTAACTTCTCTTACGCTTTTTACTCTTTAATTTCAAAGCTTGCGAGGACATTCTTGACACTCTGTGTTATTTGTTTTTTACAAGGAGTGTTATGGCCTGTAGAAGTGGCAGTCTCACTTGCTGAAAAGCCAAACATAAACTGAAATTTCTTTGTTCTTTAATCTCAGGCATTCTGAATCCTTGCATGTTTCTGCATGCAGTTTACTATACCCTTGGACCCCACTGAGATACAATGATCACAGAACTAGTTGGACTGGAGTAGTCCTGATGGAACTGTCTCACACTTCAAGTAATTCATGAAAGTTGTTTAGTGAATATAAATTCAGAAACACCCCAGAATTACATACACCTGGAAAAATATACCAAGAAAACTTTGTCTCTGATGTAATATAAGAGTGAATTATAGTATTTTCAGACTAGAATTCAGCTCTTCCTTTGGTTCCTCCTTCTCTGTAGGAGGTGGAGTTGGGATTTCACAGTCTGGATCCTGTTTTGTGAATGGACATCACTTTCAGGGTGTTTCAGATACCTCTTCTGTCTCTTTACTTTGGAGGTTCCTGTAAAGAATGTTTTGTCATGAGCTAGCTCACCTCAAGATCTTAGACAATTAGACATTAGAAAATAAAGACCATTAGACAATAAAGACCTCAGTGAATTCATGGTTTGATTGGATTTAAAAGACACATCTCTTTGGACCCAGCAGATTCAGAGAGGTTCAGGGGACCATGCATGAATCTAAAATCCTGATGGAACTTGGTGAGCAAAACCAGTGGTCCCATACTGACTTTCTAGAAACTAAAGCTGTGAGATTGTAATCCATGATGGCAGCAACAGGAACATCTTGCATCAGTTTAGTAAAAAATGGCAATACAAGTACGTGTGATTAAAAATGCGTATGGAATTTATACATAAGGATACTTTGGGGCTGACACCGATGTTTTTTCTCTTCAGTTTCAAATAATTTTCTAGAGTATAAAGTCTCTGACTCAGAGGCCACTGGAGACTCAGGCCTCTGACTCAGAGGCCACTTTCCAGTACTAGAAAGGACCATCTTTTTTGTGTCATGTGCCTATGGATGGAAGGAATTAAAGCATTACCATATTCTCTATCTTGCTGTGCATGTACTGCACAGTCAGCAAGGACAGAGTAGTGTGGATGGAGCTTTCTCAGTTCAGGCTGTGGCAACTGCAACTTGACTTCTGTTCTTCACTTTCCTTTTATGTTCAGTGTGATTTGAAGTCCTTCCTATTAGACTGATGTAAAAGGTTTTTTGGTCATCTGGATACGGATAACCAGTGATTAGTTTATGAAGTCTGGGAATGCATTTACATAAACACTGGTAATTTAGTCACCCTGAAACCAAATTACGGTGTCTGGACGGGGCTTCATGCTCAGGTCTGTAGAATCCTGCTGGAGTTACACCAAGAAGATTTCTGCATGCAGACAGGGCCCACTTATGCACATTTTATTTCATTTATTCAAACCCTTCTGCTTTTCCTTAGAGAATTATATTTCCTAGGCAAACTACGGCAGATAATCCACAGGGATGTCTAGACTAGCTCTGCATTTTGAAATGCATTCCCCACCCCCTTCCATTAGTCCTTTTCACCACCGGGAATGCACAGTCTTATCTTGTGATGGATTAGCCCACATTTCCATATTTCAGGGAGATGAAGGGGCATGCTGTTACCTGCTCTTTAATGAATACGTACATCATATTTCACCTATGGTCATGAAATTGGTGCTCTGAGAGATGGGACTATTATTAAAGCTAGTAACAATTTAAAAAAGGAAGTCGTGCTTTAAGATGAGATTTTAGACTATGAATACTGCTTCTATTATCAAGTGAGTCCTTGATGTTTGAAGGAGACAGTCACCTTGAAAAATGTAAGCCTTGTGGTTTAACTATGTTTTGGAGCTGTATTTACCTGATTCCTTTAGTTTACAAAGGAGTATCTTGTGTACTTTTGAAGGCAATACAGGGCCCTTGCCTTTCCTTCAACTGCTGTGGTAGGAATAACTTTGCAAAACTTGTAGGACCCTGGTGATATTGCTGTATGTGCAATGAAGAGTTATTGTGTTCTTCTGGATGTTCCTATAGATCCACTCAGTGAAACGGAGCGCAGACAGAAAAAAATGACTCTGCCCTGCTAGCCAGGGCATGTAAAGTTAGCCAACACATCCCTGCGGAAAGCTGAAATGCACTGAGGCTGCAGCCTTCAGGGTGAAAGAGAGAACTGGGTGACAAGTCAAGAATGAACTTTAATACTTTCTGATCCCACTGCAGTATGCAATGGGTCTGAGCCCTTCTTGGGGGCATCAGCCCACCCGTCTCGGTGCCTGCTGTTCAAACAAGTGCATCTCTTTCACTGAACTGGCACTTTGTCCATGCTTTGGTCTGCAAGGCAACCTTCCTTGTATGGAAGATGGTAGTGTTATCTTTAGATAAGAGAGTGAATTAAGGGTGTAGTGCCTTTTTTTTTTTAAGGGAAACACATGACATGGTGCTTTGTGGTCTGTCTTGTCATAATAGTCTGAATTCAAATTTAAGCTATTTAGCGTTCTGGATTTGTTGAGCCCTTAGTGAATAAATTCCAAGAGTATATTTTATTTAGGTATGTTTTACAAGACACAAACACCGGAAATGTCTTTCCAAGGATTGAATAGTCTTCCTAATTTATAATAATGTTCAAAATAACAGAATTTCATCATCTAGATATTCTACCAGCTGATGCTACTGCACTTAGCACCTAAACTAATTATATGCTACAAAGAGCTTCTAACCTTCCTTCTCCCAGTTGTCAGACTAGAAAATGGGCTTTAATAACACATCTCGGAGTTCAATCTGGGGAGAAGCAGACCTGAATATCCAAGTGCCCTTGCCACCCACTTCTCTTTTATATCAAGGCTTCTCAAAGTTGAGTGCCTCTTCTGCTGATAAAATAACCCAGATCCAAAACAATTAGAACCTTGAAAGCTTTGAATTTTCCCTGGAGGCTTCCAGGCAGCCAGTGCAGCTGTCTGAGCAGCAGTGTAATGCTCTCCTGTCATAAAGTCCCACTTAATAAGTGTGCTGCCAGGTTCCAAATTGGCTTTGGCATCCGAATGGTGTCATTAAATAAAAGGAGAGATTAGGGCTAGACAGAGAATAGGCCCGCCTGAATCCGAAACAACATTAAACCACAGCTTTTCCAGTTGCATATACATCTTTTTGAAAAGTGCTGAAGTGCTATGTCAACACTCAACAGGTAAGATTAAATGCCAAGCAAAAATATTTATCATTGTGTGTATGGAGGTCTTTTAAAGTGTATGGTCATATCCAGACTGTTCTGATGTGTCATTTATAACACATGGTATCCAAGAGATACCATGAACTTTTCTGTAACCCAGATATGTTGTCAAGTGTTTAATGATAAAGGATGGCAGACATTGGCTTACAGTGGGTCCCCCTTCAAAAAGTGGTTGAAATAATTGAAGAGTAGTGAAATTCTGCACAATGTCCATTTTTTGCTTTCTTTCCTAAGGTATTTGCCCCATAATGGCAGGCCAAGCTAATACAGCATGGACTTACTCAGTTTTGCATGAAACATAATTCAGAGTGTGTTCAAAAAGGGGATAACTTCTTTATTAAATACTGGGATGACCAGGAACTTGGGCAAAGAGGGAAGTTTACAGGACTTTGCTTATGGTCCTTTGATGATCTGTTCTAACCACAGGTGGAGGAGGGATCATGGTAGCTTTAAGGAGGAGCTGAGAAGTTCCATGGGAAACCTCTACAAGTGGAGGGAAATAGATCAGGAGAAAACCTGGAGTCAGATCTAGCAGCAGCCATGCTTAGGGGAGTATTTTAAGTAGCTCTTGTACACCAGGAAGGAGCCAGGCTGGATTCTGAGTAGGAGTGATGCTCCTCTTGCCTCTTTCCATAGCACTGTAGCTATATATTTCTTTCATCTCTGTGTGTCCTATGGTAAACAGAACATTTTCTTTCTCATTTGCTACTGTAGCAAATGCTGGTGGGTAGGTTGGGCCTAGGTGGGAATATAAGCTTGTCTGATGGTTGATGTTACCTGGACATCTCCTTGCGTCCTCTCCTGAAAAGGTTGTCGTGCATTGCATCCTCTCACATAAAACACTGCCAGCAAGGGCTGAAAGAGAGGGCTCCACTTTGCAGGGCTCTGGTCATTAGTTCAGCTGGTGTCCTCAGGTTACCCAGCATCCAGCCAGTCCTGTCTGGTGCCTTAGAGGCTATAATGGTTTTCACCTGTTGGAGAGATAACAATTCTATCCTTCAGCTATATGGGATCACTGGGGAAAGCTGGTTTTGGCTGTGCCTTTTCTGTAATGTGACTTGAGTGGTTGAAAACAAAATCCTCAATCAAATAGCTCTTAATGGAGCTGGAAACTGAACCAATGCGTGCTTTGTGGACCTAACAGAGTGCCTTCATGTTACATTAATGTTATAGCAATCCCAGGAGGAGATACGATTTTGCTACTAGTTCCAGGAAAGCATTGTTTCTGCTGTTTGTCCTCAAGCAACCTTAACCATTTAGGTGGGCACACTGGCTGAAAGGCCTTGGCGTTTGAAGGCTAACTTTTGTGTCTTCTGTCAGCTTCTGATAGAAAGAGCAATTCGCTATTTTAATCCTGAGCTGAAATTATATCTACTTTGTTGGAGGGGAAGGGGAGAGGAAGCAAGGATTCACAAAAAATATAAGGAGGGTACTTCTGTTTTGTCAAAATGCAGTAAGATTATAGCAGTTTCTGATCCACACATTTTTGGCAAATAAATCCTAAAAAGATGTCGCAATTATAAGAGCAGAATTACATTCAGACAGCAGCTTGAATACAGTCATTGTCCTGAGAGAAGCCTTGCTCAGTGTCTGAGTTACAGGAAAAGGTAATTGGATTTTGCTGTTTACTTTTTGCTGGGTAAGAATGGCAAGTAATACCCTAATCTTAAAGGGACAAAGGGCACTGAGTTCCACTCTTGGTCATCTTCATATAAATGTATAATCTCTTAATTGCTAGAGGTGGAAGATTTTTTTGGTTTATGCTGCTAAGATTGGGCAAAACTTGTTTCCATGTACTTCAAGATAAAATCTGGAAGACATTACCTATATGCCAGCAGAGGGGTTATATTTTGCATTGGAGAGTTCTAGAAAAGTTTTCTTAACGCAGAAGCAAGGCTAATAATTTGGTCACATGCTGCCTCTTCCCTCTAGGTACTGTGTTCCCTCCTTGATTTTAGCATCACTCACACTGTTTAGTGAACACCAAAGAGATTGTGTTACTGTAGAAATACACAAGTCCCTGCCTCTCCCCATAAGCTGTCAGCCACAGAAACCTGCGAGAACACCCCACAGGTGAGCAGAAACAGGCAAGCAGCAGAGGTAAACAAGATGATTCATGCAGGGCTCTTGACCTCAGCAGTGTTTTGCTTTCACTTCTGAAACCACCAGCAAATTTAGTCTGCAGGTGTTCAGCTTCTCCCCAAATGAAACAGGATTCCTTCTGCATGCCGTGGGTTTTGACAGCAATAACTGTATCTGAGTACCCTACCCACAGGTTATCACCGGTGTCAGACCTCAGTTAAATATAGGTTATTTTCTCCCCCCCGCCCCAAATTTTCAGCTCAGGCATCATGCTCTTGAGGCAGTTATGTCAGACCTGGAGTAAAGGCAGGCAACCAAAATGGCACATATGCACCAAAACGTGCTCAGGCCTCTGGCACAGCAATGAGGCCACCAAATGTTCTTGCTAATGCCATTCAGCTGCTGGAAATAAACTGTTCTATAGGCAACTATAATTATCAGGACAATCAGCAGAGGGAATAGCTGTCTTTCTGAATCACTGAAGCAGAAAATGGGCTTTTGACAGGATCATCATAATCTCTGGCCAACATCAACAAAAAAGGATTCCAGCCCTAATGAAGCTGTTGTGGGGCCATCCAATGGCTTTATTCAGAGTTCTTATATCTTCCCTTCTTGTGTCCTGCCTCTCACCAGGTCTGGGAACAGTGAGCTCTGGTTGCAAGTAGCAGCCATTATACAGGAGCTGATTGTGGATGCTCTGTGAGCCACCCGTAAAGAACTGCGAAGCTAGTCTTATAGTGCTTTGTATATCACTATATTCTCTGCTGCTGCTTGCCACCATAGTGCATGTAGTGGAACATCTCCAAATTGCAGAAAGCCCTCTCAAGTTAACAAAAAAAAAAATAATTTGAAAATAAGTCAATATATGAAAAAGTTGCTTCTGTGTCCACTCATGATAATGAGGACACTGTTTGAAATCCCGCCTGCCAAACCATGTCCTTTTACCAGGTATATCAGTGGGAGATGTCCAGGGTATGATGCTTTGGAATAAGTGAAAAATCAGGCCTGGTGGCACAGTTCTTAAATATAACAGAGAGAAGATATACTGCTGTACTATTTCTGCTTAATGCCAACAACTTCAGTGTATGTTCACCATACTTAAAAAAAACTACAGTAACATGTGAGTCTAGGGACCCTGGAGTAGAGTATTTAGATTTTCTATTAAGAATATTTACAGCATGTGGGAGCATATTAGATGTATTGCCGTATTAAAAAAAAAAAAGAATAGAAATTCTACATCTTGTTTTTTATGGGAAAGAAACAGTTTCTTTCTATTTGTAACCACAGGTGCACATGTGTATGGTGGGGAGGGTAAATTATCTATCAGTCCCATACAGGAGAGGGGAGGAGACCACACTTTTAGGTCTGAGTTGTTCTGGCTGTGTAAAGCAGGTGGCTAGGAAGTAGAAATAAAGCTAGGAATGAATGCATGGAAGAGATGCATTTGTTTGCAAGCCATATAGTGGTGGTACGTGCTCCTGAGAGCAGATCTGCCCTCACTGCACTTCAGACTCTTCCTCAGTAACATTAGCATCAGCTCGCCTTCAACACAGGCACCGACATCTCAGCAGTGTAGCCACAGCTGTTTGCAGTCCAAGCCACTGCAGGCCACCCTACTGCCTGTTGTGGCCTTGCCTATGTTGGTGAATGTTCTTTATGTTGCTATAACTATTTGAGAAGCAGCTATGCTAGATCTGTGCCATACATAGGAATTTCAAGGGGATAGTATGGTGTGAAAGAGGATTACTGTGTTGAATTTGCCTTTATGGCAGCAGGCCTTTACTGCGCAGTAATTTGAGGTTGTCAGAACTTAATGCTTGGTACTGTGTAGAGCACGGTTATGCTGTGAACAATGAAGAGCTGTTAAAAACATGAGCCAGTCATGATGGATACTGATGTGAAGTACTCTATGGGCTACCAACAGAAAGGAGGGCAGGGAGGTATAATCCTGTAAGAAAGTATATTTAATTTTGCATGCATTGTGGCTTTAACCTATTCAGAATTTCATTGATTCTCTGTATGTGTTGATTTTTTTCTCTGTTTTCGATTTTTTTGCTGTATCATTTTTCTATAGATGTCACAAGAGAGCCAAGTCATCCTGGTGATTAAAAAAGGGGAAAACTCTTTTGAAGGTGACCATAGAGGAAGATCTCCTCTACAGATATGAAGGGCACGTAGTGTTCTCTTCCCTCTTTCAAGATATTCTGCTGCATAAACACATCCAAGTCAGTGAGCCAAAAATGGTAAAAAGGTAGGCATATCCCATTATGGTACTTTGCTCTAATCTCTCCTCCTTCCCTCCTCACATCACAAGACACCCTTTGTACCCTGGGTATTAGTTTTAATAGCTGGAAAAAATTACTTTAAAAAAAAAAGGGCTTTTTATTTGACTTGTAAGAGAACTTTCAAACACAATACCTCTGATAGCAGCTTAGTTACATGTCACTGGTTATATGCTCAGAGGGTGTAGCATGGCATAGTCCTTTGGTTTCAGTAAAGCTCTGTAACTTTTAGTCAGTAGTAAGACGAGTCCTAATATACACAGTCCTAATAAAGAACTGGATGTTGGTAAACACAAAGACAATCTTACTTCAAAACCAGAGTTGTTTAAGTTACATTTCCAAGGTTTTTTTAATTACACTATTTTGAAGCTTCACATGCCTACAGCCCCTGACATGAGAGCCTGCTATAAGCTACTTCAGTGCAAAATCAGCTGGTCTGAACTGCGATTGACAGTGGCTGAGCTAAAGGAAGATGCTTTATTTTTTAGTAAAGTGGACCTGGCTTTGGGGGTGTTAATCATCACCAAATGGGAGGTAATAAGCTGCTGCGGACAATAAATTCTTAAATGCCCCAGTTGATTCTGCTAGCCAGTATTTAGCAATGGCCTCCTTCGGCTTGGTTTAAGCTGATTCAGGGCCTTGACATAAAACTAAATCAGTAAGTTCAATACAGGATGGAGTAAAAATTATCTCCAAGTTTAAATTAGGTTTAACAAAGCCACAGCAATTTCCTGTAGACTCAAACCAAAACCATAAGCTGGCCACTTGAAAAAGGAAAGAGGATGAGGCAGGCTCTAATTTTATCCTGCTTTCCCAAGAAAACAGAGTTTATGATAGCATCTTGGTTACATACATGTTTCTGTTCTTCTCACTGTCCCCAGATTAATTTTGATTTTGCTAGCCAGTTTTGTAAAGATGATTAAGGGATACAAATCTCTAAGATGGTATGTTCCAGTAACTCCTATGCAAATTTTTGCCAGGGTAGACAAATAGATGTACACAAATTTTGTGATCTACCAAGGACGCAACATGAATTTAGCCATATCAGCCATGAAAACCCAAAACAAAACAAAAAAACAGACAGAAAAGAGCCATAAGAAAATAACCCTTGTAAGCTCCACTTGCCAGATCTTGGTTCTTTCAGAGCATCCAAGCGCATCTAGCAACAAATAGAGCAACATCACAACAGGTTGTTCCTGCTAGTTTAAATTGTTTGTACCGCTATGATCTGACCCATCTGTGTCCTTCCCCATTCTGGATTCCCAACAGTGGAAGATACTCAGCAGTCCTCAACCATTTGATGCTGAATTAAATTGCATTTCAGTTCATTCATACTGACAACAATTAACCTGAAGACCTACTCACTTTTTTTTTTCTTGAGCTGTGTATTTTGTGTGGTAGGAAGAGGAAAGACCCTGACTTCAGCATCTTTGCTGTATGTCCTTAGAATAATAGCGCATACATGACTGAATCGATTCCCAGTTAAATTCTGCTGAAGTAAATGGACTGATTGGGTTCACAGTCCTGGTTTCTGGCTTCTCTCCCAGCAGCAAAGGAGCCACTTCCATCAAGAGTGCTGGTGAACATGGCCGTGGTAATGATGTAGTGTACAACATGACTACAGAGAAGGGAGGTGCAGGCATCTTCCTGTTTGGAAAGTCAGCTGTCCTTGATGTGCTTGTAAGCACTTTGTCCCTTTCACCTCTTGCTCTTGCTGGAGTACAGTGACACCTCTAGCAATTTGTGATGGCTAGAAAAGAAGAAAGAGGTTGTGGATTGAAGTTCAGGAGAAGAATCATGTCTGTAGTTTGTTCTTTCTGGGCTCTAGTTTGTCACCAAAAATAAACTCTTCCTAGGCAAAACTGGCAGGTTCTTGATACACTTTAATGATTATGAATCACAGAAAAGAGAATGCTATCCTCAAAGACACTGTCTATACTTGTTTGGGTATATAAAACAAAATGGATCTTGTCAACCACACCTACTGCATTTTTAAAACATCTTTCTGTGCAGCATTTAGAGGCATGCAAACTTTAAACTTTTGGGGATACTGAGACAATGAGAAAACTATAGCTTGTGTAGGTCGCTTAGTTGTTTTTAATAGGGAACTTGTCTGAAAATTGTTTTACTGTGTTGCTGCGTTTTGACCTGGCATTGTTCCAGTATTATGTTTAAGCCTTTCCAAATAGTTTAGGAAATTTTGAGTGTGGCATTTTCTCTTTTTTACCTACTCCTTCTTAGGGATCTGATCCCACAAACTCTCTGTACGTGTATTTTACTGTCTTCAATTTCCTACATAGGGATATGGGATAGCGTAACAACGTCAAACCAGGCTGCAGCTCAGGAAAGAGGACAGACTCACTGCCTGAAAGCAGGGAACTGGTAACGAAATAAAAAGCAGTTCTACCAGTGACTTAAACCTGCTCATTCTGTTATCAGAAAGAAGATTATTTCTACTGCTATTTTTTCAGATAGCACTGTGAGAAACACCTAACGGCTGCCACACTAAAACAAAAAAATTGCTTGAAAAAGGGTCACTTCTCAGGCTGTTCTTGCTGTGTTTGTGAAGGTACAAGGGTTGCTTCCACTATCTTTATTTGCACAGGTTTGGAAAGAACAGTTAATCAGTTGAAATACGGTATTTCCTCCAAGCAACTCAGTCTCCCCCCCCCCCCCCCCCCAGTCACAAACTGCTGGCAGCTTCTTAGTTACCCATTCACCTTTTCTTCTCTGGTTTGGCAGCCAATAGTTCCTAAGCCAAGCTCTTGCCTAAGAGGCCACAGATTCAGCTTTTCCCTCAGGCCAGTTGAGGTTCTGCTTTGCCTCTTCCACACGGGAGCTGCAGCCCCACTCCCTCCCATTTGCAGAGAGACAGAAGTTGGTTCCTTCTGTGATGGTACGGTTGGGGTGCATAAGCGGGGGAAAAAGAGGCCACCTTCCTTTGCCTTTTGCAGTGGGAAAGGAGGCAACGCCAGTCTTCAAGAAACCTTGTCGATTTGTTGCGATCTGCTGCAAACCTGTGAAATGGGCAGCCCTCTCCCCCATGCCTTCTGAGATATGATTCTTCAGAGGAGAGACTGACTGGTCCCCAGGGACATTTATCAATGATTGCCATGCTGGTTTTGCTCTCAGAAGAATGCCTTCAGTTTTGCATGGTTCTTTGTCTTGCATCTTCATTAGGCTGTGTGGTTCCTCATGGGTTTCTGCTGCTTGAAAAGAGGGGAATTTGGTTTTTGTTCACTCAGTCTTAGTGAAAACAGGATTTCCCAAACTCAGTCAGCATTGCTGTTGGGTTTGAAATTTTTCCACTTAAGAATAAAGAGTTTGCCACACAGCCATTTTATTTTGAGTTGGGTGGCATTGAAATGGGTCTCTGCTGTTACCATCTCTCTTTTTCTCTCTGCCCCCCCCCCCCCCTTTTTTTTTGCCAGTGGAAAAGATGGGTCAGATGGGAAGGTCTTTGTTGGCATGAAAAAGAAAGACCTTTTTGTCCAAGCTGTATACATATATACTCAGCTGGGAGAAGGTGCTTTGTTCTGGTTTTTTTTCCTACTGAGACAATCAAATCACTGTAAGTGCAGAGGTGGACTTAGCTATACAAACGGTTGTGTATCAGCCTACTCCCATAAATGCCATGGATTAGATAAACCAAAAATCCCTTTAACTAATAAAACAGCAACACAAATACGATTATTTATCTTACCCTCCTACCCTGAGGGAAGGGACCGTGGTCTTTGGTCTGTGCTGATGTGGTAATGCGATACCGTTGTGGAGGGCAAACTCCTCCAGAGCACTGCGTCCACGAGGAGCCCTGTAAAAGCAGGTTGTGGGGGTTGAGATTTTCCTGCTGCTTGGTACAGGCCCCATTACAGGTCAAAGTTCTGCATTCCTTGCCGAGACTGAGGTAAGTTTTCCCCTAAGCTCTGCTAAGTAGGGGGTAGGATTAGGCCTCTTCCCGGTAGCCGTGGGGAAGGGGGCTGCCCCTCAGACGGGGGCCGCAGGGGAGGGGGCTGCTGCGGCGTGGGCTGGGAAGCCTCGGGGCGCCCTGGGAGCTGACGGGAGCCGCCGCCGGGGCTGCGCCCGCCGCCCCCGAGCCCGGCGGGGCGTTCCCCGGAGGGCGGGCACCGGTGCCGCGGGGGGGGGGGGGGGCCGGCCGGCAGGCGGGAGGGCAGCGCCGCCATTTCGGCCGCTACCGCCGCTGGCCGCTCCGCGCCCGCCAGGGGGCGGCCTCCACCGAGGGCCGCGCCGAGCGTGTGGGGCCGCGCGGCGGGAGCCCGGGGCCGGGGGGCGCGGGCCTGGCGGTGGGCAGCGCCCGGCCGCTGCCGGGGCTCGTGGTGCGCGGAGGGGCCGCGCCGGGCCGTCGCGTCCTTGCCCTGGCTGTCCGGCGAGGAAAGCACCTGGGCGGGCGGCGGCGCCTGGAGAGGCGGAGGTAAGGCGGGGGCGGCGGGTCGGGTCGGTCCCTGTGAGGGAAGAGGTCGGTCCCGCCGCCCCACAAACTTCCCGCTGTGAGGGAGTCGCCGACTGGGACGCGCTCCCAGCGCTCCGGCCGTCCGCCCGTTCCCCATCCCGCTCAGCCCAACTGGAGGTGCTCCCCCCCAGCTCCTCCCAGCCCGGGGGGGGGGGGGCGGCCCACACCTGCCAAACGCGGGTGCCCGGCCGGTGCCCGCCCCCGCCGGGGAGGGTCTCCCGCTCCCCCGGGGCTGCTGTGCGCCGCCGGCCCGGGGCCTCCTGTTTCGGGAGGTGGCGGCGAGGGGAACCCGCCCCCTGTCCCGGCCGAAACGGCAGGTGGGCGCCGTATGAGGACCGCACGGTCCCTGTGAGGGACGCTTGGCTCCCCGTCACTGGCACTGTGTGGGTACAGCAGCTGACTGGCCTGAAGCCTGTGGAAAGGCACATTTTCTTCAGGGATTTTCTGTCTTTTTGTTTGTTTGTTTTTCCCCTCCTCACCCTGTGTCCGAAAGGTAGGTCGCTGCGTGCTTTCCTCCAGAGCTGCAGGGGTTTGCTCGGTCTTGCTCAGGGAGCTGCTTGCTGTCTCTGTAGACCTGTTGCTGCACGGTGCATGCCTGGAAGCTGGCGGGATCAAGCCACACCTGGGCAGGGTGTGGGGGGCTGCTGCTGCCCGCTGTGTTAGGCATCGGGCGGGTGAGGGTGCACTCATATTAAAGAGAGAAAGGAGGAGGCAAGTAGTCGTCAGACTTGGGTTTGGATTGTCTTTCCCTCTCCAGCCTATTTATTTAAACCCAGTATGGTGTCCCCCTCCCAGCCCACTCGTCCTGCTGCCTTTCTGCACCATGCTGTGACGAGGGGAAGTGAGATCCAGAGCCCTGCCTGCTGGTCCTGTTGTACTCGTGTTGAGCAAAGGGATGGGACCCTCAGCACCATAGGCTGGGAGTTTGTCTTCTGGCATGGCAAATGCGGAGGCAGAGCCTGTTAAAAACAGCAATTTTGCTGCAGTTCTTTTAATGTTGAGGATGAAGTTAGTGTCTCAAGAAACCTGCCCTGCAGCTGATCTGCCAGGTCTTTTAGTTGTGGAGAGACAGGCTCAGGGTGCCGGATTTTGCTTTTAGTTTGCAAGGTTGCTCAGTGAAAAATGGTTTGTGTTAAACTCCTTGTTCACCGGTGGAACACGGGATTTGAAATCTCTGCAAGTCTTTGCAGCATCATGACGCAACAACCTGACAGCTGGTCTCAGAGGCTGAGCGAGGGCTTGTTATGCAGAAACGCGTAATTGCCAGTGTGAGGACCAGCAAACTCTAGAGGTACCCACTGTTGGCTTAAAAGAGGACAGCTGCAATGCAAGCATGGAGCAGTCCTGCTTGGCAGGGGCTCCTGGAGTCCTGCTTGCAGCTGATTGAGCCTGCAGATCATCTGTCTGTCTTCTGGCAAGACTGCTGCCAGCTGGCATTTGAAGATGTAGAGGCCTTCTTGCTCCCACATGATGGTCAGATCAACCTGTTCTGGGGCTGGCTGTGGGCAGCTCTCATAAACAAAATGTTCTGAGTGATGCAGGGGTGTGTCCTAAACCAAGTTTGGAGCAAGAACATGTTACCTGTATGATAATCAGACAGATAAAGGGTGGTTGAGGATCCTTCCCACCTTTGCTTAGGTTGCAGTGATTTCTTATATAGACAACAGGATTGTTTCTGTTCTCCAAGCCATTTAATTGTGTTTTTACACATAGATATAATTTGTATATAATGAGGGATACTCAGGAGAAAATCTTCCACACATTCTTCTCAGACTGGAGAGTTTATGGGCCAGATGCTCTGTAGTAGGTAGACAGGGAGCCTGTTTCCCCCTCTTCCACCATAGCAAAACATGTTATTTTAAGATTTGCAGACTCTTCTGAGTGGACCAACATTTGTGACAGTTTTGCTTCTCCACTCTGTGGGGTAGAGAGAACAGCATTCCTGGCACAAAAAAAGCAGAAACTGTTCTTTTGTAACAGAGAGTATGCACATCTCAAAGAAGGGGGTAGGGTAGAAAGAAGAAGAAGAACACAAGGTAGACAGGGTACAATCAAGCAATACTGAGTTCTGGCAAGTGCTAAAGAGCAAAAGGAGATGGATGCAGAATAGCATGATGTTGTTTGGCATCAAGCAGCTTGGAATGATGATTTAATGCTGTTTGCCACAGTGTTGGTGTGGTAGCTGGTGCTGCTTAGAGTGCATTAGTAAATGATGTGAAACTTGGGACTGGACCAAATCACTTTAGCTCCTTTGGTGATATTTCTGTCACGGTAAATGTTTCTTTATTAACTGCCAGCAAAGTACCCAGCATCGTTTGAGTTCCCTGAGGAAGGTACTTGTGTCCTGGAACAGAAACTAAGAGAAGCAGAGAGGGCCAAGTGCCCTGGGAACATGGATCATAGAGTCATTTGGAATAGTAATTGTTTAAAAATGTTACAGGAAAAATGTAGTACTGTTCTTTGTTGAATATTCAGTCTTTATCATGAGTCAGGTAAACTGAGATCTCAGATTAGTTTATAGACAAAACACAATGTTATTTTCATTTTTCTATTTTAGGATATTATCTCAGGATTAGATGCTTCAGTAGTACCTTTGACAGTCTTGGGAGCCTCTTCTGAGCCAAGGACGTACGCCGGTGTGGGTCAGATGGAGATAGAAAGCTGAAATTAGTAAGATATAACTGGAATTTTAATGCTAACTACTGTACAATTAAATTTACTTCCAGAAAAATTACCAATGTACTACTGCAGTAAGCTTCTTTGGTGATGGGTAATTAGCACATTAGAATACTAAAGGAAAAAGGCTTAAAAATGAACTGTGGGTATGGCTGAAGATCTAATGGTCAGTTGTACACAGAGTAACTGAGAGGTTCTTTTAAAGGAGTTTGGACCAGCTAACAACAGAAGAGGAGGTTTTGCTCACTTGTCCTGTGGTTGTTATGCAGTCTTGCTGCCACACTCCCCTTTCTCTTTTGTGCTGGTTCTCATATGTAGTGGGCATTCTTCCCTACTTTACTTTAAATCTTTACCTTGAAACAAAAGCATGGATTTTGTTTGTTTGTTTTGTTTGGATAATTTCCTGTTGGTCTGGTGAGCTCAGGAAAAGGTTCAAGAGGTGTTAGAGCAGGACAAGAATGTGGGATTGAAAACTGGGGAAGGGAGGAAGCGAGGGTATAAAATTGGGTCATGGTGTCTTGTGAACCATAATTTTAGTTCAATTTACCCCAAAAAGATAAAAAGGGACTTAGGCTAATCAAATAGCTTCATGGGAACACACTTTTTAAAAGCAGGGAGCTATTCAGTCAAGGCTTTCCAAGATCTGTTTGATCTAGGAAATCTGTGTTCAGATTTAACTTAAAATACCTGCCACTTTTGCTGTTGAGGGTGTGTCCTTACCACACCAATACAATCAGGAAAAAAAGGATTTTCTATTTTTGTGTGAAGAATGAACATATCCTCAAGCTATCAAAAGATGCAAGTTTTTAATCCAGAAAGAATGTAGCAAATTCTGTGGCTAGTAACATGCAGTATATCCAGGTAATTAGTAACAGAGGACCTCTCCAGTCTTAAAAACAAGTTTCCCCACTGTAGTGAGCATTAGGTTTGGATTCTTGTTTTTGTAATTTTATACTTATTACCATTTGGGGGTACAAAAAATAAAAATATATCTGTCATCATTATGCAGCTCTGAAGTTCTAAAACAAATGCTAGCAGATAGATGAGTGCAGTCTCTAAATCAAGGACTGGAGGGAGTGCTGAACAGGCATATAAAACAGCTTGGGGAGGCTTGACACCGGCCCGTGACTGGGTAGTACTCTCAGTGTGCTGAAACCAAAGAAGTGTGGCTGAGGGCTGTAAGAAGTGAAGTTCCATTTTATTTCTCACCCTTTGGTCATGCATTCCTTACTCCATCTCTAAATCTTGGGAGAACTGCAATTTGTCTTTTCCATCTCACAACTGTCTATGTTTAAAAGTGATCCAACCTTTCATTGAGCAGTGCAATGTGGTACAAATGCTAGCACTGAACATTTCAGATGGTGCTTCCCTGAAGAATTGGGACTTCGACTTTTTCTTCTTTTACCCAGGAAAATAGTCAAGAAACTGTCCAGTTAGAAGATCTTGAAACATAGTCCAATTTTTTCTTAAAAGAAATTTTAAGTGACTTTGAATCTCTGTACTAATTCTAAGAGTCTTAGAATACCATTTTTACTTTCTCATTTTACTGTCTTTTTTCCCTTTGTTCTCTTATGGAAGTACCCACTGACATGCTAATAGAGTGCTTGATAAGGTAGCCATTGAAGTGGTGTGTATCCACAGTGGTATCAAAACCAACAATCTAAAAAAACTTGAACAAATAGACATGTTTTTGTTTCTTTGGGTCTCCAGTTACAGTAATCATAACAAGTTACAAAAGTTACAAAAAGTTTTATTGTAAAAGCTACATGTAACAACAGTAGTCTAGAATTTTTCATAGAAAAGTACAGTAATTCCTTTCTAAATACTCCTAGTAAGGAAAAAGGTCAAGATTTAAAGTTATTTGACTTTCTTTATTAAAAATTGTTTAAAGTTATTTGACCATATTCAACCTCAGACAGTGCAACTCTTTCCACAGGAATGGAAAGTTGCATATGTATCCTCATTGAGGGTTAACACTGAATTCGAGACAGGAAATGTGAAAATAGTATTGTCTACAATAACTTCTTTTTTCTTCTGTAAGATATAATTAACTTTAACTTGTAAAAGCAAAGTTTGTTTTTTTTTTTTTCCAGAAAGCTAGCATAGGCAGTTCTTAAACACCTGTTCCCTATAAATGCTTAGCTGACATCAGTCAGTTAAGCTTACCTGGGTACCCCAAATTACCACCTAATGAGTGTATGGCTTTACAACCTCTCTATTTCCCCCTTTAAGAAAAACCCTGCATCCTGAAATGTGGATCACAATTGACAATAAAGCATGCATGAGTTAATAGGCATATCTGCTTTAGATTCGTCAAAGTACCTCCCCAGAAGAGCAGATGAAGGAAGCAAATGTTTCCACACTGTCCAGGGATGGGCTTTTGCTTATGGTGCTGTCATTACCTTGCCAAAATACACTGTGATCCTATGAAGACTTCATGGATTTTAGTAGGATGTGTAAGGTTGTGTCCAGTCATATCTGCTTGAAGTCTGTGCTGACTCTTGGCTTTTCAGAGACTGAATCCAAGTGCAGATTTGAGCAAAGAGAAATATGTCCAGCATAGGTCTAGGTACATAGATACAACTTGACATCATCCTTGCATGATGCATTATGCATGGGGAAACCTCAAGTTTAGGGGCTTCAGTTCAGCCACTTCCTTTAGTTGGGTATCCAAAATTGGGCTGTATTAATTCCCCACAGTAACAATCCATTAAAAGCAGCAAATTAAAAAAAAAAAATCAGAATTAAATGTGCTTGAATATATTTTGCTGCCATCAAACATCACTATGGTATCAACGTAGCTGCAAAGTGTTTAAGTTAACAAAACAGAGATTCCAGAGATTGATTAATGAGGTTGTTGGGAGTTTAACATTAACTATGTGCCAAATTGATCTTATGCTCCCTATACAACCAGTTAAAGAACTGAGCTCTTACGTTGGTGATTGAAAGTAGACTTACATTTAGGAGTCTGAAACCCATTCTCTCCTCCCCCTGTTTCTGTAAAATAGGAGCATGTGAGAGTGAAGTTAGTGGGCTTGATCTCCTTAGCTCAAGGTCTAATTCCCAGGAATAATAATACCATTCCATTAACATAGCTACAGCCAGAATTAGTTTTCCTTCCCCTCCCCCACCCCCCCCAAAGCGCGAAGAGATTTTGGTATATATATTCCATTAAATAAAGAAAAGACATGGGACTAAAGTTGCTGTCCAGCCCTCAGACTTCTCAGGCAAAATGTTGAGACTCTGTCCTCAGGTAATGATAACAGCATATTGAAATTTTTCTCTTCAGAATATTCTCTTTTTCTTCCCCAGTCCCATATAGTCACAGAAATATTGTAACTCTTTTCCTCTTACATTCCAATCCAACATATTCCATTTATGATAAACATATTTTAGGAATCAGATATGCCTAGCAATCTGAGGTGGGAAAAAATCCATGTCAGAACTCATCCAGTCTTCTAATATGTAGGGAGTGGTACTGAGACCAAGGGTATTCAAGGTCTTGAGTACCAGTTAAACTGATGAAGATGATGACTTGAAGCACTGCTTGGCTCTGCCTGTATGAGGGAAAGAAAGGTGGGAGAGGAGTGGAAGAAATTTATTTACATCTGTGTCCACATAGTAAAGTAAATATTTTCAGATTAATCTTGTCTGCTTGTGAACTCAAAGCAGATAGAATGGATACATATTTTATATAGTTGTGAACCAACATATCCTAAAAATCCATCCTGCAGTTTTTGAGTATTCTGCAGTTATTGAATATGCTGTATAGAAAGATGGATTTTACATCCCCATAGGATATAGAGATGTGTCTACTTGCAAAATAAGGATCAAAGCTGGGGATTGACTTTTCTACCTCAGAAGGTCTACCCATCATTATTTTTGAGTTTAAAGAGGTCCAAGCCAGGTTAAATTCTCATCTGTTTTGTAAATTAAGATCTTTGTAGCATACAGGACTCCAGGAAGGTCTGTCTTCCTTATGCATGTCTGCATCTTGTACTTTTTTCTCCATTAGTGAAGTAATACAAAAGTAAAATCTATGCAGTGTCCAAATGCAAGAGTTTCAGGCTGTAAAACAATTGGCATATTCTGTGGAAAGACCACAAAACTTTTTTATAGTGCAAAGAGAGAATACAGAGGAGCAATATCCACTTGTTTTTTAAAGAGCTTATCTTCTACAGAAGTGGTGATACAAAGTGCCCCTTCACTTGAGTATTCTACGTGTTTGAGCACTGAATGCTTTTTGAAAACAAGCCCCAATTATGAATTTGAAAATTATTAAAATGTGGAAATTAAAAACCTATCAAAAAGGGGAAAATTATCAGATTCTTACAAAGAATCCAAAAATAGAAGATGTTACCTCTTTATGACGTGTGTTTTTTCATAAGACTGTCAAAAACTATAAGGCATGTTCTCAATTCCATTTGGACTGCTTCCCAGGAACAGTGGCTGTATTGCTTATCTTTGAGGAAATTGGTGATTCTTTGGAAGTACTTTTTCACGCTGAATATAGTGCTTTTTAGGATCCATGTTTGAAAGCTGTTTCTTGCTTTTGATAGCTCTTCTGACAAACATATCTCTAATTCTTCAATTTGCTGATGAATTCCATTTTGAAATTTCTGAATTTCTGTATTCCAAGCACCATCAGGAAGATTTTTGCTAAATAGTTGGAAGATCTGTTGGAGGACCTCATAGATGATCATTGTGACATTCTTCTGTGTGACCTTGGTAATCTCCATGGGGAATCTGAAATCAGTTGTTTCGCTAAGACATTGCTGAGAAAAATAGCCACCCATTTTGCACAGAAAGTTCATGTTGTGGTAGTTCACTTTGGTTCCTTGGAAAAGGCAAACTGGATGCGAGAGTTTGATGTACAATGCCAATGTAATGCAAACTTGTAGTAAACTTCTCTGAAGCAAGATGTTCATGCTGATGAAGTAGTCAGGACTATTTCCTTGCCTTTTTGCAGATCCGTAAACTTGCAGTTTCTTGCTTGTCTTGTCTATGCTCACATGCTTTTCTTTCATGTCTCTGAATTTATTTCCTCTGTATGACATGCTGAGTATTACTCATTTTGTAGGAATTATGTTTTTATCAGCTGTGATTCTGCCAGGGTTTACTGTTGATTTCAGTTTCAAACAGTTGCAAAGGTTTGCTCATTTCTGCTTTGACTGTATTTAATTGAAAAAAGAGTAAGTGAGTCAATCTGGTCAGTCAGAGAACATGAACAGATTAGGAGGTTAGAATCTGGTAAGGGCATTTCATCTTCTCATATTCCTACTAGAACAGGCAGCTTTGCTTTATGCTGAGAAATTTTACTTTTATGCTTAAGTTGGCCAAGACTGTGAAAAAGAATCACATCCCCAGCTAACAGATATGCAGATATGAGCTCTAAGCAAAATGTAATTTTATTGATTTAAAAACAAATGTCTTTTTTGGTAGGACAAATTGTTTTGTTCGGGGAGTGGCTTAAACTTTATTAGCAAAATAACCCTGTTGTTGACACAAACAGTGACTCATTAGGGGCATATGTTGCTATCACTTTGTTGGCAAAAAAAGAAGTATATACAACTCTTAAGACAAATGCCTTTTCTCCAAAATCTCTAATCGTTCGCTGCTCAGAGAAGCTTTCTTTTACTTAATCACTTGATGAATCAGCCTAAATTTTTAGAGCCGTAAAGGCAGGCATGCTTTTACATAAAGAAGAGGAATTCCTTCCATTTCAGAGTAAGAAAACTTCTGTTGTAAAGCCTCATCCTGTGAAGACAAGCTCTCAAGGAGACTGAATTACTCATGTTGGTAGCAAAATGTGCTATCTTCAGGACCACCCTAGCCAGTGTAATGCTGGAATGTGTGTCCCAGTGTCTGGCCAGTGTACTTCTCTGAATATGAAGTCTTTGGACCAGCTTGTAGTAGGACTGCAGGTTGCCACCAGCATGTTAATCGTAAGTGCCCAAAACAGTCTCAGCCTTTGGTGATGACAGTTCTGGGATAGTGCTATGTAAGCACTGTGGCTTGAAATGAAAGTGCTTGGTTGGTTCCTGAATATGCACTAGCAAAGTGCCATGTTTCTAGGTACTGTGGCTTCCTCTAGTGCAGTACTAGCCCTTTTAACTGGTTCCTGTAATCACAATATGAGAACTCACTGGTTATTGAAAAGGAAGACTGGGTTGAATATTAAGATAAGCAAAAGTTACAAGGCATTTGGCAGGCAGATTTGCTTCTCTTCTTGTGGGAATCTTTAAGGATTGCTAAATCTATATGTGAACTGAAGTGATTTGGTCACTGAAGTGTACAGAGTTTAGAAAGCCAGGGGACATGCCCTTATGTAATTCAGCCTGCATAATTACAGGGATATTTGAAAAAGAATATGGAAAACGTTGAAGCTCAGGAATGTTTGATGTAAGCAGCAAAGGAACTCCTGGATGCTCTTGAGATTATAAAGTATTTTGTTAAAAAAAAATAAACCTTGTTGATGCTTGGGAGGACCTGTTATAATGTGGCAGACTGAAAGATTCCTATGGATAAGCAGTTTCTTTAGCAAGCCACAGGATGACTTCACCAGTTATACTGTAGGATCCTACTAATATATTAATGCTCCTGTGTTTATTCTTCTTGTTTTGCTACTGCTGATGCTAATGCTGTAGTAATATTGTGGTATTGTCATAAATTATCTACACCCAGAGATCTTCAGAGGAGTTAATTTATGAATGAAATTGTGGGGAGGATGGTTTTGTGTTTGAAAGACTGGACAGAGCATCAGGAAGGCTATGGTAGATTTGATGCATGGATTTGCCACAGATGCCTTTTGGTGAGACATTGAATTACTTTCTCTTTCAGTTCTTAGTTTTTTTTTAAAAGACAGGATTATTACATTTCTCTTGCTCTTTGTTTGCTATATCTGTTTGTATTCCTTAGCACATTTAAGATATGTATGATATCTAGTGTGTAAGGGATCTAAACTTAGTTGGAGGCATTGCCTTTGTTATATATTTTTTTGAAGTCTGTGCCCGTATCAAAATGATTTAAGCTAAACTGTAATTAGCATGTAATGTTAACATGTAGTGTTAGAAAGATCAGAATATAGAATTGAAATTTAGTGTAATAAAAGGTTACTGAAGCTTGTAATAGAGGGATGACTGAGTTCTCCTGAAATTAGATCGATCATAAAAGATCCCAGGACACAGGATGCATTTACTAGTCGTTACGCACAGTCTAAAGCAGCAGCAAATATGTTCCTCTGACTTTTTTTATGTTGACACAAAGTTAATGTTAAAAAAAGCAGGAGAGCATTTCTTTTTTTGACTCAGTAGGTTATAGTGTCGGAAAATTCTGGCTTTAATAGACTTGACTGAGCAGAACAGAAATAAGTAGCAGGCTGAATCAGATCTTGATGCATGGCTGGAAGCGTATAGTGAGAGATTAGTTAAGTATGCTGAGCTGAAATGAGTTCACTGAAGGCATTATATGAGAATAATTCACATCAGATCCATGTCTAGGTTACAGCTAGAGTAATCACATTAAGAATGTCTATACAGTAGTGCCAGAGAGATCAGAGTCTGATCCAGAAGCTTTACCATTGGGAACACGGTTTTAATGTCTGGCCACGATTTTGATAGTTTAGTTCAGAACTAAATGCTAATTCATCTCACCTTTAATTTCGCTCACTCTTTGCAGTAAAAATCTCAGGACAAAATTTCAATTTGGTGTATATTTGGATAGCTCTGTTGCATTAAATGGAACAACATCAATTTAAATCAGGTGAGGCCCAGTCCTTTCATCTACTAAAGCAACATGAAAAGCAAAGCTGGATCTGATTCACTGTTTTAACAGTTTTATTTGGTTTACACACTGGAGAGCAGAGTCGCATCCCCAGTCATTGCTTGTTTTCCTTCCATTGTGATTTCATAGGTGATCCATGAGCTCTTTGGATGTTGTGAAAACATACTAAAATTTAAAGGGGAGATTAAGCAATAATTAAGAGTCTTTTAGCTGTTACTGGAGAAACTGAGGACATTTTCTTGGGGGGGAGGGAAGGTGGCAACAAGGGAAAACCCATTCACAGTCACTTCTAGATGAGCTGATTGTAGATGGTAAAGGAGAGAATATATTCATTGTGGAAGAACCTTTTGGCCTCCATTAGCGATCAGAGACCTGTTGGCTTTGTGCTGCTTATCTAGGGACAAGTAAAGATGATTGCTTCCCAGGGAAGCCGAGTTGTCTCTACACAATACTGTGTGTAACTCTCCTACTTTGAGGACATCTGTTTTACCCACATGAGGATTACCATCTTCTAAATTAAAACTCTCCTTCCCTGAAAACACAGAGAGGAAGAAGAGATATATATATTCTACCTTGTAGTGCAAACCATCCACCCTCATACCAATGTTCTCACACTGACCCTTTCTTAACCCATTGTTGGCTGTTCCTGCAAACATGGAAATACTTTCCCTGTAGGAATGAGAAGAACAGCTTGAATGAGCAAATCAGGAGCTGTGAATCTGTGCTCTTGTTTCAGTGCTTCAGGTTTTTCTAAGCTTGGCTACATTCTTTCCTCTTAAACAGCTCTCTGGAGTTTGGTCAAGGGACACAGAATCTCTGGAAGAACCACTTTGTCTCTAGTGAGATAGGAGGTGTTTGATTGTTGGTTTTTTAAAAAATAATAATAATGTAAAAAATGACTCCATTACAGATTTTGTATATCTGTAACAAGTGTGAGCGTCAAAATGTCATGTTGTATTCACATAGGCTGTCATGCTTCAGTGAAAGCTAAAGAACTTTTCTTGGACTGTGGATCCCATTTTGTGCCAAAGCAGCTGAGGACATGAAAATTTTGGGGCTCAGGTGGGAGCTGAAAACAAAATTCAGAAGTTAAAGCTAATGCAACAGGTCTAGTACAAAGGAGTAGGAGTCAACAGAATGGAACTGAGATCCCAGATCTGAATTCACCTAAGGGATGCCTAGGTTCAAAGTGTCTTTTAGTTTTCCTGTATTTTAACTGCATCTTTACCAGGTAGATACACCTAGTTACTACATGCCTTGGGAGCGTTATACAGCTTTACCCAGGCTCTGTGTCAAGGTTGTCTAGTGGAAGCATTGTGAGAAATGCTGAAGAAAAGGAAAAAAAAAAAAAAAGGATGAGGCCTGATGAATGCAAATCAGTTTTGAATCAAGATTACCCTAATTTCTGAGAGGGAAGCTTCTTTAATTTCTGGATTGTCTTTGTTTCACTCAATATTGCCCTGTTTGCTTGCTTAAGAAGTAATGGTGATAAACTCTGTTAGTTTATATGATAAAAACTTGCCTGCACCCCACAATGTAGCGCAGAGAGAGATTGGCAGGTGTGGGAGCCTGAATAACACTTGCCTCGGCTGCTCCCAGCCCCACCACAGGAGCTATCAGCCCAACAAAAGCCCATCTCTACAAACCCAGAGGAGCAGAGGGGCACAGTGGCAGGCAGGAACCCAAATTAAGGACTTGCAGGAAGGGCCCCTTGCACGATTGTCCTGGGGGAGCCTCACCCCCATGGCCTGGGAGAGAAACACATCAATGTGAGTCAATGCTGGAGCACCTTATGAACTTCCTGAGGGTTGCTGCCTAGAGGTAGGGGACACATTATGGGATGCAGAGGAAGAGCACTTCAGGATTACACAGGACCTATTCTGGGATGTTTAGGGGAGGAACCAAAGGTAGGGAAAGGCATGGATCTAGGTGTTTTGGGAAGGAACAAGCATATGAAAATAGAGGGATGAAGGGATAAAAAGGACTGGTCATGTTTAAACAGCAGCTGGTCAATACATTTCTCTGGTTGTCCGCTGCGTGTGAACAGCAGTATGTCCTCTCTTAATAAACTCCATTTCTAAGTATTTTCCTGGGTGAGGGACTGTATTCTGTAGGGGTGTGTTAGTATGGGGTCTAAGTGCCAGCACCTAGAGTCAGACCATAGGTTGGAGGGCCCATGTGTCATTGGTACCAGCAACTGGAGAGGCCAGAATGAGTGGACTTAAGTGCCAGCAGCTGGACTGAGACCAGGGGTCAGAGATCTGTGTGTCTGGTGCCACTGACTGCAGTGAGTGAGGGCATGCGGTAAAGCGTGTGAGTGCTAGCAACTGTCAAGCTAGACTATCCAGTGAGTGGATATTGTGGTCTGAGAGCCATGTGCATGTCTGTCTCTGAGGGTCATGCTACAGGAGGGGCTGGCTATTGGGGGGACCAAGGCAGTCTTGGTCATCTGCTGTGGAGCTCTGTATGTGTGTGCACGCACGTGTGTGAGGGGGTCCATACCAGCAAGTGGAGTGGGGCTGAAGACTTGGTGGCACATATGTCCAGGTGCCAGGATCCAGAGACAGCTACAGGGCAGATGCTGTGTCTAAGCACAGCTGCTGGAAGGATGCACTTTGTACATACATGTATATGTATATATCCCCACTAGCGGACCTCCATCCTGCTTAGCAAGAGAGAGGAACAGAAGAAGCTGTTGGTATTCCTGTGACTGCTTTGTGTGTATGCCTGTGTTGATCTGGTCATGTGTATGTATATATATATGCTGTACATGTGTTTATGTGTGTGTGCTTACTGGGAATGCATGCTCAACCTCACTACTGGTGGGACTGGGGGCATGGAGCTGCGGCAGCCTTGCCTCTGTTGGTCTGCTGGATTCTGCCCACCCTAACAAATTACAGTCATTTTCTCTCAGCTAGGGACCAGCAATTCCAGTAGGAAATCCACAGTCTCAGCTAAGTGTTTATAAAGTACCCATCTCACCTCATTCATTTTACTGAGGGCTGAACAAGTGAAGGAACATTTGCAGGGATAAGAAGAAAAGGTTGATCTTTATTGGAGTATCTGCCATGGGGAAAATGGAGAGGTCATAGCCTACCAGAAAACCAGAGGTGGAATACCCTACAAAGGCTCTTTAGCTTTCCAAGAGAATTCCATCTGGCTGTGCTGTCAGACTCTTTGTGTTAGATTTTTGTGACTCTAGTGTTCTCATCTGCTTGCAATCAATGGTAATAAACAGTTAGACTAGCATTATTGTTCATCTGTCTGTAAAAGAGTCATCTTGGCAGCCAATAAAATAGCAGTTATGAAAGCATGTCCACAGTGGTAAGAGATAAAAGGTTCCTAATGCTTTCTCACTTGTACTAGTCAGTGCTGGTCTTGTTAGAATTGTGTGTTTGTGTGGTAAAATAAGAAACCAAAATGCCAGACTAGATTCCAGGAGAGAGACTCACTTGATTTTCCTGCTGAGCAGCATTTCTTTCTTTCTGGGAAGAGTGCAAACATCACTATCTTCCTTCTCTCAGATGTGAAAAACCCTTAGGCCTGAATCACAGAATCCAAGAAACATGATAGGGAAAGCTCCACCCAGCCAACTTGTTTACCCCCAACTGCAGAGGAAATGTTTCATGCTGCATGTGTTTTTAGAGATCTCTGTCAGTCAAATTACTCTTGGGAGCAAGCCTCTAATAGGGCACAGATGGTGTCGAGCTTAGGGTGAAGTTTTACTACACACAGCCAAATTGATCTAATAGTTAGCTCCTACCCAAAGAGTTGGTCCTGTTTCTCTCCTGATTGGCCTTAGGACTGTTTCAGCTTGGGAAACTAATGTGCCAATCTGTCCTGGTTTCGGCTGGGATAGAGTTAGTTTTCTTTCTAGTAGCCGGTATAGTGCTGTGCTTTGGATTTTAGTATAAGAATAATATTGATAACACGCTGATGTTTTGGCTGTCGCTAAGCGGTGTTTACATTGGTCAAGGATTCTTTCCCCCTTCAGCTCCCCATGCTCTGCCAGGTGCCCAAGAAATGGGAGGGGGCACAGCCAGGATAGTTGATCCAAACTGACCAAAGGGCTATTCCATACCATATGATGTCATGCCCAGTATATAAACTGGAGGGAGTTGGCCAGGGGGTAGCGATCATTGCTCGGGGACTGGCTGGGTGTCGGTCGGCGGGTGGTGAGTGGTTGTAATTTTTTTTTATATATATATATTTTTTTTTTTTCCCCTCCCTTGGGTTTTGTTCCTCTCTCTCTCTCATTGTTTTTTTTTTTCCCCTCTCATTATAATTCATTATTATTATTACTATTATTTTGTTCCAATTATTAAACTGTTATTATCTCAACCCACGAGTTTTCTTACTTTTGCTCTTTCGATTCTCTCCCCCATCCCATCGAGGGGGAGTGAGCGAGCGGCTGCGTGGTGCTTGGCTGCCGGATGGGGCTAAACCACGACACAGTCCCCTTCCCTTTCTCTAAGAGAGGTGGTGAGGGGAAGGACGATTTTTTGAGTGCTTTTCTATCTTGAACTGGCTAATCAGAGTAGAGCTGGTGCTGGCACATTGGGAGGACCAGAAGAACATGGCTTTTAGCATGGGAGCAGGACCTGCTTTCATCAGCAGGCAGCATTTAGACCACCTGAGATGATATGTTTAGGCTTGGATGATCTGATCTTGCTGATTTCCCATGGTAAGGCCTCTGAGGAAAAAAAGATATTTTCTTAGCTTTTAGAGTGATGTTGACAATTTGGATCAGGTCTCTTTGCCTTCAGACCTTTTTAAAAGGAGATGTGACACTAAGAGGCTGGAAACCTGGTATTCTGGGCTTAGGAGCCTGTGCTGTGTAGAAGGCAACCTGAAGTAGTCATGTGATCTTGTCTCTCTGTGACATCCACAAGTCCCATTTTGCAGGAGAGGGAAGCATTAGCTATATTGCAGAGTGTCTCAGCTCCTCATTTCTAGTACTGGGTCCTGGGATTGGCTGCAGAATGTAGAACAGAGCAAAACTGTCTAAAACCAAACTAATAAAAAGCTAAGAACCTTACCAATTTAACCTGACATTTTTGACTACTGTATGTGTGCTACAGACCTCTCTTACAAAGTTGATGCCAGATACAAATCAGTCTCTGTTGTATGTTAGCCTGTATGAGTATTAGAGGCTACAAATGTGAATTAATATTATTCCACTTTACAATGTACGCATACAATGATTCTGTAGGCTATTCTGTATCATGCTCGTAATAAAAAATAACAGGGCATTTCTGGTCATTTACATCGGGTGGAGGGCAACCACTGTTCTGATGTAACGAAAACTTCTTTGTATTGCTGACAAATCCTTTTTATTTCAGCATGGCAGTTTGCTTGTGAGAAATGTCTTGAACAATGTGGCATGACTGTAGGAAGTCTGCTAACTGAGTAGTGATGCAGAATTGCCCAGACATGGTGAGGTGAAGCCTCAACTATATGTGCCAGGTGTGTTTATAATTTTTAAAATTTTATTTCATGAGCTAATGAAGACTGATTTCTGACCTCCTTTCACTTGATTCTCCAACTCCTTGTGTTCTGTCAAAGCTTTCAGAAGGTAAGACAGAGGACATACTGTAACTAATTTTCAACTCCACATATGCTGAGTGATTAGGTTTTTTCTTAGTGAGGTCAGTAGCCTTGTTTCATCCCTGTCCAGCTGCTAATTTTGTCCTCCTCCTCTGGAGGACAGTATTTATTTTGAGGTTTGAACTGCTCTCTCAGACATCACAGAAGGTAGATGATGGTTTGGAAAGTTATTGTGGGAAGCAAGACAGATAGTTGGACTGTGTAATGTCTTGTTTCTAGGAAATCGGTTGAGAAGTGTAATAGAGATGTAATTACATATTTTCCCTTAAAAAGTTGTTTAAAGTTAATAACACACATAGATATTATGTCTTTGGAATTAAGCATTATTGTCAAGTGTAGTTGCAGTGGACTTTTTGTGAACATGTGAAATATGGTGAGGACAGAGAGTATTGACATCGGCTTGGTTTGACAACAGGAGTAATAACCATGCCAGCTTCTGCTTGTTTGTGGCTGTGGGTTTTTTTGTTGTTGTTTTTTGTTTTGTTTTGTTTTGTTTTGTTTTTCCCCAGGTAAATGTTAGTGTTTCAGATTAGATTTGTTTCCCACGGTGGAGATGGTCACATTATGAAAACAGTCATTACCAACAGTTCTGACAGCCTGCCTTGCTAATGATCTTGGCTAAAGGATTAAATGTTAAATGGTCACACAAACACTTCTCTTTGTGATTGATGGATTATCAAGTAACAAAGTTGTTGTTGAAGGCTCTTATAAGCCTTGACAGGAATGTGTGATCACATAGGTTCCTGCAGCAGGGCAGATCCAAGTTGGGACTGGCTCATGTTGCTCCATGAAAATATGACTGTATCTGTTCCCTGTCTGCCATGTGCATAAGAGTGTTTGGGGTACCATCTATTCTCACACTTCACACTACATCAGAAATAGTTCAGACTTCCTGCTTGAAGACCCCCAATGAATCCAGTGACATTCAATTCATGTGCTGTGCAGACTGTGCTGCCAGAGTGAAGAACTATTTGTACTGTGCGTTTTGCTACTTAGGATTTTGCAGAAGTCTGTCTGTGAAAGAGCTAGCTGGGTGTCCTGAGGCCTCTTTGCTCAATAAGAGATTGTTTGGACTATATGGGAGGAGATAATTTCTGGAATTAGTGAACCGGTGCATGTGCCTTTTAATGCAGTGCAGTTATTAAGTGGTCTAGGCTTTCAGTGCCAATGCTTATTTCGAAATTGCTCAGCACACACAACAGGCAACTGAGCAGGCTAGCGCATGGAAGATCAGTGTTTTGGACAGGATCTGAACACAGGAACTTCTGATGTGCCGAAACTGTGAACCAGTTCACCGTAAAGCTTATTTCAAAGCCTATAGGAATGACAGCTTTAAAACCCGTGATAGAATAAAGAGTGTAGGTTACTGTGTTTCTGTCTGGACACTTGCATGTTAGGCAAGGAGAGGTACTATGGCAAACTGCCACAACATGCTGCAGTGCTATAAATTTTCTCATCCCAGTTCCACAGTGATTGACACTGACTAAACAGCTACACCCTCACTCCAGAGGCCTAGTAGTCACCTTCTGTGAACCATGGTTCAGATTAGCTGTATGGACATGTATCCGCACTGCAGTTGGAGTGGATGTTGAATGCTGCAAGCAGAAAGCAGCTGTGGGCCTCAAACCCCCCCTTATTTCTAACAGTAAGGTTAACAAGTTTCTGGAGACATTGGTGATTTCCTGGAAAAACTAAAACTGGGCCCAGTGAATGAGTCCCCTTTTAGTCCAGTACTCCTATTGACTGAAAAATAACCTGACCTGGAGACCCTGAGAGCTGCAAACTTTCCTAAAGCTTCTTTCCTAAATGCCACTGTTGCTTTTGTAGAGATGTATAACAGAATCTTAGCATTGATGAGGAGAGACAGGAATTCAAACCAATAACAGTATTTTATTGTCAGATGTACAACACACACCTACCATGTAACAACATACTGAAGGGGCTAAAAGTTTTTTATTATGAGTATGCCCCTGGGCTGCTGTTTATGCAGCAGGATTTATCTGCTGTGCAACTGTCATGATTTAACCCCAGCTGGCAACTAAGCACCAGGCAGCCGCTCCCTCACTCCCACCCTGGTGGGATGGGGGAGAGAATCAGAAGAGTAAAAGTGAGAAAACTTGTGGGTTGAGATAAAGACAGTTTAATAGGTAAAGCAAAAGCCACACATGCAAGAAAAGCAAAACAAGGAATTAATTCACTCCTTCCCATGGGCAGGCAGGTGTTCAGCCATCTCCAGGAAAGCAGGGCTCCATCACGCGTAATGGTTACTTGGGAAGACAAACGCCATCACTCTGAACATCCTCCCCTTTCTTTCTTCTTCCCCAGCTTTATATGCTGAGCATGACACCATATGGTATGGAATAGCCCTTTGGCCAGTTGGGGTCAGCTGTCCCAGCTGTGTCCCCTCCCAGCTTCTTGTGCACCCCCAGCCTGCTCGCTGGTGGGGTGGTGTGAGAAGCAGAAAAGGCCTTGACTGTGTAAGCGCTGCTCAGCAATAACTGAAACATCAGTGTGTTATCAATGCTGTTTTCAGCACAAATCCAAAACTTAGCCCCATACTAGCTGCTGTGCAGAAGATTAACTCTACCCCAGCCAAAATGAGCACAGCAACACCTCTATATTGAAAGGGTGAAGCAACTGAAATTTCTATTGCTGGTCCCAAACCACAGGTGTTACAAGGCAAACCCCTGAGATGCACCACTGTTTTGGCAGGTGTGTCAGTTTTGATTACCTGTGATGCTACATCAAGTTAAAATAATAAACTAGAAATGTTCTGTAAGAAAAAAATCTCAGCAGTGGCATTGTTGTTTATACCATGATAATCTAAGGAGGAGGGAAGAGAATTACTTTCATTCAGTAGACACAGCTGAGAAAGTAACAGACAGGCTTTCTGGTAGAAAAGAGCAGAAGGAGTCCACACGATACTCCTTGCTTGTTATGTCGTTGCTTAAAATGTAAAAATTATTCTGGTTGTCCTGCATTTTTTAATTGAAAGAGGCACTTCTGGGTCTGAAAGCCTCTATTTGAAATAAAAGTCTTGTCTGCTACTGTGCAGCTAGTATCACACCTATTTTTCTGTTCACAATTTGGACATTAGAAGAAGAGGTGAAATGTGATATTAATTTTACGAAATAGAAATTTTAACCCTTTTAATACCTGGCTGAGCTCAGAACAGATTTCAGTTTAACCTAGTACTGTATGTAGTACTCTTCAAGACTGCAGAAGTGTTTTTATAACAGGAATGGAGTATGATCTTTTTTCAGACTGGATTGACCCTGTTGTAAACAGAGCAGGGTTCTAGTTTGCACTGCAGACAGGTCGTTTGGTAGGACAGCATTTGTGTGGGTCTGGAATTGCCCCACAGCCCAAAGTCTTCTTTGGTAACTCTTAGGAGCAAAACTGAATGGGACCAATTTTTAAAAGACAGTCCCCACTTTGACAGTGCTATTCTGTTAGTGATGATAGGCAAGAGGACAGCCCAGTAAGTACATCATCTGAGAGACATGAGAGGAGAGAGCAGTATTGGTAGTTACTTCTCTTCTCCTTTATTTATTTCTTCCTCTGCTGTGACTGCTAGAAAGATGCCTTTATTTTTTACCAGCATTTAGGTCCCAGGCAACCAGGACAGCTGTACGCTGGACTGACCAGTTTGGGAACTGATGTTAAAAAATCCTTGAGTTGTCAGCTGGGCCCTCCATGTCAAAGGAAAACAAGTAGTTGCACAATTCTGGTTACTAACAACACATTTGCTGTCTACAAACTCTTATGTCTTGGCAAGGTGACGAAGAGAAGTAACTTCTGGGTAACCTGCATCAAATTTCTGTGGTGCTAAAAGGGTAAGCTTTTCCTTGCATTTTTGCCCATTAAGAGTATTTTGATAAGTGGAGGGAAAGTGCTGTTCTAGCTTTACAGCTTTTTCTACCTGTCTTGTCTCCTTGTTTTGGGCCACCTTTACTTTGTAGAGATGTTATTTCATCTGCAAAGAGAGTCCATTTGTTAACTTGAGTGGTTTGTTTCTTTTTTTTTTTTCTGTAGCTTATGCAGCAACTTAATTTAAAATGCTCCACAGGAAGGGTGTTGACAACTGCTGTTGCCTACCAAGCAACTAATAATTATATGATGCACCTGTTCTCTTCCAGTATGGGGTAAGAAGGAAGGGGAACTCCCAGAACTGAGTGCTTAGCACTGACAGTCTTTTTTCTGGACAGAATTTGGGCTGAAGGATTAAGTTTTTGCACCTCTGTAAGGAGAGTTGGGATGGAATACTCACATAGACCTTTGGATCTTGAGCAGAGGAGATCAATAGTAAGCTGTTTCTAAGGAGTTTAATTTCTTACAAGGAATGTCCTTACAAGTAGTATATACCCTTGTAAGTAATATCTTTATAAATATAATGCATGATATTTCTAATGGGGTCTTGAACAAAATAATTTCCTGAACTAAAACATTTTTTCCTTAATTTTGTTGTTATTGTCTGCACCAGAAGTGTTATTAGCAAATGGGGGCCTGATTTCTTCCTTCAATGGGATAGTGATAATTTAGCTTGGAGGAGATGCATTTTGTCCCCCTGATCTGAAGTACTTGTGCCAGAAAACCATTCACTGTGGTAGAGTCCAAACCCACACCCAAGTTGGAGGTGTACAGAAATCACTTGAGTAAGTTCAAAAATACAGAGGCCTTTACTCTTGGTGCCCCAAGGTGAATGAGTAACTGTTCTCTGTTAATCACATATTGATGGACAGATGTGCTATGTTGGAAAGAAGCACAGGAATAGGAGGCAAGATGCTGGGCCTTGGAACCTCAAGAGGTTTTGCATTTTCTCTGATCAACTAAGTTTGCCCCTTGATACCATTTTTCTTTTTCTTCCTCAGAACTTACCGTTTTCAGACAGCAACTTTAGGCAATGTCTTATAAATCTCTTCAGTCTAAAATATTGCTGTTCCTTTGGAAAGTGGTACCGTTTCCAGAGCTAAGAAACAAGACAGTGAAAAGGAGATAGATGACTATCAAGCAGTTAGATGAAGGACTAGAGTACATGCAGGAGACAAAGGTGAACTCATAAAGTAAATCAAATTCATCCTCTACTCTTCCATCTGTCCTAAAAGATGTAGTGAGTCATGTGCATACTTTTTCCAATAACTTGAGCTGGCACCTCCCACTTCTATTATCTTCTGCTCTGCTTGCAGGTTGAACATGCTATTTTAATAATTATGACCATGCCTATTCTAGTTTAATGACATTGAAACTTTAAGAGCAGTGCAATTTCCTAGCAGGTCAGAGAAAAAACTTCCTGAGGGATAAGAAGATGACAAGTTTGTGCTATCCATTTTTCTGACATCTTAAAGTCCAGACTTACTTCACTTCCAGTGTGAATATATTAGATCCAGAGGAGTCCATTATCCAGTGGCAACTGGGACATACGTTGTTTCATTGAACAGGTTCAAGCTGAGTTAAACGGAGGTGCCAAAGTCCGCTTCAAGAACGTGTTTGGAGTCTAGCTTTACGAATAGATGGCAACTCGGAATTAGGCAACTATGGTTTTCTTTCTTGGTCTGCTATTGGCTTGCTGTGTGACCTTAGGCAAATGACTTGCTCTCATGTTTCTTGCTTTCTTCTGCTGTTAAGCACTTGAGGAGACAAATATTTTACACAAGAGACAGTGGAATTGGTTTTGATAAGAATTTTGTGGTTATATCTTACAGCAGAAAGAGGGGCCATTTGAAAACCAGGTCTTTCACTATTATAATAAAATGGCTTTTATAATTTGATTTCTTTTTGGTTTATTGTACTGATAAAAGACACCAAACACAGCTTGATTACATTAATGATCTTAAAGAATTATAAAGAAGGAAAATTCCTCTTGTGTGGTACAGCTCATTCTGCTTGCAGTTGTAGGCTTCTTATCTCTTAGCTTTTTCTGGTGCTTTGTGCTAGCAATTTACCAGTTTCTGCTGTGTCACCAAATGTGGCTGATTGCAGGGGCAGTGTGCTTCCATTGGGTATGTAGGGGATGAGAGTCCTAAAATGTAATGTAAAGCATGTTGAATACTGATGGCATTCCACTGTAATCCCTGAACAAGATCTTGATTTGACACTACTTTTAAGAGACCTTGTCTTGCAACAAAAATGCTTAGGCTGAAAAGCCCTCTGCTGAAGCGTCTTGTCCCTAGTGATGGAGGAAAAGAATAGAATGAGCTGCTAAAAAAATATGGCTGATCTCTGGAGTACACAGCACAGGGGTTGCATGATTTAACTCCCTTAGTGTCCTGACAGCAGAGGAATTAGCAAAAATAAATTTTTACTTGCAAAATCCTTGGGAATTTTGCATTCCTTCCTGACTGCATATCTAGGCAGCTTTTCTCTTTCTTTTATGAGGGATTTGGAGGAAGCAGAACTTTGCTCCTGCTTTTTGCTTTAGACAATCTTGAGTTCTGCTGTGTGCTGCTTTACAAAATACACTCACCCAAATGCAAGAGCTGGGTCACTTTTTTAGGCAGAATTGCAAATAATGTTATTAATGATCCATCTCTTACCAGTAAAACTGGAGCATGAGCTGGGAGAAGCCTGTGTAACCCAGCCCTCCCACTCAAACAGATAGGTTTGCTGTAGACCCAGTCTCAAATTCTCAAGGCTGGCTGCTTTCCATCGAGACAGGCTGCAGAATCCACACGGGATGATGGATGAGAATCTGCTATGATGACCTCATTAACTGGTATCCTCTTTTCTGGGTACTGTCTTCTGCATCGTACTGTAAACTAACATGGTAACAAAGCAGAACTTGCCATATAAATAAAGGCCTGGAAAGAGAGCTGTGCCAGTCATCACCAATAGAAGCCATCAGCTGCTATTTTCCAAAGTCTGGCATAATGCTGTTCTCGTCTAGGAACTAGTTAGGACTAAAAGATGGTCATAGCTTGAGGTCTTCTAAGAGAAAGTAGGGTAGGTATAAGGGGTTAATTTATGCTGTAGTAGAAGGCTTCACACAATAATAGGGAGTGCATATGATTTATTAGTTAAAGGATTTAGCCTTCAGAGTCTGAATTCAACTGGTTACAGCCTTTTAATGTAATACCTAGTGCCTCATGGCAACCAATACAATGAAAATAAAATAAAGTGACTGGAAGGAGACTGTATTTGTAAGAGCATGGGTGGAGGCCATGTAAGACCATTTGAATTTAGCAGTCATTTACCTTGGATAGGTAAGATCAAGGATAGCTTCTGGGGAACTAGCAAGGAGGAGCAAGAAAGATATGTTAGTATCGGTGTTTTTCAGCAGGGCCAAATTGTTCAATAGGTTTCTAACAGTGTCGCTTAAAAATTGTTACCAAGTTCTCACCAGCATGTTCACACTCAATGGACTTTCAGGTGTTACATACCTTTGCAAGTAAAGTTACTTTAGTGAAGGCCAGCAGGGCTTTCTCTCTGCCATGGTAGCGACTAATCTGCTTACATTTCTGAACAGTGTTTTATATTTTCTATCTGTCAATGGAGTTGCCTTGTGTTTAAGAGGAATAGGTCTGGAAAGAGTAACTTTGAAGTTTCAGTGCAGTATGTGTGAGGACACCAGTGGCTGCATTGAAACTATAAGGCCTCCAATGGGATTATAGAGAAAGTGTCAGGGATTGGGGTTTTTTGTGATTGTCCTGTAGACTTTAAGTCATGTGTGTGTGAGAATATTAGGTTTTATAATCTGTTGCAGCAATATCATCTGCCGTGGGAGGCATTTCCACTCTGCTTTATTAAAATTCAGTAGGGAAGTATTACTCTCTCTTTTTTGTGAAGACCCAATACAATATTTACATAATAATTATTCATTTCTAAAAATATCTTGCAGCAGAGAATCACACAATATTTTCCTTGGATATATTAATGAAACCTTGTCTTATGTATAAGCATTACTGTGCTTCTGTTAAGACAGTAGAAGAAAAATGGGCAAAGGAGCATGCCCCTAATATAATGATGTGCTAGTGATGGGGGCATGAAGGGATGTTAAGGATGGGATCTGCAGCTTCCATGTCACCCTGTAAGACTTGCATATCTGGGGTCATTACTTTAGGCTACCTTTATTGTCAGAGGAGACAGATGAGCATTTTTAAGTTTGATGCATCTGATGTATTTTACATGTCAAGGATGAGATGAGTCATGTCATAGAAATCTGTTTGTCTTCATTAACTATAATGGGCGTCTAGATGAGAACCACATCTGTCAAAATCTACAGCAGAAATACTTACATTTGAACAGATGATTCCCTTCCGAAAGGTTCTAACTGTAACCCCTCTGTAACCTACCGCTACTCTATACCTCCTCCCAGAAGAAATAAGTTCCCTGGGTTTATGTACTTTGCTATGACAATAACCCACACGGCTTACCTGAAAGCTTTAACTTTTGCCATGTTCTCAGTCATGGCAGTGGCAGCTGCGCTTGCTCCTGCTGGGCTACTATTTATCTGTGCTGGAACCACCAGTGTTCTGCATTAGGGGAACATTGGTTAGCCCGAGCGTACTGCTGGACTGGTGTGTTCCAAAGGGCCAGAAGGCCTCCCTGGTTTTCCTGCTCTGAGGGCCATAGTGTAGCGACACTTTGAGGACTGGACTGGGCTGGTAACCACAAAGCCAACACATTTCTGTGTCCTGGGTGTCCGGTGATGAAGCATCAGTGCTGGCTAGGTCAGGTGGCTTAGGTGATCAGGCTGTGCTCAGTATGAAATTGTCTCCCTGGCTGGAATTGTGTTGTCCCTGTAAATCGGACAGTCAAAGCTTGTTCGGTGCTAAGCCCTTTCAGAATTTAGCCTGGTTTGGGCAATGTCAATCCAGAGGCATGGTTACCTTACTCTCCTTTCTCCAGGTTTCCCACCCAATAAGCTACTGACAGGTAACTGAGAGTTGCTGGAGTTGTTTGTTAGGAACTTTGTTCATACATTTACTTGATTTAATATGTGTGATTGTTTATTATGCCATATAATCTGACATTTGGTCCAGAAAGGTGGAGTTGCTGAGTAGTTATATGTAATTACTAGTTTTCTAAGGGAGGGCCATTAGCTGCTCTTAAAATGGGCTTGTGCTGAGCAATGCAGTAAATTAAGCTGATAGATATTACATTATTGTGTTGTTTATATTGTCCTGTCACATGCAAATTGTGGGGTTCAATTATGTCCTGATCACTGTGTTTATATTGCTGCAGTAGCACTATCGGGGATTAGTATTAAATTCAGCACAATCTGTACTGTTCTTAATGATCAAAGCTAAGCTTCTCTTCCAACAGGTCAGTCTTGTTTTATTAGTTAAACTAAAGGAAGGAATGTGTAATGGTCCAGTATATTTCACCTGATGTGAAAGCTATTTTTCAAACATGTCTAGGACTCTTAAATGCCAAGGTTTATTTTCAAAATCACTTGATGATGTGATGTGCACACAAAAAAATCAGATCCACTAAAAGTGTATATTTGCCATGATTTTTCATGTTGAAAGGCCAAATCTTTCTTGGCCCTACAGACTACTCTCCTACTACTCTCCTACTCTCCTATGTTAGGTAGAAAGGAGACCAAATTACCATTAGTGGGCTGGTTTAGTACACTATTGTAGAAAGGAGCAATTGCGAGTGCATTTTCTGAAATGTTAAATCCTCATGAAGAATTTGCTCTTAAAGCTTCGTAGTTAGGAGGTCCTTAACATCCCATTGCATCTCATGGTTGACAGGTATAGTATTTCTGGAAGTGGTTTCTTCTTTTAACAAAAATAGTTAAAAGGGACTGTTACTACTTATCTTCCACAGGGTCATTGTCATAGTTTTCCTCTGGAAATAATGTACTGCACTACTAGCAGATATTTATTTCAGATCTGTAAACATGAGTGAACGTGTATAGGTACGATAGCAGAGAAGGACTGATACTCAAGTCTGCAAAAACTGACATGGAAACTGGATTTGAAATTTGAACTTGGAAACATGTTTACCCACAAAAAGATTGCTGCTTTACTTTAAGAAGGTGTCAGTTTGGTCGTGGGGGTAAATTGAAGTCTTTACAAGATAGTTTTGTGCTATTCTGTGCTCCTCTTTACCTCTGTCTTGTGGAAGCAAAGCATGCCTCAGTTCTTATTCTCTGCTTAGAGTAAGTATAGCTTAAATGAGAATTTGTCTTTATACTGAAAGTTTATTCCTGAAGATCTTTCTGTGAGCGTGCTAGTGTTTCAACTCAAAGCAGACAGTAGGATAACAGTAGGGGTTGTTTTAGTTTTCAGGGATACTGAGGCCTGAAACAAAGAGTTGATTCCTTGTATTCCCCATAGATGTCCCCTTTCCTCAGTCCATTTCATTATACCTTCACACAAAAAAGAAGTGCAGCTGAACCAATTCACTTGTTTGGGTTGCTGCCTGCACTCTTGGAATCTGTTCCAGCAAAGTCTCATCTTTTAATGCTCATGTGAACAGTAGTGCAGCAGTGCACCATCTGCACCCTAGACTAATTGTATTCATCTGATAATGTCTTAGAAACTAAAACATTATGAAGTCTTAAGCAGACAAGAAGTGTAATGCTTTGACATAATGTTTCCTGCATTTTTTTCAGTGAAGCTGTTCTGTAACATCTGCCTGATACTGGAATAAACCATGCAATTAATCTAACAGTCCTAATGACGAAGGGATGTGACAGATCAGAAGTGAGCAGATAAGGTTACCCCTTACCCTTTAGCAACCATATGTTGAAATCTCTTTTGTGCAAGGCACAGTTCAGGTATGGAGTATGCAGTTTCACAGTCTGGATACAGTATCTCTGTCATGCAGATGAAATATGAGTCACTACATCCAAAGAGTGCTGTCAACAAGCAAAAGTTTTATGTGTCCAGCCTACCATAGATGACAACTGTCCTGTGGGGTTTTGCAGGGTATTATGTCGTTTGGCATAAGGGGTGTTGGATAGGTACCTGTGTGTTAGAAATTAAGGGTCACGTTCTGCCTCCACTGGTGCATCTCTTGAAATCTATAGAATGTGAAGGAAACCTATTATATCTCTGTAGGCCAGAACAGCTACATATTACATCTATGTAACTCTCTGTAGATGTAATCTGCTTCACTAAATTACATTGGACTTTGAATACTACAGTTTGCATGGGGCCTACCCAATTCCAGAAGAACCCTTATATTTGTATTATATTCTTAAGACTTATCAACCTGTTTATAATAAAGTAAATCTCAGTTAGGCCTTTAGAGAGGTCTGGATAGATTTATGAAAATTATCTGTTATCTCGTGTTGAAATATATCAGCATGACCATTTTACTACTGTGAGCTTAATTTAACTCCTTCTGTTCAATCCAGTGATTGAAATATATTTGAATCTGGATGTATGCTTGCATTGCAAGATAGCTGTTTATTTTTCCATATTCGGAACATTTCAGTTTTGCCTGTTGTCTAGGTTTTTTTCTTTCAGTAAGTAGTGGAAAATGTAGTGTCAGTGTTCATATTTGTTTTAATATAAAGAAGTTGGAGGTGAAAGAGAAGAGTGATGATGCTTAGCAGAATTTGGAAAATCCTGATTTCTTGACAATAGTAGATTATTCCATTGTAATTATAACTGGTGTAGTCAGTATTTGAAGTTTTCTCCTTTATTTATCATGTTCCTTGATAGTGATCATGTTCTCTAAATTTATGTATCACTTATACCACACTTTTCATGCCAGCGTAAGCAGGTGTATTAAAGAACGAATCACAGAATGGTGGATTTTGTCTTGAATTCCCAGGTGTGCCACATCAGTCTGGCTCTGACCTAAATGGAGCTAATCTTTTATTTCAGAGCAAGCAGGTGAAGAATTAGGTGATAGGCTCTGGTCTTACAGGTTGTGTAACTTGTAGTATGTTGTCCTGTTCTTAAAACAGGAAGGGCGCAAGAAGAATACTTCTCTAATTGCATGTACTCCCACACACGTGCAATAATTTAATAATTGAATCTCTCTGCATATGATGATATAAAAAGCAGCAAACATGGGTGGTTTTATACTTTCTTTGTATATTTGCCCGATTGTTTTTCATAGTTGAACCTAGGGTTAGAAACTCCATAGAGACAAAATGGGATGTAGTCAGCAGCCTTTGCTTTGGTGCCTGCTGACAGCCTTCTAAATTGCTGTTTAGCTGGCACTTAGACTAAAGCCTGTTGTAGTTCCTGGACATGATTGTGAGAAACACTAAGTAGAAGAGTGAAGAAGGGGAGAGAGAAAAAAAGCGCAAGGAAAATGAAGAGGATATTTTGGAACAAAGAGAGGACTGGGAGGGATAGAAATTCCTTATAGAGAAAAAACAATTGGGGAAGGCATTTCCAAATCTTTGTCTGATCTTACAGCATTGCTGAGATGTGTGTATTCAGCGTGTCAAGCAGTATGGGAGAAGCTGTCTATTAAACTACCATCCAAAGTGCTGTAATCATGGCATCTGCAGATACACCTCTAGTGATTTGCACCTTGGTACTCCTTGGGTATTATCAGTGGTTCCTAAAGGAATATCTATAGTCTAAGTTTCAAGTCTTGCTGGAGACAGAGTAGTGGTCTGCAAGACAGTGACTAGTGCTTGCGTAGAAACTTGGTTGTGTGGCTTGCCATCCTGGGTTCTCATTTTTCTAAAGAAAACGTGGACTTCTGTCTTTGCTGTGTTAGGACAGGGATTCAGCCTTCTCAGTTAGTCACCTGGGTGGTATGCTGTTCAGAGAGCAGATGTATTATTATTTGGGAGTACTCTTGGGATCTGTGGTGATTGCTGCCTCAAAAATTATGATGGCATCTGCCTCTCTAATAGCAGATATTGTGTGTGATACAGCTGGGTTTACTCAAATGATTTGGGACTGGATCAAAACCATAATGTATGGAATGCATGGGTGACAAAAGATGTGATTGAAATGGGATAAAGAAAAGCAAGGTAGCAATGCAATTTCCTAACCATTTATTTATGTAGCAACCAGAATGGTGAAAGCATCCTAAAGGGCAGTAGATCTAAGGCTGTTTTGGCTTAACACCAATTTAGGAATAAATTACAAGTGTAAAAATTTGTGTGAACATAATCAGAATTGTCAGTATTATTAAAGATTCTGTACAATTTGAATGGATAAATTAAAATGTTAAAATAAATATAATAAAGCCATGTAGTAGAAGTGCTAAATATATAGTGAAGAGAAAATCTCATTGCCGTTATCTTCTGGGTGTTGCAGGATGTGCAGTTCTGGTAGGAAGTAGGAGAGGGAAAGAGATACAGAACCTGGGCATGGAGACATTCAACAATATAACAGATACTTGTTTCTATTATGATGTGAGCTAGGATATGGCATCTAGACCACGGTCTGGATGAATGGCTGAAAAGCATGTCGCTGATCCAAGTGCTTCCCATTTGGAAGACTGTACAAAAGGGAGGGGAGGGTAGAAACCTCAGGTGCTAATCACGTTCTAAGACCAAGCAATAAGTGATGTTTTGGGAGGATATTCTTTGGTGGTGTTTTTCTTCAGTTAAATACAATTAACTTGAACGTACAAATTATGATTTATGTAACTTTCTCCAAATTATCTGCAAAAATTGTATTTTGCAGCCCTCCTGGAAATACTATTAAGTCAGTTTTCCAGAAGCAGAGTATTAGTGGGTAATGAAGTGCCATATATTCAGATTCTCAAATTGGGAGTGAGCTGTTAAAAGAATAAGACAGAAGACTCAGAGTCTGAGTGCAGATAGTGCAGGGCTGTTTACCCCAATTACTTCTCCACGCATTTTGGTGGTTTTCCTGCTTCTGATCCTACAAAGCCTGTTTTCTCTCTTCAGTGATCTTCTGGGTTTTTTTTGCTGTAATTACTCTGAACCAACTCCTGCTTCAGATGTCTTAAGGATTATGTGGGTGTGCGAGTCTTATGAAATCTTATTTTGAGGGAATAAGAATCTTATTGGTGTATGAGTTATACGCATGTGTTTAGTGATATACTGGAGGTCTTTTGAATTCCTCCACTGCTGTAACCACCTGTTGGTTTGGATGTGTCTTTGATAAGACAGCCTCTCCTGCAACATATGTTCTGCAACATCTACACGCTCTTAGCAAAAAGTGCCAGGACTTAGGTGCCTTTATAGCAGTTCCCTCTAAAGCTCTTCTGTCCAGCTCTGCTTTAGGAGATGTGAGAGCATGGGATAAGGTATGGTGGAAAGTGGCCTTAAAGTTTCAAGGGTTCATTAAGAAACATCACCACAGAACGTCCCTACTGACATTTTAGTTATACCAGCAAATAAAAGTTTGTAATGGTGTTGCTCTGGTTGGGGCCTAAGACAGATGGAGACCTTCCTTTGGAGTCACAGCACGTGCTACACACAAGTGTACAAGTAGAAACAAGAAGCTATCAGGTTTTCTTTTTTCTTAGTCAGAAATGGTTGGGGAGTTATTGTAGTGTGCAAAACATGTAGTATGAAATTGTAGTGTGCAAAACATGCTGTATAAACTAGTTCTGTAGGAGGAAGCTTAGCCACCTTGACAACTCCCACCTTCAAACTGTGCCAGCTTTACAGTCAATTGTTGATTAAAATCAGCAATTGGCTTTTAGTTAGAGCTAAACTGAGCAGTGCCAGCCTGTGCGGAACCACTCTAGTTGAAAGCAGAGTCCTTCAAATGGCACCTTCCAGAGACACACTCAGCTGTGCTTTTCCTGTTTGGTGGCAGCTATGGCTGCACAGACCACAAGGAGTACTCCATTATTTTGCTTCAGAGTAAACTGCTTGCTATAATGGTCGGGGAAGAACCCATCTTAACCCTCCCTGCTGGTCATTTTTGCACGTTGTATGACTAATGATTTTTGTTCCCTTCTTTCTGTAGTATTAGGTATTTACTGGCCACAGCTGTGGGCAACTTGGTTTGAAAAGCCAGATCCTTAGCTTGCAGTGAAGGAAGTTTTCCTCTTTTTATACCTGTTAAGACCTTGGTCCTACAACTCTGTCACAGTACATTTTTTTGTGCATGGTTAGAAGCAGAGTACTGCATAGTGCAAAATGGTTATAGGAACACAAAAACCTGATCTCAGAGCTAGTGCTGGATGAGAGTTGCTCTGACCACAAACTGTAAAGAGTAATCAAATACTGTACTTCTGCCTATAAGGTGCTTACTGCAGGGGCTATTTAAAAAACCACCCAAACCCTCCTTCCAGATCAGTTTGTGAGTAGAAGGATTTTTTGCTGTGTTAAATGCCTTCTGAAGCACAGTATGGGTTAACCAGTATGTAGAAAAGGCTTTGAAAGTAGTTTAGCTCACTACAAAGGTAAAGTAGAATCATAGAGTGGAAAGTTATTCTTCGGTGTGTAGGGGGAAGAAGGCAGTTCCACTGTTGTTCCCTACAGCATATTGCTAGTGCATTGCTCCTCTAGTGCTGGTGCGTTATGGTCTGTGCAGAGCTATCCAGTCAATATGGTCCTGGCTACTTGCTATCTGCTAAACTGCATTAAAGGACAGCATGTTTTTTCTATCCTATACTCTCCCCAGGTGAACAATCCTTGTTACAGCAACAGTTGTATCATGAATTGGAGAGGAGGCTGGCTGTCCTCAGAGGAGGTAGTTGCTATCCTCAGTGTTCTTTCCAATATTGTTTGATATATCATGTCTCTGACTTCATTTACTTGCTTTCATTGTATTTCAGGTATCACAGATGGCAAAGAAAACACTGTTTGTTTTTTTTCCAAGTGAGTCCTGCAAGACTGCTGATTTAGAGCTCTGGAGTGTGGATGATTACCTCACCCCAGGTATTCTGTTTCTAGCCTGGTTTATGCAGGGGTGCATATATTTAGCAGATTCTCTGTTTTTCCCCTGTGCATAATAGTAGGTCATTTTGACCAAATTATATAAGGTTGAACATGATAAAGTTGCAGGGTGGTGATCAGAGTGGTTCTCCAGGGAAAAATATCTTCAGCCATCAAGTCAGTTTAGTCCTGCAAGTTAAGAGTAACATATAAATCAACACGGTGGATGATTTATTTCTTTCAATTTTGAAAGCACAGATGGTACAACTAGACACTTATGACCCCACCACCAACTGCAGAGGCTATGCCTTGTGACTGCATGCTGCTAAAGTCCAGTATGACTTGCCAAGTTGCAGGCTACCAGTTGCAGGCCACCAGACCCTTGACCTACAAAATCATAATCTCTCTCAGATCTGTGAAATCTTTTGTATTCTTCAAAAGACACATGTACAAATACCTTGACTTTATGTCTCCGTGGTATGAGTTTGAAAAGATCCACAATCAGCTGTAGTTGCTGCCACTCTCCCTATCTGCCATATCAAACACTTTGATCCAAACCACAGGAAACAAAGATTTCTTCTTTTGTTTCATACACTTAGCTTTTCTGATAACCATGCAGAGCTTTGGTTTAAAGTCAATGGATTGGGTCCTACAGCTGCTGGACCTCCATTTCAGGACAAGGTTTTAGATTTATGGTATAAATAATTGAAAGATATTAACAATTAAAGTATTGCACTTTTTTCATATTCCTCCATTTGTAAAGAACTATGCATTTTGCCTTGTCTTGATCAGCCCTGCTTTATAAAGACAAATAAATCCTGTCTCCGCTTTGTTAATGGTGAAGCCACCTTCGCTGTCCTCCTATTGGAGTGTTTAGTACCCATAGCAATCCCACTCAGTTTTGAGTTATTGGTAGTCAATTCGAGGGGCTGCATAGGTCAGGCTTGACCTCAGTTACTGACTCCCTATGATTTTAGGCAAATTTTGTCTCTCAGCAACATGGAGTTAAGGGCAATTTTTTGTAACTGAAAATCACCATGCCCATGTTGAGAATTATCAGGGTTTGTTAGAAAGGGGGCAGCGCACCAGTTGAAGATGCCATAGCCTCCTTGCAGATCGTTGCTTTGGAAAACATCTCTGAAATCCTGAGCTTCTTAGGGCAGTTGCTGAGGCACTGTGTCACCAACCTGCCTCTCCCCTGTCCACCCTCCCCACATTAACTTGAGCTTTGGTGGGAGAAGCCAGACTAAGGCTAAAGGGTCTGAATAGATGTCAGCTGACCTTCTTACATCTGGTTTTCAGTATCTACACTTGCAGGAAGTCCTATTTTCTCCATGGAGTGTTAGTTATTTGTCTCTGCCAGCATAGTGTATGTAACATGACTCTGCCTTTGTATCTCTGTTTCTTTGCCTGCTTTCCCTGGACAAGAAAATGAGTGGTTTTAATTGAAATGTCACTAAGATGGAACATATGATTTAGACTTTTTTCTTAAAGCAGACCACATACCTGGCTTCCAAAAGCTAAGATTTAGCCCGAAAATAAAACTGAGTTTGGCCACTGCATGCAGAGTAGGGCACCTGAAGTTCTAGGGGATAACCTGCTGCCTTCTAGCAGATAAGCCATTGTATTGCCTTGTACAGAAAGACCTGCCCTCCGGTTGATCTGTACACAAAGGAGAAGAGTAAGGCCCTGACATGAGGTCTGAGACCACATTTTGGTGTGTATGTTTTGCTGTTCCCTATCACTCGTGACCTGACTGACATTTTTCAACAGACTTCTGTGGACTTAGTGTTAGGCTTTTGTATGGGAATTGCGTGGATGTTCTGAGAATGTAGGAGTGAGCAAGAAATCATATTTTAACTATCTCACTGTCTAATCAATTGTGCCAGTGCTTTTAAAAGCCAGAATGTAGATTTAGGAGTGAATTAAGCTGAAGAGAACAAAGAGATTTGTGAAGTTCAACCATAGTTTAATAAGGAGTTCTTGTTGTCTTGTCAAAGGAGAGTATTCAGGGTGTAAAAGTAAAATTTTAGCTCTGTTGAAGTCAGTATCAGAGCTCCCACTGACTGCAGCGTAGTCAAAATTTCATCTTCAGAAACAGGTTGGAGTCAGAAATGAAACAAGCTGGAGGAGACAAATGTGTATTGTCATAGAGAATCGCCATGTAATTTAACTTGTAGCTCTTCTTCAAGGCCATTAAAATTTGCTTACTCCTTTCACTTGTCCTCTGTATATTGTTTTTAAAGGAATGAAGAATAACAGTTCTCTGTTGCAGCAAATGCTGCAATAAGCATGCTACAAAAGTGTAACAACCATATACTGTTGTGGTGAGGACTCCATCCACAGAGGCGGAAAGATTTTGGCAGAAGCAGGTTAGTGAGCTGGTTCTATGGCTACTCCTACCACAGTGAGTAAGCTGAACCACCCAATCCACCAGTATGGTAACTGTTTACAAGGGCGATGGTTCTAACAGCAGCTGGCAAAACAAGGCACATGTACTCATACAGGCTTTGCTTTATTAGTGGTGGAAGGACATAGCAGGTCACAAGGGCTTGATAACTGAAAACAGAGACTGTATACTTAAAGAGAACGTGGTTTAGTGACTGTGCTTGCACACGTGCTAGCCACAGCCCAGACCAGTAAAAGCCTGTGAACCAGTGAGAGAACTGGGCTAACGGGTGTGTGTAACAAAAAAACAGCATTCAAAGGGACTGTCAGAACTGCATGCTTAATGTGATCTGTCACTCGGTCAAACTTCAACCTCAGTAGTTGCCTGAGCTAAAGGGAGTTCCCCACCTGCTTTGAAGGTTTGGGAGGTCTGAAATGATCACGGCAAACACTGGGATTCACTAAAGTGGCCGTGGCTGAAAAAGCACTCCCATGGGTTTCCTGTTGCAGCTGTCTCATCCTCTGCCTTCCACACAGACCTTTCCTTATGCTGTCCTCTTCCCTGTGCTGTGTGGCCAAGCAGGGGATTAAAGAAATTGATTGGGATGAAAAATTGGTGGTTTGTTTAATTATTGCAGTTTACATCTTGGTCTCATACAGATCCCTGCAAGGGGATATATAAACACTGGGGCCAGGTGTCATAGAGGAGATGGCAAGAAGGCAGGAACATGAAAGGGAAGGAGGTGAGGCAGGACTGACTTTTCAGAAAAAAATTGTAGTCGTACATACCCCTGCATGACTATCAGTCTGCAGAACGTCAAGACCTTAAATTCCTGGATAACAGAGGAATGGAGGCTGAACTTTGGTGTAATCTAAACCATACATTTTTTGAAGTTTCTTTACTGTAGTTCTGAGGGATACCTATTTCAGCTCACCTTAAACTGTATGCTACAGTAAGGCCATGTTCCTGACTGGATTGTCATGGATGCTGTTTTAATATAAACTTGCAGTGCAGAAGTAAGTGCCAGGGTATGCTCAGTATCTTCATGGTGATCAGTGTACCTTTCCAGAACTTCAGATAAGGTGTAATTACATTTAATACTTGTAAAAGGCACTAGAATGATACTGGTTGGGAGGTGAGTCCTCTGCTACAATACCAACGTTTATCCCCATGGTGAGAAGCATGCTCCATTTGGGTTAATAAACAGGACTTACCACCTAAGATTTGACCAGTCATATCTGATTCTGCTGCTGTCAAACAGCTGATGTACTTCGTTGTAGAAATGACTGCTGTTTAAGTCAACTTCTGATTGTTTTGTACAAACAATTTTCCTGAAACGAAAGAGGGACTTCTCCTTTTTGTAGTCTGTATAGAAGGGAAATTTGTTGAAGGAAGTGGAATTAAATGGTTGTAAATAAAGCATTGCGATAGTAAAATGCACTAGTTCTACCTAATATTGCCTCTGAAATATGCTCATGACAAATATGATAATAATATGATTAATGGCATTTGTCTAAAAAGGACTGCAAACATCATATTTTATCTCCTGACGCCTACCCAAGCCATTGGTACTCAGTCACAACAGAGGGACCGACTCTGTTCTTTAGTCATTTATTATTTTTCAATTTTATCTCTATGAACATCTCTGTATTTTGGCAGAATTATAAAGCATCATTTTATTCCCTTTGTCAAATGTTGCTATAATATTAGCATAGCTTAGAGATTTTCAGGCAGAAGCTGGTCCAATTTAGTTATTGTTTGTCACACATTACAAAACTACATTCATTTTTAAAGCATCCAGTTTTATAGACAGTTATCCATTGCATTTTGCTTTCCCTTTCCAATCTTTTACCTTAGAATGGGGTGGAGTGGTTATTAGTCTAAACAAGAAAAGAATCAAAGGTCATTTATATTTATTCCATTGAGCCTTGACACTTTGAGTATGAAAATACTATTTATGCTGTTTTCTGTGATCTTTTACAATTGTGGCTTTTATTAGTCTCGTGAAATCACTTGGTCCTTTTTTTTCACATGCACAGACAAAACAGAGGCTAGTTATTGCATGTCAAACAAACAGATGTTGCTGTATGTGGGAACTGTTTCTGACTATGGGAAGGCTTCTTTCCAGTCAGTGCTTTCCACCTGAGTATCTTGAGGCTGCAGTGTTATTGTGGTTATCACATATGGATTAGTGTAAGGTAATCCTAGTACCTTTAGAAGAAAGGGAAGAACTTGGAGAAACCCCAGGAATCCTTTCCTGGGGAGGACTTTAAGCCAAGTTCTGATTTTTTTCCTAAAGTTTGTGGGACTTTTACCACAATAAAAAAAAGAAAATTCTCGTCCTGAAGCATCAGTAAGCTTCCTTTCACTGGATGCTACCATTTACTATTGTTATTTTGTGTATTAATTGACATGCTCTAGGTTTCATGTTAATAATGCAGAAACCATGGACAAAGGCTGCAGCAGGACGTTGCTGTCCTTAATAGTGATGGTTCTACTTGCAAACTTGCACTGTAGAAGCCATGGAGAAGCTATCCAAGCCAGCACCTGGGAAACTGAGACTTTATTTACACATAGCTGTGTGTACTTCTTGCAGTAATAATCAGAAAACCTTAATTCTGGGAGCTTAGTGTTTATGGAAATTGCAAGATTCTTGAGGATAGGATGGAACATAGGAAAAGATACACTAACCCTCAGAACCTGGTTCCTGTGTTTGTGTATGCTGCTTTTAAGAGACTTTTTCTCAGTAACCTAAATTTGCTTTGATCCTTTTTCCTTTCCCTTTCAACTCTGGCACAGCCATAAGTCAAATCTTAATCTCCTTGTGTACATTATAGGTTAGTAAGGGGAAGTTTTTTCACCCATGAATAATGTCTTCTCATATCATGAAGTTTTCACTATGAATACAAATAATTGCACAACTTTTTTTTTTCCTTGTGATTTCAGGTAAAACTTCGCTGAACTGCACAAATTTAAGTATGTAAATAAGATACATGGAATATTATTGTTCCTACTTACTTGGTTGATTTTACTTTGTAAATAGGAAAGGTATTTTCAGATTTCAGGCCAGGCCTTTCCTTACTGAATAATTCTTTGTACTTCAGTGTGTTGAACAGAGAACCTGTTCATAGTATAGTATAATACTGGCTCTCAAACAAGAGCCTGGAAGTAGAAAAAGTGTACATTTGCTCAATCAGAAAGGAGCATGGTATGTGTATGTGCCTCCATATAATGTATTTGCTGCCCCAGTTGTCTGATGTAGCCATAGTAAAATGGCCCCTTGTATGGATAGTGAAGTATGAAGCCAGACATGAGAAGTCTACAAAATGTTGGACCTTAACGGGATTTGGATCAAATATGTGCTTTCCTAGAGGCTTCAGCTGGCTTTGGATCAGATTATGCAAGTGCTCAAAATGGAGACGTATTTTGGAAAGAAAAATGTAAAAATCAGCTGATGCAGAGCTGGTTTTCAGACAGTGTCTTGCTGGATGGACAGCTTACTGTGTGTTTGATGCTGGAGAAGTCATGTCTCCTCACTTTCTTGATTAATAAAATGGGAAGTATACCAGCTACCTTCCCAGCAGCCCTCTAAAGCTTGCATAATGCTCACTAGAGTGCTGTGATGAAAGGTGTGTGTTTATAAACAGTGTGCTATTTAACATTCTTATTACCTGTGATTTAATAGAAAGTATATGACAAAATGATGTAGTATGTTTTTAACTCAGCAGTGACTCAGACATGAGGGTGATCACGATGTGTGGTTTGTTGTGGGTGGTTTTTGTAGTGGTATCTGCAAGGGTAGGACTGGTTTATTATTTCCATATGTTGACTTGGTATACCTGATATTTAGACTGAGTTGCTGTGTTGTTGTCTCTATATGTGCATGTTTCTACATAAGTCTGGGGACAGCATTGATTACTGTGGTGCTGATGCAATGGATGAAGCTGGTGAGGGTCTGGTTCTCTGCTCTGAGATCATCTCCAAATCTGCAGTTACCATCCTCAGTCATGGCTCTGCCAGCAAGGGAATTCACCCAACTGCGTTATTCATACCATGGAATAGTCCCTCAGGAAAAGCTGTTGGTGACTGTCACACATCTTCAGAAATACATTGCTCTGAAAAGAAAGAAGAGAAGCTGAAGTGTTGGAAGGAGTTACCTATCTGAGCTGCCCATACCAGGACAGACATATATTAAGCGTCTAGTTCAGAAGAGCATCCAGAACACTGGCTCTGTATACCATCAAACCAAACACCATGAGCCACAACGTCATTCTTTATGCCCTGTTGTATAGTTAGGACCTGTCATAAAAGATCAGAAGTTAGTTTCTATCGCGTTTGACATAGGTACAAGTCAGGAGCAGTTCTGCTGACATTACTATGATATCAGAGGAGACTGCAAAATATTTGTTAGCAATAGTCTAATTTAATTTTACATTGAAGGAGGGTGGATGCTACTGTACCACAGATTTCAAGGAGTTATGATCTAATCTAACTAATACCACAACATTGTTCACAGTGTTTCATCTCTGAAATAACTCTCCCAAGACCAAATGAGATAATGAAACTGGGAGTGTTTCTTATTCTTGTCAGATGAAAATTGTCATGGAAGTGAAAGTGCTGGCTGGCAAGCCAAGTTACATTCTCAGGGTGTTAAAAATCAGGAGGTTTTGCTCACCATTTGTCGTTGAGGTTATCTGATGAGTTTTCCTTTCCCTAATGCTATGCGATTTGCTTTGTAAGTCCAACACTGCCAAGTTTTAATTGACAGTATGTGATCTGGGGTGGAATGACAAACCTTTCGTCACTGATTGTTGATTCAGCCACAGTGTAGTAACACGTTGGAAGTCTAATGGCAAATGAGTTCCTGCAGTGGCTTAGTGATTCAGTCCAAAGCAGAGGAGTGGCCATCCTACCATTAACTACCACCACTTTATTGCCTAAGCAGTAAAAATGCTTTTAGAGCCCATAGACTCTGGCTAGAGCTTTCCCATTAGCTTCAGCCTCTGAAGGATCCAAACCTGAAGTGTCTGTGTTTAATGTCCGCTGAAAATCAGGTGAGCCTCTTCTTTTGTCTCTTGTGAGCTTCTTTATTCTAGGGAAGTACGGTGATACTGTTTGTAACTGCTTAGAAAAGCCTAACAGAGCTGGTTGCTTGAGTGGGGGGAGTAAGGGCAGCTGCATAACCTGTAGGAAAGCAGTCTGTTTCGGAAGTGAGGGGGTGAGTCTCAAAATTCTTGTTTATTTCTTCATTCATTTCTGTTAGCTTTTGAGTGAAGACAAAGGTTAATCAGATAGCAAATACTCTCAGGAAATAGGATGCAAAAAAATATTTCAGAGGTCTGATTCACCGCAGTATTTCTGTTCAGGTCATACACTTTTCTATTTTTTATTCTTGCACATGAAAGTGCATGAGAAAGCAAGTCTATCCATCCCCTGGCTTTGCACAGCCTTCAGTCACATTTTAAGAGAGAGAAGAAAATCAGCTCTTAGCAGAGCTAAGTCTCTAGTAGAAGTTAAACAGTGAGTTTGACTTCTACAGTCCAGCTTTGCAAAGATATATGTAGTTTTGTACTGTGTAAAGTGATAGAAAGATGAAAGAGGAAGAGCCTTAGCTTTTATTGCAAGATGCTGAACAGGAGACTCTCCAGACAGGATATGTATAGGAGATTCTTGTTTGTTCTGATTCTGCCTTGGTGGGTTAAAGAACAGTTTCATCTGGCTGCATAGTAGAGTAATCTTTTGGATGAGTCTTTGGATTGAATTTAACCGTGATGTATGCGTGCTTCCACAGACAATTTCAACATGTGACTCCAGGTACACAGAAGACTTGAGATAAAGACTGATTTGCTGAATGTTTTGGCTGCTTTTTCTCTGCATTAATTGGTTTTATGCAGACTTACTGAATGTATGGAGAGGAGTGGGAAAGAGTATGTATTTAATATGATTAATTGTATTTGCATATTCAGTAGAAAATAGCTTATAAAATATGGTGTCTTCTGTTTTTCTTGGAACAGGTTTAACAGCAGTGAGTACTGTGCTTCAAAATGTGTCTTTTGAAGATGAGTTTTATTTGGTGCTCAGCTTGTTGTTTTAAATAAAACTCTGTGCATGTTCTGGTGAATATTTACAGTTGAGGAAGGGAGTCAAAGTAGCCACATAAGAGTGCCAGGTATATTAAAGTGGGGAAAAAAGTAGTTACCCAACCTGTAAAACTCTGGAGCTAACATCCTTATTATTGCAAACTGGGACATTGGCTCCATGCCATCTCAAAGTGTGTCAGTCACAAGCTCAGTCTGTGCAGCAGTATCCACCTGTTCTTTGAAAGGCTTTTAAATAAACAAGTGACTGCCACAGAGCATTTGAAGGCTGGAGATTGTGGGTCTTAGTAACAAACAACAAACTGCAGGCCTAAGTTGTCTCTTTAAAGCGCCTTCATTTCCTGCCAATGACACTTAACTGAATTGTTCCAAGGCTAGTTTTGTTTAAAGTCTTCTTTCCCTGACCATTGTCAGGTTTCAGGATCTCTGGATTTGAACACTCAGGATCTCTGTGTTTAAACATTACTCCGAGGGGCACATCAGATACGACAATAGTCTCCCTGGATTTCATCCCTGAACTTCTCATATTTTGCTGGCACACAAAGAACAACTGTTTATAAACTCATGATTGGAGTACCCCTCCATCATGCCATCAGCAAAAGGAAAAACAAGCACTTCTCTGCTGGTTTCCTTTAGCTGCTGCTTGCTGGCAAATTGGCTGGATGCTAATCTTTCAGCTGTTTGGGAGAGGATTTTTTATGGCACTTGTGTTCTATAGTGTGGGGACGGGGTCTAGCACACCAGATTTCTCTTTGCTTAGGTACGTGTTGCTTTCTTGAGGTGCTTAAGAAAAAAGAAGCACCTTTTTCTCTTCCTTTCTGCCCCTCAGCAAAGCTTTGGGAAACTGTCTTTGCAAGAATTTAGTGCTTTCCACACACAGCCTAGTAAAATTTTCATGGACATGATTTCTATTAAGGGAAACAGTGGAGCATACATAATCCCATGATGAGAATTCATCAGCCACTGATAGGGTAGGATTTCTGTAGTGCTGTGCAAATTTAAAACTTATTGTGTTATTTAATTTAAATAATGCACAGCACGAAAATGTTTACTCTCTGTCTTTAATCATAAAACCTTCACTACTAAAACAAAAGTATAATTGAAATAGCCCCTATCACCTACTAATTGCCCACATTTACTAATGGTAATACTCTTCTGCACGTGTATATGTAACAACAAACAAGGCTCTAATGCAGTAATTTATTTTTTCAGTCAGACTGGCTGTTAAAACTGTTCTTTGTTGCCAGAGTAGGTTAGATGGAACAACACAAACTCTATGCTCTTCCTTTTGTAAAAATGACAATGCCCTGTAGAGAAGATGAACAGAGATACAAAGGGGCAGCTTCACCATTGCTTTCTTATAATTCTACACAATCCAATAGAAAATTAAGACCGCTACTGAATTCCTGAAGATGGGTCAAGAAAAAAAGTCTCTGTACAGTTCTGTGGGAAACAGGAATTATTTCTGTGCAATACTGTAGATTTCACTCTAATTAGGGTTTATGAGATTTGCAAAATTAAAAATCGGGAACAGCTATGGAAAAATCTTGCTCAGGGATTTTTTTCATACAGAGAAGAGCACTGAAGTTATGGTGCATGCTTAGAGGCACCATCAGTCACTTTAGGAGCAGTTAGGTAAGACTTCTGAATTGTAACATAGTATTTTGTCTGCTAAGTTTATACATACATTATGTATGGTATGCAGTCACTGTAAAAATGCAGGAAAATTAAAAGGTTGGTTCAAAAATTATCTAAAGATAGGAAGATTATACAATATTTACTGAATTCCCATCTTTATGATAACTTAGCCTCTATTTGGGTATTTGGGTAGACATTTAAAAAGGACAGAGAAGTTAATTCCTTAATACTTTAAAAAGTAAAGCACTTTTTTTTTTCTTTTAAATGTTTATCAGGTTAGGGGTTGGCCAATTTTTAAGGCTAGCCTGTTATATATTTGCTTTTCAGCTCATAAGTACTAGAAAATGATGGTAAAACAGTAACAAACTGATTGGGCCAGACTTGAGCTTAACACTAATGTATGTTGTTTCCATATCCTTAGGAACATGAAGCCTTTCGGAAAGGCTTTCAAGAGGAAGAGCTAGTAGACTGCTCTGAAGTTGATACGAGCTTCTCTGAGAAAAAGAACAGGGCCTGGAGGACCTGTGATAGGGAGCAACTGTTTTCAGATACCTGCATTACATCTCAGCCGTGCTTTTCTGCCAGCTGCTGCAGAGCAGAAGATTAGCAGACATGTCCATAGCACTCAAGCAAGTGTTTAATAAAGATAAGACTTTCCGCCCAAAACGCAAGTTTGAACCTGGAACCCAGAGGTTTGAACTTCACAAACGAGCACAGGCCTCTCTGAACTCAGGCGTGGACTTGAAAGCAGCTGTGCAGTTGCCCAGCGGAGAAGACCAAAATGACTGGGTGGCCGTCCATGTTGTTGACTTCTTCAACAGGATCAACCTCATTTATGGAACCATCTGTGAGTTCTGCACAGAGAGGACCTGCCCAGTGATGTCTGGAGGCCCTAAGTATGAATACCGGTGGCAGGATGACATGAAGTACAAGAAGCCCACAGCGTTGCCAGCACCCCAATATATGAATCTTCTCATGGACTGGATCGAGGTACAAATCAACAATGAGGATATATTCCCTACGAGTGTAGGTAAGTGCGAGGAAGAAGTCCTAAAGCATAAACTGCCTTTCATTCTGTGTACTAAGCATGTTCTCTTCCCAGCCTCATTTTTAGGGATTGTGAAATTCTAGCCTTTAAACAGCAGGTGGGAAGGAAGAGGGTGTCTTGCAGGAATAGGGTGAAATGTATGAAATGTTAACTGTGGCTGCTAGATATGGCGGGGCTTGTTAGCCTAAAATGTTTTCATTCTAGCCATTTGTCCCTGGTAAGCCTCTCAGGCTAATCACTAAGAGTGGTCAGCATTGTGTTATTAGCTTGTTGAAAGCTATTCAAGTTTGCATTGCTTTGCACTTTGCATGGCCACTTAGGTAGATACAGAATGGATAGAAAGCAAAGCCCAATTAGAGTGATGTCCTCCCTTTGAAGTGTGTACATCTATGTGCAGTACAAGGCAGTAAAGAGTCAGGAATGCAGTGAGCTCTGCTTGCTCGCCTTCTCTAGACTTCCCATCCAAAACTGAGGAATTGGGAAGTGAATTATTCTCCAAATTACTGTTGCTAAGACTATATATAACTACCAAGCTTTGCTGTGGTTTAACCAGACAGCCCAGATGAGAGAGCTGGTAAGGGCAGCACAATTTTCCTTTTATAGTTAGTTAACTATAGTTAACTATAGTTAGTTTTCCTGAAGAGTGGGGCAAGTAGGTGGGAAGTATCTTTGCTGGAATAGTTCCCTCTGGATGAGGACTTTGCAGAAGAGTGCATTGTGTAGTGTAGGCAGTCTAAATCTTTAGCTATGGCTGCAGGTAATAAAAAAAGACAGGATGTTATACCTTAGAGATGTCAGTGTACTTATTTAATTTTTAGCAGTTTTAGTTAATGAGTCCTGATTCACTTCTTGCAAGTGGGAAAGCTGGGATCTTGCTGTAAGAAATGTGAGATGTTATATGTAAGTACTTGGCCCAGATGAGTAACAAACAAGAAGAATGCTCATATGTTAAAATTAGTTCAGCCGAATATTTTGCAGTTTATACGCATCTAGGGCCTGCAGCTAACTGTAGATGATCCATCAAGAGGCTACGTCTGTCAGTATTTCCTGACCTTTGAAATACCTTATTCTTGGCCTTGACAGCTATTTGTCTGGACAAACTTGTGGTTTGTTTCCCCATTCCTATCACTTTTCTTTCTACACTAATAGGTAGAAAAAAGGCATCTTTTAATCTGGATTTTGCCAGCACAGCAAGAAGAAGGAGGATTTCAAAGGAAGCACTACCATATATTTTGTGTAGTGAAAAATGGGATTGATTTCTCAAGCATTTGTTGTTTTACGTTTCTTCAGGGTGAATGATTTTTGGAATTGAAGGTGGGTTGAAGGTGCAGTGAAGTATGTGATTTTGCTTCCATTGGAATTTCTGCAGGCTTCTGTTGTACCAGGTTCACATCTTAGATTATTCCAATATTACTCTGTGCTCTTGCAGTTTGCATATGCAGAAAATGTGATCTGTCTGCAAGCAGGGGGAGCAGGTAACACACTGGCATGCTGATGGGCTTTGCTGAACCAACAAATACTCTATAACACACAAGTTTTCAGCTCTAGATGTTCCCCCCTCATGTTTGTAGTAAGATACATCTGGAGGAGCTTTTATCCTGAAGGCTCATCTATTGTAAGCCTAAGAATGGAATCAGTAAATACCCTCAATCTACTATTTTTGTCCTCCCAGCAGCTCCTGCTGTTGTAGATTAAATCAAATCTGAAGAAACTGAGGAAGGGGAAAGACCTGTGGTCCGTAGAGTGGGGCTGGACTCTGATACAAGTCAGAATGGGAGTGCTTGATGTCTGTGAAAAATCTTCGTCTCACTCTGAATTGACCCAAAGGAAGGGGAAAAGTCTGCTTGAGCCTTCATGGAGTGGTGGACTGCGCCATGGTTGTACTGCAGACTCAGATGACTGTCCATTCCCATAAAGAGATTTTATAGATACCCTTTGGAGTCTTATTCCATAGAACAGTACTTGCATCTGTAGTCCACTCTCCCCTCTTCTTGAGCCTTTGTTGCAGATACCATAGTGCCACCTGCACACTTCTCATTATCTTCTCGATTCACCGATTTGTGGTATGAAACTGTTGGTAAAATTGCTTGGGAGGCCTTAAATGTTACAATTTAGCAAAAGATGCACACTGCATTGAATTTGGCATTCTGGGTACCTCTTCTCTCAGCCAGTCACTACGTAGGCACCCAGAACGGTCAAAGGGAAGTTTGGGTCTATTCCTGGGTAAGTTACTTTTCTTTCAAGGGAATCTTTCTGATTTCTTTGCACCACAATCCCCTACCTGTGAAATGGAGATGATACTACCTGCCAGTCTGTCTGAGTACTGCTTGTAAAGCTGTTGAATGAAATGCAGTTGCTTAGCATGTATATTGTTACATGTTTTGCTTTTGACAGCTGATCAGAGACAAGCGTTGTTATTGTGTTGGGTACTGTTTGTTCCTCCCTGTTCTGCAGAAGCCTTTGGTTAGATGCATCATAGGCTTAGTATTAATGCAAACCTCTATTTTCATTCAGATAAATTAATGACGGTCAAAATGACGATTGTTCATTCTTCAAAGCAGCTGAAATAGATCTTGAAAGATGATACACTCAGATGTGAAAAAAAAACAGGCTTAGGTATGTCCTTACTAATAGTACAACAGTTTTAAAGCATTGAGTGGCTGTAACTTAAAGATATTAATCTATTGCTTTGAATCTTTGTAGCATATGGTCTACAGAGAATTGTTCTGGAAAAAGTGTGTGTCTAGTGGATGGGATTTGGGCTCACCTTTCTGTTAGCAAATGAGTTTGGTGAAGAGATCCGGAGTGGGATTCATAGGAGCTGTCCACAGAAACTTGAACACATTTTTCTCACCTTAATCCTATTAAACTGGTTCTCTTTCATTTGACATATCTTATGCAAACTGTCTAAAAAAAGGATTTAAAGAACTGTGATTAAGTCCAGCTTTCATTGAGGAGCTACTTTCAAGGAAAATAATTTCAGGATAGGGATAGCCAGGCTTGGTGGGCTTTTTTTTTTGTGGTGGTATTGATCCTCTGTGGTTAAAAAAACCCCACAAATGCAGTTGAGTTATAAATTGTTATGAATGTTATCTTTAACCCTCTCGGTGTTTACATTGGCACGATGACCTCTGGCCACTTACCAGCCTCTGTACTTCCTGTGGTCTGGTGCTATTTCCTCTCTGCTTTCTGCACTCATTCTGGTCTATTCATTTGCTGGTAAAGAGCCTCTTTCTCTAGCCAGTCTCCTACTAATACTAAACTGGCTGGCAGGAGAGAAGGGAGCTGGTATGGGAACAGAAGAGCAGTCAAGAATTGTGTGCAGGTGACAAAAACAGGTGCTGAATATTAGGACCACTTCTTTGTATAGCAAAGCTTTAAGGACCGTCTTTGGAAAATGGCCTTGCAGCCTGTAGAGGATTTTAGACATGATTATGTCTTTGTTATTATTTCCATTATTCTCAATTTCCTTTACCCATTTTAGCTGGATTTAAGGCATGTAGGAGGCTGACAGCTCTGGAAACAAGTTCTGTATGTAACCACAGATACACCCTGACCTGTCTCAGCCCTCACTGAGTGGGAATGCAGGAACAGAATGGAGGAGAGTTCACTCTGTATGCCTGCTCAGGCCACTCTAGTGAAGCTATCCATATTAGTCCCCAGCATGAATTTTTGTACTGTGCTGGAGTTTTATTTAGCTTTAGGGTAAACTCTTTTTCTTCAGTAAATACTAGTTGCTCTTCCAGACACATAGTATTCTCACTATTTAAACACCTTTCAAGGGATGCATTTCCCAGGCTCATATGGACAACTTAAATACTCCATAGCCTCAAAAGTACCTTCCCCCTGCCTTCTCTCCCCTTTTTTTTAATCTCTTTTTGGTAAACAGGTGGAAGAAATCGTTTGGAGCGGGAAGCAGTAGACCCTTGGGACAGCTGCAGTTTTTGGTGAACTGCAATTGTCAGCTTTCACTATATGTGTTTGGGCAGTGTCAAAAAAGGAGCTAAGAAAGTAAGCAGCTCTCTACTGCTGTGCCCCCATCAGGCCCTGATTCCCAAACAAGACCAACTCAGTTGCGTTAGGTTTTTTCTCTTCCTCATTGCAGCCTTAAATTGGGAGTAATTCTGTCTTGTTTGGATTTTCAGTGAATGGAATGATTTTTTTTTTTTCTGTTGTAAGAGCCACTGGGAAAGATATTCAGATATTTAAGGCCACAGGGGATTATTTCATTTATTCTAATCTGACCTCCAGCATAACACAGGCCAGAGAATGTCACCATGTAATTTCTTCATCAGGTTCATAGTTTGAAATGAGAAGACAGTCAGAAGACAGAGAGTTTTGCTGAAATAAACAAGAACATGAACTTCTTTTCTTACCTGACATAATGAAAAACTTTTCCCAATGAGGACAATAAAGAAGTTAAGAGGGGGCCCAGAGAGGTTGTGCTGTCTCCATCCTTCAGGGTTTTCAAGACTAGGCTGGATAAAGCCCTGAGCAACCTGATCTGATCTGATGGCTATATAAAGCAGAAAGCTAGGATGCAGACCTCCCAAAATCTGTGCCAGCCTGAATTATCCTGTGATTCTTAATTCTAATTTCATCACTGACAGACTGCTTCAGGAACAACAGCTAAATTGAATAGAAAATGATTAAGCAATTTAAGAAGCTGCAATTTGGCATTTAATGAAAGTACAAAATCACTTTTAAGCTATGAGAGCTTCGTAGAGGAGGATTTCAAAGGTTATTAAGTTACTGTAATCAAATAGCCTAGTTATGGCTGATCAAAATGAAAACATACTTTTAAAGTTTTTAAAGCCTAGCACTTCAGCTGAAAAATTAATGTATCTTCAGAAATACACTGCCTGGTCCATGCTTAACTAGTAAATTTTGGTAGCTGGCAGCTTCAGAGTTTTTGCACAGAACATGTGTGTGACGCTGCTTCCAAAAGAGGAGCCTGGTATGTCACCACAATGCATCTACAAAAGCAGACCAAGACTCTGGAGGGCCCTCGTGGATGTGATTCAAAACAACCACTAAATCAAGAACTAAACTTTCCCAATTGTTTCTTACTAATATTGTGGTAGAATTTTTCTGGTTCTCTAGCCAGTAATAATAGTTACCACGTGGGACACTTTTTCTGCAGGGGAGTAGCTGACTGGTGGGTGTGAATAGAGACTCCTCAACTACTTTTACTGAGCAGAGGCCTCTTCACAATACAGCCTGTAGAAATGTGAGAAGAGTGGTTGACATAATTGACTTTGTCTTACAACTGTTCCTGTCTTACTGCTCTTCCAAAGTATGAGGAGGTGCTCATGGTGTGTGCAAAGTGGCGTTTGCAGGCATTTGCTGTGTATACTTCTTCATTCTTTGCAGCCATTGCAATTGCACCATCTAGGAACCACCATTGCTTCATGCACGTTTTCCCTGCAATAAAAAAATGTACAATCTCTACAGCTGGTTTGTTTCTTTTATTTTAAGACAAAGCTTTGCCAGGGGCTGAAGGGAAGGGTCAGATTGCTGGCTGTTAACTGGTCATTCAGTCATGAAGTGGTGGATGCATATAGCTGTAGGCTACCAGCTGAAGACTGTTGTAAATTCCAAACAATCCTTTCTGCTTTATACCTGTCAGACCAATGCTGGTTTTGGGCTAAAGAAGAATTTTGTTTTGTAACAAAAATAACTTATCCTCTTTTCACTGTTGCTGCCCTTCCTTGGTGTCTCCTTCAGCACATGAAGTTCTTGCCAAGAACTTTGAGTTAATCTCTTGTGCAAATGAAATAAAGAAAATTCTACAAGACATAGACTATTGTATGGCTGTTGCTTTCCTCTAGTCATTAAACATTGTGAATTCTGTGCATATATGTATGTTACAGCAAAGTTATAGCAGCAGCACAGCTATCCTTTTAGAAAGTTTGGCATCTTGAAATATATGTGACTGGAAAATTTTAGGTGGATATTTGACAACTAGATTATGTCAGAGCTTCCTCCCTCTTTTTCCTGTTCCTGTGGTTCAGGATCTAACAGGTGCTTCTATGTAAAGTAAGCTGGCAGATGAATCAACCCACGAACCTAGTACACTTCAAGAGTGCCATCAAAGATGATTGATAAAAATTGTGTTGGTGGGTGCATGGTGAGTGATGCAGTTTACTAGATAGCTATCTATCTGGCTTTCTTAGCATTGCAATACTTTCTTGCTGACTGATTGTACTTTGCAGCAATTTGATTCCCTATTTTTGTCTGGTATCTAAAATGCCTTATTAGTCTAGGCATTCTGCTTATACAAGAATAGGGACTGAAGCTTAGGAGGAGTAGTCTAGACAATCCTCAAGCCCAATCATTGTTGACTGACACGTGACTGCTCCCAAAACTATTGTTCCCAGCTGTCTTCCCCAGTGTACCCTCTTGATCTGATGCTAGGTGTGCCATTTGAGGAACATATAGGTCTCCTTCCAGCTCAGACATAAAAATTAACCCATTCTTCAGTCTAGTTCTGATAATAATAGAAAATATGGGCAATGGAAAGTACGTGCAACTTGTTTAGCATAATCTGCTTTTCCATGAGAAGGATTTGGCACTGCTGGTATGAATCAATGCTGCCTCACCTGGAGAATGCATATTAGAAGGCTGATGCCTCATATGCCAAGTTTTCTGTATTATGGCAATCATTAAGGGCTAAAAAGCACTTTTACTAATACATAGAAAAGCAGGTCTCAGCAGATCTCTTCTTCCATTCTATATGCTACAGAAACTTAAAAAAAAAAAAAAAAAAGACTAAAAATTTAAGTGGTGGCATGGAGGGAAAGCTCGTGGGGAGGGGGATGTGTTAGCTGGCTCTGCAAAGGCTGAAAGGTTTCAGGATCTCTGCTCACTCTGATACTGCTCTGGGAGGAAGAAAGAAGTATGGAACACCTGCAAGAAGTGGTGTCTCACATGGGAGCTGGAGTGGTCTGTCCTGTAGCTGCCAAGTCCGTCGTTCTCAAAGAATTTAGCTCTCCCGCACATTGTGATTGCATACGCTGTGGGACATTAATTGAATTAGTCTCTCAGAGGATCTGCAACTCCGCAACAACAGCTTTTACCCTAACTGAACTTGTGACCTCTTCTCTTCAGCTGCCTTCACAGGGCGGCTGATGTCTATGGTGTATTAAGTCTGTGGCGTACTGGGGCTGAGCTTGTGCCCAGCTCAAAAGTGTGGGAAATTCGATACCTTGAACATGCTTTGCCTTGGAGAGTGGGTTTCTGTGAACTGAGTGGTCTGCATTCCACAGTGTTGTGTGCATTCCTTTCCCTGATGAACAAGGAGAATAGCTCCTTATTTGAAACCTTATAAAACAGACTTTGTCTGATATTCTGCAAGGCAGAATATGTGGGGGAGTGGCATTTACAGATCATAACAACTTTGCTGGTTCATTTTTTTGGAACCCAAATGAAGTAAGATTCACAAGTATCAGTTTTCTTAGTGGCTACTTTTTGCCTATGTTCATTTTGCCAAATTTAAGTTGTTGTTTAAGCTCAGAAATATTGTAGAAAATTCATGGTAGTCTCTACTCCCAAAAAGTATTTTCATCCTTAAGGTCAATCTTTTGAGGACAACGCTGGTACTTTTGGGGCATGTTTTATGCAGAATCTAGCCAAGGGAAGAGGCGTATCCCAGTGGGGTCTTCAGCTGCCCCAGACGTATGGTGATACTTGTCAGAATAAAGTATGTTCATAGAGGTATGAAAATAAAATAATTTAGTCCTGTTTAAAGTATAATCTCAGTTTAACTTCACTGTGGAATGGCTGGACTGCTGCAGTAGTGTGGTTCTAAGGGAACTTCTGGAAAGCCTAAGCAAGGGCAAGGTCTTCGCTTCAGCCAGAGGCATATGCACCAATACTGCCTTTAAGTTTGGCTACTTTCTTTCAAATAGAATTTTGGGCTTCTAGATTCACGTAGAGTGTCTAAATAGAGCAAAATTAGAAACCTTAACAAGGGAAAATGCATTAGTTTCTTTTAAATGAGGTCCTCATGTCTTTTATAGGTATTTTTTGGAGGAAAGTCAAATATGTACTTAAAAATACATGGTTAAAAACCCCACGTGTTGATAAAAGCCATGTGTGAGCCTTTGTATCAGAAATTGTGTGGCTAGCAGGACTAGGGCAGTGATTGTGCCCCTGTACTCGGCACTGGTGAGGCTGCACCTCGAATACTGTGTTCAGTTTTGGGCCCTTCCCTACAAGAGAGACATTGAGGTGCTGGAGCGTGTCCAGAGAAGGGCAACGAAGCTGGTGAAGGGTCTGGAGCACAAGTCTGATGAGGAGCAGCTGAGGGAGCTGGGGTTGTTTAGCCTGGAGAAAAAGAGGCTGAGGGGAGACCTTATCGCTCTCTTCAACTCCCTGAAAGGAGGTTGTAGAGAGGTGGGGGTCGGTCTCTTCTCCCAAGTAACAAGTGATAGGAGGAGAGGAAATGGCCTCAAGTTGCGCCAGGGGAGGTTTAGACTGGATATTAGGAAATTTTACTTCACTGAAAGGGTTGTCAAGCACTGGACCAGGCTGCCCAGGGAAGTGGTGGAGTCACCATCCCTGGAGGCATTTAAAAGACGTGTAGATGTGGTGCTTAGGAACATGGTTTAGTGGTAGACTTGGCAGTGTTAGGTTAATGGTTGGACTTGATGATCTTAAGGGTCTTTTCCAACCTAAATGATTCTATGATTCTATGGTTCTTTACTCTTTAAACACAAAAGCAAGAATGACATATTCAGATAATCTGAAATGTTTGTAAGCACAGTGTTCATCCTGATAATGCTGCAGAGAAAACCATCAAACTTTGTTAGTATTATTTATAAATGTATGTCACTTGTGTGCTTACCATTAAAGACAACTGTAGTAGTACATTTCCGTGGCTAGCTATGCAGACATTGTCTGCCTTGAGGGAGAAATACATGCTTGGAGAAACAGAAGTCAGCAAGAGATTGTCGGAAGAAAAATTATTCCCAGAGAAAGGATGTTTAGCACAGCTCCTGCTAGAATTTATTTTTCTGCACCAGATTAGTTTGACCACTGTCTTCAGCTGAACACTCACTGGTAGTGCTGTGCATGACATGACTAGTCCTTGTCTACATGGCTGCATCTTATGGTTTATCTTTCCTTCATGAGTGTGTTTGCATGTGTTTACATTGGAAAAGGGCATGCCAAAAAAGTGAAAGCTGGGGAAGATGATGGTGCTTCTGAAGGGAGTTTATTTCAGTCTCAGAGTAGCTCCGCTTTAACTTTGTGGTTGTTGGGTTCACTATTTCTGTGGTATGTGGACCACTGTAGTCCCTCACGCAGGGGATTGTCAACAGTTGGTGCCTTAGCTATTCAGTACCTTGAAGAAAACAACTTGAAATCTCGACTCTGATGTGATCTTGAAGAAGGTAGCTGTATTCCTTCTACAGCATTGATTCTTAAGGATGATGAGAGGCCTGGTACCTTAACAGACAGCAGGCATAAAGTAGGAAGGACAACAGTCTCTCTTTTTTTTTTTTTTGGTTTTTTTTTTTTTTTTTAATATGTAAGTTGGTGCAACCCTGAACACAAACATATAAGGTTGCTTAGGAGGTAGAGGAGAAGAAAAAAGCAGAGGCTAGTCTTTGCACCATTAAGGACCATGTCCATTTTATTAGAACAACTTTTCTACAGTACACTCAAACTTCCTGCTTATTCACTGTCCCTTTGTCCTCAGCAGAGGGGACCAAGGCTTGTAGTTTCTGTTCCACCAGACTGCGTTAGAGTCATTCAGCCATTCATTAAAATGGAACACATTTAAGCTTGATTATCTTTTACATTCAGGAAAAGCTGAATTACTCTTGAAAGCAGGTTCAAATTGCCATTGGCTCATTAATGGAGAAGAGTGTGCTAGTATCTTTTGTCATAGCTACTAAGCTACCATCGCCACCCAGGATTCACAGCTGGTGGTCTTTGTTCAGCTGAAGCAAGCCTAGCAGAAAGAAATGGAGATTAATAAGATGGGGATTGGGTCTAAAGTTGACCTTTAAATCATATGATCTTAACTTTTTTTTTTTTAACACTGGAGAGTGCCTGCAAAAACTTTGGGTTTATGTGTAACTTATTTATTAGACATGGTAATTCAACCAGTTCACATTCAGTGATCTTAAAATTAATGGATCAAACCCTGCTTTATTACACAGGTGTGAATCTAGTATGATACAAGTCAGTATGAACGCCAGTTATCAGAATTCTTCCATGTTCAAGCCAATAGTTATTTTGCTTAGTAGTCATACTTAGTGGTAATGTAAAGCATCCTTCTTGTTTTTACTGATACTTGTGTACTGAGGGTCATCAGGATCTTCGATCAGAATATGTATAACAAGAATGGTCCTTACTTTACCTTGTCTCACTATCATGTAATATATACTTCATTGCTTTTTATCTAGTTAAACCAGGCATGTGCTGCTGATGCCCGCTAACATCCAACAGTGGTAAAGCAAGAAACACTCAATTAAATGGTGCGGTGTACACAAATATTAGTTAGTGATACTGCTGTAAAACATGTTTCTTCATTTTACGTTTCTGTAACGAGCAAGGTATTTTCAAATGGATAATTGTTTTCCTGTCAAAAATGGGTTTTGAGCTTAGAATTGTTCGTATTAGCCAGTTGTGCTGTAAATACTCCCAAAATGTGTTTTCTGCAATATCCTTGCTAATGGAAACTTCAAAAAGTAAGCAGCACAGAAGTTGTTTTTGGCGTGTATTTGTGTGTGTATAGATCTACACTGAGTGGTAGAAAAGAAAGTAACTGAAAACACCTGAACAACAGAACAAAACTGGATACTTGTCAGCTTATGCCTGATGCTTCAGTGGAGTGTATGTGTGCTCTGATTCTAACACTGCCAACTGTTACATGCTGAGGGACTGCCTGACTTCATGGAAATTAAAACAAAAATTAAAAGCTTTGGTAGGTTGTTTCTCTCTGCTTCTACGGGTCTACCCAAGCAGGGATAAAATGCTTTCATACACCTTTGTTAACAACCTGGAGAAATCCAAGCAGAAGTCATTAAGTACTGGCTGCTGGCCTTCCACAGCTGCGATGCAAACACTTCTGTCAATATGACCAACACAAGGCATGTCTGTAGGTGGTGAGTGAAGGCGTTTTTTTCCTTGATAATTGTGAGCTGTGTTTTTCAGTCCAGTGGTGCATGCAAGCCTGTCTTTCTACATGACTTGCTTGCTTGCTCCTAAAACAACCGTCCTGTAGCTGTACATGTGACATGTACAACTTTACATGTTCATGGTTTTTAAGCACTGTAGAACTCCATCAAGTCTCCCATCTGCCCTCTAGGTACCTCTATGCAGCGCTGTTACCCCCATGAAAATCTACTTACTATTTGACTGTCGGAATTGCACAGATTACAACAGAATCTGGAATTTCATTCATGTTCTCTTTAATTCTCCTTTTAACATACGTAGCTGCTGGCATAACTGTTTGTCTATTTTTCCCTGTAAGCTGGGCAGTTTTGACTGGAACCCATCAGCCAACGCAGTCCAAGAACTGCTTGCAGTGAAACAGGAAACAAAATGTGCATCCTGCATAAGCCTTTTGGTGTTTGAAGCCAAAAGATGAAGGCCGATTTTACTGATGTAGCTGTGACAGGACAAGCACTTGTCCTGCAAAGAGATCTGATGAGTCACAAAAGTAATGCGAAATAGTTATCTTCACTCTTACCTTCTACCAGCCATGCGGACAGAGCTGCATAAGCTGTATTAATTAAAGCAACAAACTTGCCTTCTCCTCCACTGGTGGCTGATGTAGCTCCGTGTGCCTAAGCAGTGCACTGTGTGATGCCAGACAACCATTGTTACGCTGTAACTCACATTACAACTGTCAGGCTGCAGAGAAAGGCTCTGCAGCCTGACAGTCATTCTCAGGCCGAGTTGTAAGATCTGTGTCACAGGGATGAACAAGTAAAAATTCTTTGTTTATAGTAGGCCATGTGCCACAAAACTTACATGTGCAGCATATGGACTGTGGGAATATCAAATAATTTTCAGTGTTTGATACTGTTTGTACAAGACCCAAGGTCTTGTGTTGTGGTTACACATTTAACCTCAAAGAATTGTTTTCAAGCAGAGAAAACCACAAAGCTAAGGTCTAAATTGTTCCATTTTCCCTGAAGACAAGGTGCTCTCCAGCAGATGATGCACCACAGTAGTTGGTGCCTCCACATGCAAATGGATATAGGAATTTCCTAAAACACAGACTTCTGTAGTGTTTCATGAGTCTTGCTTTTCAAAAGTTTTGCTTTACTTGGAAAATCCTCTGAGCCATGTTTAGAATGCTTGGAATAGGGGGTCATTGCAGGCCGTGGTACTTGGTGGGTGACTGTTTTGTATGACTGAGCAGAAAAACCCTCTTACAGCAAAGTCAAAGATTAGAAAAGACCTGACAAATGCTCAGAGCATCTCAGCAACAGTGTGAAGTGAAACAGGCTTTACCGACAGTGCTGACACAGAGCATTTTTTTCTTCTTTCCATCTCACAGTGAGTCACATATCTGAGGAATGCCAGGGGGGCTGTGCCCTTTCATATGCTTGGAAATATACAGTGGAAACTTGTATTTCCTTCTCATAACAGTGGAAACTTGTATTTCTTTCTCATAACGTGCATGAGTGGCACTTTGACTCATGAGAAACAAAAGGAAGGTTGCCGAGACATCTGGAATCAGAGATGATCAAAAAGGGAATAATCAAGCCCATTAAGAGTTGGAAGGGGAGAGGGAGGACAATGAACAGCTTGTCTTTGAAAGACAAAACTCTCATCTGGATATGGAAAGAAGTACCTTTTCTTTTAATAAGCAGATGTTCAGCTGAACTGAGAAACATTATAGTTTACCAACAAATATATACTGTCAACATTAGCATGGTGAAATAATGGTAATTGTTGTTTGTACAGCATTAGCTCTAACCAGTTCTAATAGAAGGAAGTCAGTCCTCTAATAGACAGATCCCTAAAGCTTGAAGCTATAATACTCAGCAACAGAGACAATTCCAAACCACACTCTGGATGACATCAGACCTTTTAGAAAGTGCCAGTGAATATTTGGGCATTAAAGCAATACATCTGTTTAGCATTTATGTGCTTTAAAATTAGTTGCATACCATGGCTGCCTTTCTCTTGGTGTTTTAGGGCTTGGTTTTGTTTTTTTTTTAAAGATCGAACTGTTGAAGAGCCCTATAAAGCAAGGTAAATGTTACTATTTCATTTGCCAAATAAGAGAACAAAGCTCAGGTAATCCAAGTAGTCTACATAATGTGTGAGTAGCTATTCAGACAGGAAATTTTGAGTAGAAGTGATTTTTCTTGGATTACAGAGTAGTTCATTGGTGGATCCAGAAACAGGTAGCATCAGTGATTCCAAGAATACTCTTGATCTGTTCTTAAACCCCTAGCTTTGTGTATGCATGTGGAGTAAAAGAAATGAAAACTGAAAGGCTTTAGAAAGACTCCAATGCCGTGCAGTTCTAGCCCTCCAGTAGAATGCTTCACAGAGTTTCTGGAGGAATTAAAATTGCAGATCAAACAGGGAAAGGTTTTTCCTAGGTGTTGGTTTACTCGGGACCTTGGTTCCAGATCCATGGCTTTTGAGCACATGGTTTGCAGTAAAGGCAAAGGAAGAAGAAAGGCTTAAAGTTCAAAGCAAGGGTCCTTCCAGCCCAATAGAGTATGTCCATGGGAGAAGAGTGTAAGAAAAGGGGAAGGTGCTATTTCCCAGCTTCCAGCAATCCACATGGTAGAGATTGTCTCAGAGGTGTCTGAACATCCTTTGATCTGGGGCATTCTGGCAAGAATGAGGATCTCACAAATGGCAGTCCCACTGTTTTATCTTCATGGTGACTCCCTGTTCTGCTCATTTCAGTTTTCTGCTGGATTGGGCTGCATTGAGAACTTCTGCCCATAAATTTTCCTGGTGAAGAAAAGAGCAGTTGGAAGGTTTGGGTGAAGATACATCCTTCTGTTCTCCTTTGAAGTGAAAATAAGGGATCTAAAACTTTATACCCATTTTGTCTTTCATTTACACCTGCAGTTCCTTTAAATACTTTATAAATTGTCTTTGGACAGGCATATTTTAAGAACTCTTTATGTCACAGTAGCCGTCACATCCAAACCCAAATTTTTTGAATAAAAATCAGTGCTTGTTTTAGTATTCAGGTTGTGTTGTAGCTTGAGCTAGTTGATTACCAGCTAACTAACAGTATATATTTTTGCTGCAGAGATCACAAACATTTGTAACTGTCCCAAGGCACAGCAACAGGTGTCAATAAGCTAAAAAAAAAAAATGATACAGTAATTTAATTGCCTTCTGAGAAACCAACAGCAGCAAAAGAGAGAAAAAAACCCACAACTGAAGTTTGTTGACGCAAAGAAATCTGAGTTATTCACTCATGTGGACATTTGCCACCAGGATTGTGATAAAGTTTTAGTTTCGCATAGTCTATGCCTCCTGCAGATAATTGGGTTGCAGGGCACAGAGGACTTAATTTTGAAGCTGCAGCTGCTTGCACATGAGCTGAAAAGCTTTTGCAGTAAAGCAAGCGATGATGTAATATTCAAGATGAAAAAATTGTCACATGGAATGTAGCCTTCAGCTAAAATGAAGGATTTCCTTGTTATCTCTCCTGTCATCTGCCCAAGCTTATCTTAGCATGTCTCCTATTATGAGGGCTCGGCTGCTAACACACACAAAACTTCTTTTCATTCCATTTAAAATATGTCTTAACAGTTCCTCTTTAAATAAAATTTAAAAATCTTTCCATTCTCGGAGTAAATGCTGGTGACAATGACACCTTCCATGATTTTTGAGCAGGCTTTTCTTTATGTGAGTTTTTATAGGGCTAATTTACAAAAGTTATATTTGTTGTATCAGGATCTTGTTTTGTTGGTAGTGGAATTTCCCCTGACATTTTTTATCATCAGGTTGGGTTTTGTAGATATGGAGGGAACACAGTGAGGCTCTGACAAATGTCATTGACTTCCAGTGAGATTTCTGAATCAAAGATCTGAATCTTTTATGAAACCTTTCTAAGGCAGACTGATTCTATATAGCATAACTTGGGAGCATTAAGCTAATGATTTCTATCACTGGAAGTAGTTCAGAGTGTACGCCAAAATACAGAAATAGGTAAAAAAGCCCAGTTCTTTCTACCAGCTGCAGTCTGTATTCACTGCCTAGCCAAAGCTGTCCTAAAGGTCTGGGGAAATTTCTCCAACAGGTGGGGATCCTCAGACGTACACCAGTACCATTGTAGTGCACCAAACCCAGTTTAGGGGGGATGTAGCATGGGACAACAAAACTGGATTTCTGCTTTGGCAAAAAGTTCTGTGTCAGGCAGCTGCAGAGATCCAGAGATCCTGCAAAAAATTAGAGCCACCTTTGAAAGCTATTTAATCTCTTGCTTTATCCTGCAATCAAACCCATAAAAGTTTACCTGAAATAGCAACAGCTAATGAACTGTACCTGCCTTTCAGCATCGTAGGGATGTATCGCTATGGAGGCCACACGAGCAGTTAGAGATCTCAGTAAAACACTGTTCCTTCAGAGAATTCAGAGTCCCCATTTTTTCTGATAGTCTGGCTTTTAGAGTCTTACATTTTCAAATTGAGCAACTCCTTTTCAGTCTTATTGCATGTTACATATTGTGATAATGTAAACTGTCACCTGCTAAATTTCTGGCCTCAGTGTACTAAATAGACATTTATTTACAAACTTTTCCAGTGATAACTAGCTTTCACTCTTCTTCCAGCAATGAGAAAACAAACTGTCCAGTGTCAGAGTCATATTCTGCCTTCACTGAGGTACACAAAAACCTTGCTGAGTATGTACCTAAGTTATTTGCACCCCTGAATCTGTTCCCAGTCTCCAGGCTGTGCTGTTGATCTGAAGTGGAAGTACATGCATTCCTCTCCTGCTCTTGGGGAAGGAATTGCTCTCTGAACCTGTCAAGGTGCTTATATTCAGTACTGTTTGGTCTAGGACTGGCACCGTAAGTTACTCTGTCAAAGTACTCCTACAGCTGTGGGAGTACAACTCCAGATGTAGTTCTACAGTACAACTCCAGTACAACTCCTGGTTGGCAGATGGGAACAGACCTCCTCACTTCCTAATGTGGTCATGTTTAAATAGTTCCCTAGCAGCTCCAGTGTAAAGGTGTTCCTTGAAGGCCATGAGTGCAGCATGGTTAGACAGTGGGCACTCTGGCCCTGATCCTGTGGAGCTGTACTGGACAGAATTACAGAATCACAGAATAATCTAGGCTGGAAGAGACCTCTTGAGATCATCTAGTCCAACCTTCCTGCTCAAAACAGTGTCATGTAGTGCAGGTTGTCCAGTCCACGGATGGAGACTTCACAAACTTTCTGGGCAACCTGTTGCAGTGTTTGACCACCCTCACAGCAAAAAAGTGTTTTGTTGTGGTCAGATGGTATTTCATGTCTTAATTTGTGCCTGTTGCCTCTTGTCCTGTCAGTGGGCACTAGAGAGAAGAGTCTGCCCCCTCATCTTCATTCCCTCCCATCAGGTATTTATACACATAGCTAAGATCCCCTGAGTCTTCTCTTCTCCAGAGGGAAGAGTCCTACCTCTCAGCCTCTCCTCATATGAGAGATATTCCAGTCCCTTCATCATCTTTGTTTCTCCAGAGGGAAGAGTCCTACCTCTCAGCCTCTCCTCATATGAGAGATATTCCAGTCCCTTCATCATCTTTGTTTCTCCAGAGGGAAGAGTCCTACCTCTCAGCCTCTCCTCATATGAGAGATATTCCAGTCCCTTCATCATCTTTGTGGCCCTGCACTGGACTCAGTTCAGTTAAGTCCATGTCTGTCTTCTAGGGAGCCCAGAACTGGACCCAGCATTCCAGGTGCGGCCTCACCACTGCTGAGTAGAGGGAAGGATCACCTCTTTTGACCTGCTGCCAATGCTCTTCCTAATGCAGCCCACAATACTGTTGGCCTTTTTTGCTGTGAGGGTGTATTGCTGGCTCACGGCCAGCTTGGTCTGCCAGAACCCAAAGGTCCTTCTCAGCAAAGCTGCTTTCCAGCCACTCAGCCCCCAGAGTGTACTGGTGCCTGGGTTGTTCCTCCCCAGGGGCAGGACTGTGCATTTACCCTTGTTTAACTTAATGAGATTCCTCTCTGCCTATTTGCAGCCTGTAGAGGTTTCTCTGAACAGTGGCACACCCATCTGGTGTATTAGCCGCTCCTCCCATCTTTGTATCATCTGCAAACTTCCCGAGGGTGTGCTCTGCCCCATCATTTAGATCATTAATGAAAATATTGAACAGTATTGGCCCCTGTGTTAAGCCCTGAGGTACGCAGCTAGCAACTTGCCTCCAAATGGACTTTGTGCTACTGATAACAACCCTCCAGCCCCAGAATTCAGCCTGTTTTCAGTCCACATTATTGTCCACTTATCTAACCTGTACTTTGTTAGCTTGTCTATGATGACGTTATGGGATACAGTGGCTTCACTACAGTCAAGGTAAAGAACATCAACTGCTCTCCCTATTGTCTGCCTAGCTAGTGACATAATTGTAAAGGCCATCAGGTTGGACAAGTGTGATTTCCCCTTGTAAATCCATGCTGACTATGCCCAGTTAGCTTCTTGTCCTTCATGTATTTGGAAATGCCCTCCAGGAGGATTTTCTCCCAGCACCTTCCCAGGGACTGAGGTGAGGCTGACTCGCCTGTAGTTTCCCACATCTTCCCACTTGCCCTTCTTGAAGACAGGAGTGATATTTGCTTTCTCCCAGTTTCCAGGGAAGTCCCCCAATCACCATGACCTTTCAGAGGTAATCAAGAGTGGCCTTGCAGTGACAGACAGTTCCCTCAGCACTTGTGGGTGCATCCCTTCAGGTCCCATGGACTTATATATGTCCAGTTTGTTTAACTTTTCCCTAACCTAGCCCTCCTCCACTGAAGGTAATTCTTTTTTCCATACTTTCCCTCTGGTCTCAGAGGCCTTGGATTTCTGAAAGCTGATCTTACTAGTAAAGACTGAGCCCAAGAAGGCATTGAGTACCTTGTCATTTTTTGTAGCATTTGTCACTAGTTTCCATGCCCCATTCAACAGCGGACCCACATTTTCCCTAGTTTTCCTTTTGCTGTTTAGGTACTTGTAAAATCCTTTATTGTTGCTGTTCACATACCTTGCCAGATTCAACTCCAGTTAGGAGCAACTTGTTCATCCATGCAGGCCTCCAGCAACAGTTGTTTGATTTCCTACTTGTCAGGACAGACCTTTCTTGAGCTCATAGGAGGTGATCCTTGATTATCAGCCAGTCCTACTGGACCCCTCTTCTCTCCAGGATTGTATCCCATGGGACTCTTCCAAGCAGATCTCTGAAGAGGTTGCAGTGTGTTTTCATGTAATCAAGGGCTGCGGTCTTGATTTTTGCCCTGCTATCTGCTCTTAGGATCCTGACCTCCACCGTCTCATGGGCACTGCAGCCAAGGCTGCCTCTGACTTTCACATCTCCCCCCCCCCCCCCCCCCAGTTCTTCCTTCTTCATGAAGTATCAGGTCTGGCAGAGCACCTTTCCTTGTTGGCTCCTCCACTACCTGTGCCAGGAGGCTGCAATGCACTCAAAAAGTCTCCTAGATTGCTTAAGCCCTGCTGGACTGCCCCTCCAGCAGGTATCAGGGGGTTTAAAGTTCCCGTTAAGGACCAGAGCCTGTGAATGTTAAACTTCTTCCACTTGTTTGCAGAAGTTATCTACTTTTTCCTGAACAGGCAGTCTACAGCAGATATCACCACAACAGTGCCCATGTTGGTCTGCCCACTAATCTTGACACAGAAGCTCCTGACTGACTCCTAACCTGTCCCAAGGCAATGCTCTTTGCATTCCCAGTGCTCTCACACAGCAGGTCACTCCCCTCCTCACCTTCCCTGCCTCTCCTTCCTTAAAAGCCTGCATCCCTCCATTGCAGTCCTCTAGTTGTATCCACCGAAGTTTATAATGTGGTCACTTAAAACAAGTATTACAATTTCTGATGTGCTTATAAGTACCTTTTACATGGAATTTTGTGGCATCATCATAGATGACAAATTAGCCTAAAAGAGACCCTGCCAAAATGTTCCTTGCTGTAACCGGTGGATGGCAGCCCCCGTCTTTCAAAACCCCTTGGGATGGCGTAGCTGACTGATTCAGAAGGGCCAGGAGCAGTGCTGGGAGACACAGGCAGGTGACTCTCTGCGGAGGGATAACAGAAGGTGTGGCAAACAAAATCAGTTTCTATAAAACCCCCCGGAGTGTAGGTAGTTATACGCCCTTACTTGTTCAGAAAATACCTCTTGTCTACAAGACCAGTGTCTTGTAGGCAAAGAGAAAAAGATAGGATAGAAACATGGACTATGAATCAAATCACAGATTAAGTTTGAACGATTTAAAACTGAAAACTGCCTTCACAGTGGTGTGGCTGATTGCAAAAAGTATAGGATATTGAAGATGAGGCTTACTAGTTACAGATGAATTTGACTTTTTTTTCCCTTCAGTAATTATAATGAACATTCATATAAAACTGTATTTTGATTTTCATAATATTTTCTTCTTGAATAAAATGGCAGTGAACAATATGTTTCTCTTGTTTATATTTTGGCTCTGTTTAGCTACTACATGTCCCCAGCATTTCCCCCTATAATGTCTATGTTCATCTGATCTGGATTTAATCACCCAGATAGGAATTCAAAGCTGTGAACTTCCACCACCAATCCTGTTCCCCTGGGATTAAAGTTTTGACTTATAACCTACTTGTCAGAATATGATCCCCAAAAGGCAAGTAGTTTGTCTTCCCATGTGAAGTTCCAATACCCTTTGCTGAGCAAAATGGACAATACTTTCTTTTTTAAACTTTCTATTGTTAATTCCTGGTGACTGAGGGAGACAAAGAAATGAGCATGAGGACTCTCAGCTGCAGACTCCAGCCGCTAATTCAGCCAGCCAGCCTCTGCTGGCTTTGGCAGATGGTTCTTTCTTAGCATGACATCTTTAATGGCCCACTTCCCCTTGTTGGCCAGGGACAAGCTGTAAAATCATCTAATGGTGCTTAAAGATACCTATTAAACTTTCCATCTGCATACCACATTTGAACTCTACACACTGCCTTTTTACTAACATGGTTTTCCCAAGAGAGACAGCCACGAAGCTTCCAATTTATATTTAAGTTGGTTTTGAACATCATCTGCATTTTGAATTTTTTTTTTTCTAATTAAAAATTTTTTTTAAGCAGAAGTGCAAAACTCTCTGAATGTTTACTTTTAGTTTTGATGGTCTCAAAGGAAAAAGAAGAGCCTGGAGTAGCTTTTAAAATCTCAGAAATTATTAATGATTTGAGCATGTCAGTGTGTGAATGCCAGAAAGGAGAGATTCTTTGAAGAAACCTTGTTTTCTGGATGCTCAGAATGTATAAAAGGGAGTACATGATTCAGGGCAACAGACAGTCTCTGAATCTAAGGCCATACTTAGCATTAGCTTCCAGCAGTGTGGAGAAACTTTACTGCCTGAAAGAATAAAGTAAAGAGCAGTAGGAAAGTTGTAAGTTTTCTGTGAGCTGAAAGTGGGAGGGGCTGTTCACAAAAGTCTTATATGCTGAGGGCACCAGATCAGTTCTCAGCGTTGCCATACACCTGTGCATTACGTTGAAATAGCAGAAAATGGTTAAACTGCCATGGTTGATAGACAATGAATAACTGCCTAAGAAAGTCAAGCAGGCCAAGGGATTATTAGTGGGTGAGCTAACAGAATAAGGAGCAACAAGCCAGACACAGCTGCAGTAGATTTTACTCCAGCTTCAGTGGCAACTGAAACTGGTCTTTTCTTCCCAGAAAGATCTAAGCATTCCTCTTAATGAGGTGTTACTGTAGGGAATGGGATGATAACTTTCTTAGTGTTGCTTTGCTTTAGGAAATAGGTATTCAGTGTTACTCTGTCGATCTGGCATGCTGGTGTTTTGTTTTGTCTCTTGAATCAATTGACCCAAACATTATGTTTATTAGTGAAATCCATCTCTTGATTACCTTTTGTGTCTGTATTCATCTCCCTCTCCTCACACCCTGTATTTTTTTTCGTGTGAGCCCTTCCCAGCTGTATGACTGCATTTTGACAACGGTCTGGATAACTGGTCATGGCAACATGGGTATGGCTGTGGCCAACAGAAAGGCTTTCAAAAAACTATGTCTCTTTTCAGTAGACCCATCATCATAGTGTCATTTTCTTGTGTACATTAGTTTCTCTTTCTCCGGGAAATTTGTTTCAGGGTGACTTGATTTGTTTTGACTCATTTTCGGAGCCTTGTCACATAAACTGTCTCAGTTTACCTCCTCATATGTAGGCGGTTTTTCTGTTTTCTTTCAAGAACCAACACAATTGAAGAACACTGTATATGAAGGGTTTTCCCCATCTAGTCTTTGTTCTTTATCTGTTTTTGATGAATCCCCTTGAAAAAAGTGGTCTCTTGCTTGAGATACAATTTTGATATTTGCATACTAGAAGCTACTTTGCAGTGTTGAGACTGCAGGTGATAAGTGCATAAAATATTGGCTAGAAAAGGAAGCCAAGGGTAGGAGTAAATAGTCAAATTCTTCCACTGTGGAACTGAAGAAGGTCAACAGTGGAGTTCTGCAGCCTGACATGCTGGGACTTTGATTGCTCAACATAGTCGTAGGTAAACCGGGAAAAAGGGTGAGCAATGAGGTGATAACATTTGCTGATGTTATGAAGTTGTTCAACGTAGCAGGACAGGGACTGACTTTGAAGGATTGCAAAGGCAATACTTTGAGTTACTGAGCAATAGAAAAGCAGATATAATTCAGTGTAGAAAAGTAAGAAGTGATGCATGTGGGAAAACAGTCCTGATTTCTGTGTAAAATGATAATCTCTGAAGTGTCTGTTATCATGCAGATTAAGAAAGGCAGTTCAGTGCCAACCAAATGGTAAGAATTACTAGGAAATAAATTGGGAGCAAAACAAAAAGCACAATTATGCAGTTGTGCAAATCCCTGTTTCTCCCACACCTTTTTGCAGTTCTGTCATCACAGAGAAGGTAATGTTAAAACTGGAAAAGTTTAAGTGAGGACAATGAGGATGAGCAAAGGTATAGAAATGCCTCTGAATTAGGAACAGAGGAGTTACTTAGACATGTCTCCATAGAAAAGAGGCGAGCTGACAAGGAGGATGTAGTATGAGTGTTGCAGGGAGGGTTTGCCTGTTTACTGCCTCTTCTAACCCAAGAACTTGCCACAGAGAGTGAGGCATACAAGAAACACGGTGCCTGGCAGACTGCGGAGCACCATGCCAAAGGAAGCTGTAAGTGGAAGAACTACAGGCAGATTTAATTAAAGGGTAGCTGGAGAGGCAGTTTGAAGAGACATCCATTGCAGGCTACTGAATAGACAACCTACAGTAGGCTCAGCAAATCGCTTGAGCAGAAAGTGATCAAAGGCAAGGAGGGCGTTAGGAGAAAGCTTCATATATAGAATACTGGCCTGAACCAGAACAGCTGTTTTCATGTTACGTATGAAGAAAATTGCTTATTCTTCATTAAGTCCTTTGGGTGAAATGTATTCGCCTTTACATCTAATTCAGCTTGGACAAATAGGTAGAAACAAATAGAAGCAACATACCCCAAGCTGCTGCTGTTCTGAGTTGTCCGTTGTGCCCTTCTGACAGGCAGTGCCTTCCCTTGTGGCCTGCTTGTGAACCAGTACCCAAACTGCTGCACTTTTCAGCACATTACAGTAAACCAGCTCCTATTTAACTTTTACAAGTAGATCAGATATACATATCATAATAAAAGCCAAGTATGTGAAGTATGTGAGTGACAGGTTGAAGTGGTAGCCAATTGATTTGCTGTGCCCCATGGTCTGTCTATCTGATCTGTAAATTTCAGAGAAGACAGACACATTTGTGGATGGTAAGCTGAAAATGGCCATTATGTTTGGCAGTGTAGTAGATCTTCTGAGTTACTAATGTAGTGCAACATTGAGCACTGAGTGCAATGGGCTTTTTTTCCCTCTCTTATTAGCTTTGTTACCAATACTTATCTTAGATTTTCAAGGGGGTAACAGAAAGATAAGAAATTTTGTAACACTGCAGTGAGAAATGTGTGTTACACTAAGGCATCCCATATAGCTTGTACTTGTCACCTCATGTTGTGCACAGAGTTAGTTTAAGAAGCTTTACCACTTTACAAAGGTTAGGTGTTCAGCAGCCGTCACATGGTGCAGCAGCTCCTCTAGTTTACAGGAACAAAGCAACTAACTTGTTTAATAATTTTTTGGACTTCTTGAAGTACATCTTCCTCCTTTGAAGTATTCAATCAGGCAGTACATTTGCCACTATAAGGGACCAGTGATAATGCCTACAGGATTTTTTTTTTTTTATTTTTTTTGGTGCTTGGACAAGTCCCAGGAATCAGAAGGAATTCTGGCCATAATTTTCCTGGGCTTCCATGCATACTAATTTTGTCACTGCAGGAGAAAGAACTGTCCTTAGGCACTTTATGCAGCATCCAAAAGGGAGTCTTTGTAAAGAGTCTTTGTAAAGCTTTATGCAGAAAGTCTCAATGCAGAATAATTGTTCCATTTCTTCCTGGGGCTTGTATTTTTGTGAGGAACTACAGTTGTCCTTTTTGCAAATACTGTGCTGGAGCAACCTCATTGTTTTCCCTTCCAGTTCTAAGCAGTATATGTTTATCTACATGGATCACCCAGAAATCAGAATTTTCAGTATATTGTAGTAGCAGTTAGACTTCATGGCAATTTCAATACGCACTGCTTATTTATATCTCAATGCAGGGGTTAGAAGGGTAAGGATAACCTGAGGAAATCAGTTACAGTTTTGCCAATCCTCACATTCAAAGTATGTAAACCAGACCCAAAAGTGTCTAAGAAAAAATACTGTTTGTTAGTTTTTTCTGTCTTTTGTCAGACTAAGTTGTTCAGAGTTTTCTCATCACATAAGAGAATAATACAGTTTGTGGGCAAACAAAAATGCTAAATTAATTTACAGCCATAAGAAATTTCACAAAAATAATCAGGTAATGAAGAAATTTGGTAAGGCATCAAAACCAAATCAGACTGTTAGACAGATAATTTGACTCTAGAAAGTTTTCTTTTATACAAGCCATCAAGTGGAGGAGAAGGGCCAGTCTTAGAGGCTGGCAGAGCTAAAGAGAGCTTTGCAATCCACCACTTGCATGGAGCAATATTTTGGTGTTAACATGAGAAAAATATAAAGAAAGTAGAGCAAAAGACAGAATGAAAAAGGAAAGAAAGCACAAAGCAGGTGGGATGTAACTTTGTGATTCCACAAAGCCCCACCTTCTATATTTAATATTACACCTATATTTACATCCACCCCTCTTCAGGTAAACACCCAAGAGCAAAGACATAAAATGGGCAATGGTAGTATTGGGGAATCTTGCCATCAGCTCTCCTTACGTTATGTGTTTTTTATTTTTACTGACCCTCTGAGCTTTCTGACAACAGCAGTGTCATGCTTTAATGGAATCACATACTCAAAGAATAGTTTAGGGAATTTACCTTCAGAGGTCATGTTATCTCCTCTTTCCTCCCAAACTATGGGGTCTCTAAAGTTATTACAAATCAGAATGGCAGAAATTGTCCTTCTTTGTCACACAGAGGCTTTGTCAGAAAAATTAAAGAGAAAGTTTTAATTGTATGTTCTCAGTTGGAACAGTTTAACTGAAAACAATAATTTAAAGGTAAGTGGATCTGGAAGGTTGATTTGTATGCTGACTAATGAGGCTACATATTTTGCACTTGGGTTTCTCTCGTTAATATTTCTGGAGCTGCTGCATATTCTCCTTTTTGCACCAGAAAGTTCAGCGGAGATACTGCAGCTGCTCTTAGTGCTTAGTAGTGAATCCTGAAAACATCTGTGCTGTAAACAGATTTTTTTTTTTTTAATTGGCAGGTTGCCACAAACATGTCAGATTCAGGGATTGATGCAGCCTTTATTCTAATCCGAAGTTTACTGCTAGGAAGGAAGTAGAAGTATTACAGACTGTACGTACTGATTCATGATCTATACTCAGGGAGAGCTTTCTTTTTATATATATTCTTCCATTTGCCTGATTGTTAAGTGATACTCTCCACAGTAGCGGCAACACTTCTGTTGGGACTTACTGTGACTCAATGGTGGCCTGGAGGAGCTCTAAAACTATAGCAAAGTTTTTTGTAAAGGACCATGTGTAGCAAATTTTGGATGAATGAACACGCAGTGGGGTCAGTGTGATGTCTCTGTGTGCTCTTCAGTCATCTTGTATGCAAACTTAAACAAAACTTAAAAGACACCTTTTGACTGAACCTTCAGTCTGTCTTAATAACTGAAAAAGAACAGATTTTAAAATGAATTTATTTTGTTTAGTCTTCTGGATTCTGTCTTTAGTGTTCATGTTTCAGACTTCGTTTCTGCAGAATCAAGAAGGCTCAAACCTTGCATTTAATTTTGGCATGCATATTAAAAGATGTTGCGTATACATGTATATAAAACTGGCCCAATTTTTCACATAGTCAAATGATTCCAGGAGCTTAAGTGCTGCAAGAAAAAATGTCCACGTAGGAACACACGTGATGGTGCCATAAGAGTTCCCCATACTCCCTAAGGCAGCATGATCTCCTAAGCCCTTGGAGAGGTCTGGGTACAAAGTCAGTCATTTTTTAATGTCTTGCAGCCTTCACAATGTTTGGAATATGTTGACCACGCCCCGAGACTGGTTAGCACATTGTCCTGGGAATAGTCCCACTGAAAAAGCATTCTGAATCAGGAGCAGGAGTGGAAGACTCTAATCATGGTGATGCTTTCAGGGGAAAAATAAACAGTCTAACAATGACCTCAAGTCTGTGGAGAGCAATGCAGTTGTATCCATTGGATTCAGGGTAAACTTAACTCAGTTTCCGTAAGCAGAAATTTAGAAGCTGTACTAGAATGTATAATAATGGACCGTCCATACTGATGCAGTGCTGCTGTTGAACATTTTTTCATATTTTGTTAATACAAAAGATGACATCTCTGGGAAACAATGAGTGGATTCCTAACCATGGTACAGCCAGAAAGTATGACTTAATGCAGAAATTAGTATGTGAAGTTCTATACCCTTGCATATTGAGCAACACTCCACTGTAGTATCAGTCTGTTATGGCCAAATGGAGTATAACAGCCATCTCTTTCTCCTTACCACTTCTATTCTGTCTCGATTTTTACCCTCAATATAGCATGTTTGTTGCAGGAGTTTTTTGAACACAGCCTGTCATCATTTTTCTTTGAATGTCATTGTATTTTCTTGCACAGATCCATGCTGAATCCGAGTTGTGGGCCGCAGAACCTCCTCGATACTTTCTCTTTTCCTCAGAGTCATGTGTTAATTCTTAAATGTAATAGATGAACCTGCTGGATCTCAGGGCATGCACAAATAACCGCTTGCCTAAAGGGTATATTGTCTAAGTTCACAATTATTTAGTTAGTGTTTGTAGAAATCTACTTTTGAGGTTCAGCGAGCCTATGTGTATTTGCAGATGAAGGCACTGTATTGAAACTGTAGACATGTAACACTTAGATCCCTCCCCGTGCTTCCACTTCTCATGCAGTAGCCTCTTGCGGAGCACCAACAGTGCCTACTATGCTATAGTTAAAAATTAAATGTTTTGCTCAGTGTTTTGCTCTTGTCCTGACGGAACTATGTGATCCAAGCAGAGAAAATCATGTACTTGGTCTTTGCAGACCATCAGTTTTATCTCATTACAGTTACTAGCAATGAACTCCTTGCTGTGAAAATGTACGAGTTTATTGCCATTGTTCTTTGAACAGTCCCACTTTCACGGCCATGTTAAGCTGTTGCTGTCAGCAGAATCACAACTGCTGCTGCGTGTATCTCTGAGATAGAAGGAAAGAAAAAGGCACAATGCCTTGAGCATGTGAACTCTAGAGCCTCTCTGTACCGTCTGTCACAGGTGGACTTCTCCAGTATACTCACAACAAATTGCACCCCATTATGTTATCCCACAAGTGTGAGGCCGTTTACCCAGTGTGCGAGACTCCAATATACATGCAGGGCAGAGGTATTTTATTTCATGTCTGCACAGAGACAGGTGCTAGGTGGTAGCTCCACAAAGCTAGCACAAAGTTCAGTCATACGAGTACAGTATTTATACAGTCTAGTTATGCATACGCATAAGTAATTACACAAAGCAGTTTTCTACTGGTGTACATTTCTCTTATTTCAACTTAAAGCTACAGTGCTACTTTAATATTCTGCGCATGCACAAAGGTGAGGGGTCTCTGCTTGGGCTGGGGTCTCCAGCTCGAGGGGTGTGACTTTTAGTGTTATAATGAGGATAGTTCAACGTGAGGGTGCTTGTTGCCACACTTCTACCAGTTGTTTCAGATGGTTCCCAAAACATCTTAATTAGCTTACATATTTCTCCAGGATGTGTTTTACTCCCAAGGACCATAATTCTTGTTTAGACATTCCACTTTCCAGTGGGTAAGTTGGCAGGCTGGCCTATTCACTCTCATGAAGATCTAATGTTTTAAGACACACTGAACTGGAAATCCTGAGGGTGAGAGGAGGCTTTAAGAGACTAGTATTGATGCCGTCCTCAGGATTTTAGAAATCAAAAAATATAAACAGGTCTCTTGTGAGTAAGCAGGAGGCAATAAGAAATCCATTTTCTCTGTGATTTATTCATGTTTTTTGTTCCATGGAAGAACCAGCTTGGGCCCAGCACCTACAGATACTCTTCAAAATACAAAAGCGAAACCCTTCTGAAAGTCTGTCCTTGCCTGCCAGCACACTGACCTGTCAGAACTCTGCTAGTAACCATGTATCAGAGAAATGGGTCATTAGTAGTTTGAAGCTCCGCATCCAGTTTCTTGGTAGTCCGTTTTTCAGTAATGCACAGCTGACTTCACTCCAGGTGCTAGTAGCTAATTTGTCTTTGGCAGCGCTGAGATGTAGGTGCTCTTACACAGTTCACTGGTGCTCAGAGCCTGAACACACAGACTCAAAGCCTGCAAGCACAAAAGATGTGGCAACTAGCACCTGTGCTACTGTGTGCCTCCTCTTTAAGGATGCTTAAGGATAATTGCTGAGCCAAGAGCAAATTCACCCATTGTCCTGCTTTACAGACAGGAAATTTTAAGTGTCCAGATACATAAAGCTGCCAGCTCTCTGTCAGGTTTTACACACAAGTTTTATCTGTCCTTCAATGTCTTAGCTTTCAGGCTATGTTAGTTACAGTGTAACCATATACATGCCCATAAACTTAAAAGGTGATTGATGTTATAAACTGTATGAGCAGTGGCAGAGATCATGTAAACTTAAGTTAAACCTATAGGTAAAAACATATAGACATTAAAACTCTAAACTTGAAGATAAACGAATGTTTGCTCCTCAGATGATTAATGTTAGACATATAGATAAATCAGTCTCTTCAGCAAGAAACTTAAAAGTATATGTTTAGCTTTATTACTGAAGTGGAATAATCACCCTTGCTAGTATAAGTGCACTTAGTGTTACTGTAGGTTTCTAAAGCTGTGCTAAAACCAACAAAAAATCCATGTAAATCCCACCTTCAGTTAAATTGTCCCCACATAATAAAAACAATGTGGGGTTTTGAGCAGTATTTCAATTTCAGATATAAGGTGAAAGGAAAGGCAGAAGTGTACATGGTATCCGTTGTGCATCGGAGGCATGCAGTGGGAGTATATACTGTTTTTCTAGCATACATAAAAAATATTTTATTAATTTGTATGGAAAGCAGGCACCGTAAAGAAACATTTTATGATTCTGTGCTTGAATTTCTTTAAGCTTTTCATTTATGAAAACTAAGGCCTGATGAGTGTTTTCTTGTTCTTCTTGTGAATGAAATAAAAGTAATTCCTGCAGAACTAGCTTCTAGCTTCTAGAAAAAGATACTAAGCTAAAATAATCTTTGCCTTATTTTCCTTTCAGTTCTGTGACATTCAGTAGGCATTAAATGGAATAACAGGAAATGTTTACAGGCAGTTTTCAAGACCCAAAGAAGAATTCATGCAGCTGAAGCTGTTGCAATGTAGAAATGTTCTTTATATTATGGTTAGAAGGTCTGTTGATAAGATGGTGTTGCCCATGACCAGTGGGGCCTGAGGTGTTTCTCCTAAAGGTAGTGTTCGAAGCTGTCAAAGATCTTTGATATTCCAGGCTTTGGTGAGTGGGAATTGGATGATGGATGCTGAGTTAGGGAAGGATTCAGGGTGTATTAACCCTGTAAAATGCCTGTTACAAAGAAAATTTTACTCTAGTGAAATCAGGGTGCCTCCCTTTCTCAGCTGAATTTGATAATAGAACAAATCAACTTATTTTTGGCTAGTTATGTTTTAAAATATTCCATTCATTTGTTCTCTTTGAAAACTTTTGGTCCTGTAGTGCATTTGATTTTTACTGACTTATTTTCATTCCAAATTTGTATTAGCACATGAATCTTACAAAAGTAGTTGCTTAAGGTCTTTGAAACTTTTGAAATGGTTTCTGTAATTGTCCTTTGCTAGCGGCTTTAAAATAATACCATGCTGCTTGCCTTCATGATGCTTTAAAAGAAATAGGATACTCTTGCTCATTGATTTTCCAGACTCATTTTCAGTTAAATCAGTCGTAAAGCTTATTTTGGTTTCCAGGTGCCAGATGGAGCCCTAGGCATCTGAAGAGGCAGATCTTATCTATTCATGACATATTGGAAGAATCTGTTTAAATGATAGTAGCTCCTTTGCATTGGCAGTGGTAGATTTTGAGTGCCTTGTAAATCCAAGTGTCATTGGCCTGTACTTTAATAGTAAAGATGGTCTTATAGGGGCATATGCAATCAAAATATTCAAATCCTCTTTATATGACATTAGTTCCTCTTTTGGAATTACACTGGATCCCAAACCTGTCAGTCAATGGTAGCTTTTACACAGGCTTCACAGTGTGAGTGTGTATGAGTGTGCTTTCATGTGTGGAGTTGTGTGTGTGCGTGCATGCCTGCTGATATAACCTGAAATCTCTTGGAAAGTGCCGTCATCTGTGAGCATGAAGTCCTGTGTACTCTGTTTCCTATTCCAGAATGATTTGAAATGGGTTTCCTTTTATGAGATGAATATGTTACTGCAAAATGCAGGAGCACTTCCAAGAGCAAGACTTTACCCACTGGGCTAGAGAGTCATGCTATGTCTTCTGCCTTTCTGACATTGCAAGTCTTCTATTCCTTTCAGCACAGTGGCTTCAAGATGGCATGAAGAGTGCAACTGCCCAGATTCATCAGTTTTCTGTTGATAAACATACTCCCCTGCAAAACAGTAGAAAGAGAATTGAGTGTCCTTAGGTCTGGAAATACTGCCAAAAAACCTGAGTGATATATAAAAGACAGACAACACTACCTTCTCCAGCTCTGCTCTGAAAAGAAAACAGTCACTACTGCCTTTGGTACTGAACTTGATGCAACCAGTGCATACCAGGCATGTGCTGAACGTTCCTCAGAGGAAAGCTGGATATCCTGTTTAGTATTTAAACATCAGATAGTGTTTACATGGGAGGGAGGGACTGACCTCTTCCAGTAAGGCAGTTCTGAGAAAACAAGGGAACCAAAACTTTGGATGCCTGAGGAGGCCCTCAGTTGAGCAAGGGCATGGATTGGCAGCAACTGAAGACAGAGTAGCTAAGGTTGCAGTTACAGACTTCTGAAGAGTGAATCTGGCTTAGCTCTCTGATGTTTGAGAGTGCTTAACTGTGCTGGGAGAGGGTTGCTTGGCTCTTTTTTCTTCAGGTGATGGGTTCATTCAATTTTACAACCGTTTAACTGTTGTAAAAACAGAGTAGTGAAAAGCATCTGTTGTGTTACCCCCAGATCCGATGTTATAAAAGCAAAAATAGTTAAACATGTAAAAGCAGATTTAAAAGCCCCGACTGGCTCTTGTTTTTCAGCCTGCAGAATTCTCTTCCAGGATGCCAGACTTTATTCCAGGCTGCACTGTTGTAAATCAGGATTAATTCAAGGAAAGTCAGGGACCAGGATTCTGTTCTTTGTTTTTTTTGTCCTTAGTTTTCTGGATCAGAACTTCCGATCTTCCACTAAACTTCCCTTGCATGCTGCTATATACTTGTCTTTCTCTTTCTCAAGGAAGAGCTACATTTTACTGGAGGAAAAAATAACTTATTTAAAACTTCTAAATCACCTCTCTAAGGAACTATCCATATGCACGGAGGATATTCTCATACACATACAAGATTCCTAAATCAGCGCAGATATCAAAGGTCCAGAAAATGACCTGCATTAGGAGACACAAGGGCTGTGGTCTGAGGTGTTAGAACTGCCTGAATGTTCCTTCTAATGTCCCACTGAAAAGGAATTTAGCACAGTAATCATCTGAAGAACGAATGTTTCTTTTGTGATATTAACCTTTCAACTACAGTTACTTGTTAATGTTATGCCATGAGTTTTGGCAGATGTAAGGCCTCTGTTTTTCACTTAACTGCTGGAACATCTGTGTCTTGGGGACAGGAGGCTGTTTTGTCTGATTCTGACTGCATCTGCAAGACCATGCTGCTTGCTGCTTCTGGTAATGTTTCATATTGCTGCATCTTGCTGCATCAGTAAGCCCTAGAAGGGCCCTTAGAACAGCATGTTTCTTCCAGTGTCCCAGTGAAATTAATGGGGAACCAGAATGTTTGTTTCCTGAAGACATCAGAAGTTAATAACAAAAATAAAAGCCATGCTGGCCAGTGGTGCACTCAGCATGGAAAGCCAAAAACCATGTCATTACCCAGAAATTGTCAGACCATGGTAAGTATTGTAGGAGCAAAGCTATTAACAAACCCCTGCCAGGTGGGGAGGAAAGTTTTTCCATTGATATCTTGGCCAGGCTCCAGTGTTCGTACCTACTTTTTCCCTACATTCACTCATCAGGTTAATAAACTCTCTTTTCCCATCCTAAGCTGTTATACTGCCAAATGGCTGCTATATTTTCTGTCTCAGAAGACGCTGCATTTTGTTCACCTGTATTATAGTTTCTGCTAAGGCAGGGAGAGCTCTAAATTATTCTAATGGATCTCCAAGCCTATTTTAGACTATGTAAATATTAATGCCATATAAAGTTGTTCAAATGCAATGCTCCAACAAATCTCATTTTGTTACTATGGTGAAGATGGATCTTCCAGGGCAGATGAGTTATACTGTCACACAACCATGACTCTACAGCTTTTTATGTCATTCAGTGTTCTCATTGCCTTGAAGACCTGCAGATCTATTCTAATCGGTTTAGCAGCCTGATTATTGTCTGGGGTAAAACTAGCCTTTGTTTTTACCAAGAGGCAGCGAGAGTGTTCTGCTGTCTGGCATTGCAGTGTTTCTCTTCTGTTCCTCTGCAGCAGCAGAAGCAGAAGTAGTAACAGGGTGGAAGTCAGATTGTAGTCAGGAACAGCGATTGTAAATTTGCTTAAAATCCAAGGGATCTGGTTTATGCAGTGCAAGGATTTAGGTCCCTCTGTCCTCTGATTTCAGGGAGGGTCAGTTCAGGTGCTTTGCATACTTAGGTGTTTCACAGTATTTGCATTATAAGACACCTCTTCTGGTGACATTTTAATTAAATGGCAAAATTTGTGCCATCGCCCATTTCTTGATATACAGCAGCAGGGAGAGCTGTTGTGGATGTTAAGGTAGTGCAAAGCCTCAAACAATTTTCTGATCTGTACCCCGTTCCATTTAGAGTTCTCTCCAGGACAGCACATGAGTACCTTTGTTGAAGATCTGACTGCTGATTTATTCACTCAAGATTAACACTGTTAGAGGCATTCCTGCTTAAAAAGAGAAAAGGACACCATTTTACTTAGACAGCCGTATAATCTCAAGACTGTTTTCCTTTCTTCTGCTCTCTCTGATACAAGAGCAGAAAGGAGGGGAGTATCAGGAGGATGTAGGTACATGGTAGTCTAGTTTATCCCTAATATTTTGCAGCTGTCTGTTTATTTATGTGAGGAACAAAGTCCAGCAATTGACATTGTTTTCCTTGGCCATTGAGACAGACGCTTCCTCGACTAACACACTGAGATAACATTAAACATCTGCTTGGATCAGGATAGGAGTTTTTGCAGCAAAGCTTCCAGCAATAGCTGAGGGCATCTTTTGCAAATTTTTGTACTTGGGGCAGGGACAGGAGAAGGAAAACACGGAGGGACAAGGGGAGGAAGGGTATGGTTCAGGTGCCTTCTCCCAATTGTTACTTTCTGGGAACACTTTTTTCTTATTCCTTATTATAAAACTGGAAAAAATTCTTACTTTACCAGGTTGGTAAGCTGTGTTTGCAATAGTATAGTGTCAGTCCTTTTGCCAATGGAGAAGGGAGTCTCTCTTTTTTCTCACATGAATATTTTTAAAAAAGAATGAATTACGACTGTGGCCTATAAAAGGATTTTCAAATGTGCAGCAAAATTTCTGTGCAGAATTGTCAAAGAGCTTACCAGCTTCCCTTGAGTAAAGCAAGACTTCAAACCACACAAATACAGAAGGTCAAAAATGCTCATGCGTCTGGTGTCACAGAAGATTTAACTGAGCAAGTCGTTTTCATTGCGTGTTACAGGCGGGAGTGTGAGCCAGTGGAGAACCGCATGTAACATTACAGGCAAAAAGTCTGAGTTGTTCTCTCTGGTTCCTCAGCATCGACTTTCTGGGACCATATACTTTCTGACTCTTGCCTAGAGATAATGAATCGGGCAACAAAGACAAACCGTATCATGACTTTTCTTCTGTTTCCTCTCTAACCTGTGCAACTGACCTACTTCAGGGGAGGTGTGATATGTGTTGAAGTAAGAAGGTTCAAGATTGTCGTATATCAAATGAGACAGACTTTTTGCCTGTTGTATTCCTCTCAGACCTTTAGTTACCCTCCTTTATCCCCACATAATTTAGTTTCTTTAACTTTTATTCTCTCTGTCTTATCCCACCATTTTTTTACATTATACAAAGAACAGTTTTTGTATCAGCAGGGTTTAAATGAGGACTTTCATCATGGCATTAAAACATCTATGTTTTAAACCAACAGAACATTAACTTACTGGTAATCACTGCACAAGATGGTCAGCATACTTTTCTATGTTACTGTGACCAGCCTTTTGAGCAGATAGCAGTCATAATACTGCTTTTGGAGAGCGAGTGTCCAGAGAGGAGGGCCAGGACACTGTCTGCAGTTGTCATGTATGTGGAATACTCAAAGAAATAAGACAACAGATCAATGGCATGACTCACTTTGTTAACACTGTGCTATGTGTCCATTTGGTGATGGATAGAGTAGATCTGGATGCTCATGCTGGTGCAGGAGCAAATTACCTGATAGCAAATTAAGAACATGTAAGGAATGAAGCGATAGCCTACAGACAGCTGTGGGTATAAGGCTGTTTTCAAAAAGAAGGGGAAAATCCTTCCATTTTTCTGATGGAAAAGAGCTTCTTAAATTGATCGGGCAAGTTGAGTTTTGGAAGTTGTAGAGAGTCCTGCTCATGTTAGGAGTAGCCTTTTCTAGCAAGTCAACAGAAGCAAAAAGGTCAAAGGAGTACGAGGAGGTTGGAGCACAGGGAAAACAACGTGATTGTTTCCCTGTGCTGCTGTGGTGCCTCTGTCACCAGGGTATATGGGTGCAGCTTTTCTGCAGGAGGCAGCTGTACAGCACTGGCACGTACAGCACACACTCCAGAGAGGTATGGGTACAGTCATGCTGGCCATGTTTGTTACTGGGTGTACCATGCCTATCTACCCCCCACTGAATTGTTTCCCAATTGCATATATAACCCAGAGTTAAAGGAGCTTCTACGGGGACTGGGACGTTTAAAAGCTGCTTGCACATTCTTGGGACATAATGGAGAGCTCTGGGGATTTGAACACCAGGGTAACAAAAAGGACCCTTTTGTTACTTTCTTCTCATACAGCAGCACGGGGCCTACAGCATCTCAGCCTACAGATGAGTCAAGGCTGACAGTTCACTCATCGAGAAATACTTTTTTCAGCAAGCAGCAGCTAGCTCAAAAGTTTCAGTGTCATCTTTGTATTTCTTTGCCTTTTAATAACCATAACTCAGCAATCTAATTTGGTGTTTTTACATTCTGGTTTTTTACAGTATCACCTTGCAGATAGTAAGACAGTCATCTTTCTTCTTGGAAATTTTTTTCACTGCTAAAAAGAGTCCAAAGTTTAAATAAATACTTTTGGAGGGTTTCTTTTTCTCTCTCTTCCTCTCCTTTTTTAACTACAGAGTTCCAGGAAAGGACTTATTAAACCCGGACTCCATGTTAAACGAGAGCTGGGAGGGGGAGAAGGCAAAGGCTGTTGTGGCTGAGCTGAAGGACACAGAATGGGCTCCCTAACAAGTCAAGGGTCTAAATCTAAGCAAGTCCATTCCCAAGAGCCGCTTGTAATGATTATGTTCTGTGGTTGATTTATTTATAACTATAGCAGTTGCAGTGGGAACAAAACATTAGGCCAAATTCTGACCTCAGAATATAAATCTAGAATAATTTCACTCTGATTTTTAAAATTTTGATGGCATTACCTTGGATTCAGTCTACTGTAACTGAGATCAGAATCTGTTCTGTTGTATTAGAATTTTTTTTTCTTTGAGACTGCATTTCTACCATCCTTTTGTCTAATTTTGAACACAAAGAGCAGCACAGTGTATGTTTAAACTAGTGCTGCAGCCACCTCCATATGCTCATCTGTACCTTGAGGCTGACCAGACTTTGAACCTCCTCTGTACTCCAGGGACAGACTGGCTGGCAGGCTCTCCAAGGCTGAGGAGTCTAGCTCACTGCACAATTGCTTTCAGTGGTTCAAGGAGGCACTTTTTAACTATTTAGGACACCGTGTCAGTTTGTACAGCAGTTTTGCAGGAAGGGGAGAGACGTCAGAGAGCCTTTATGGATTCTGCCATACTCACGTGATAAATCTGTGATAGCAGCAGTGTTTCACTATTTATTTAAGAGTAAATGAAACAGGTAGACCTTTGCAAAATTGGAGAAGTTCTGCAACAGCAAGTCAAACTACACAGCCTGTCTGAAAACTGAATGCACGCGAGGAGCAGTGGGAACACTGCAAGTTTATTATGCACCCTAGGCTGTTCTGCACCAGTTATTTTTTTTCTGGGTGTTATTTACGTGTCCTCAAATTGACTGCCTAACACATCGAAAAAGCTGTCAGATGGAAGTCCTTGCTCGCAGCAGAAACAGTGCTCTACGGCCTTTGCACTTACTGCCTGTAAGTGTTAAGTGGGAACATGGGCTGCAGAGAAGTTAAAGGATTTGTCAGCTTGGTTTATTCAGCTTATTTTAGTCAGTTAATACAGAAGTATGAGTTTCTTCATTATGGTAACATTCTTCAGTAACAATCATACGTCAGCCTGTGGAAGATGAAACTAATTATTCTCCATTTTGGGACATGCCTGCCCTGGATCGGAAAATATTCTGCCTTCAAGAATTCATCTCTCAGTTCAGTGAACCAGCTTGCAGTGACAAGTGCCAGCTATTCCCCTTTCCCCTTTTTAAAGACTTAACATTTTCTTGGGTATATTTTTAAAATTCTGGTTTGGGTAGCTTTTACAAAAATGTAAAGCAGGCTGCTGCTGTAATCATTCCTGAATTTAGCCATGCTCTGATGGCTGGAATGCGATACCCCTCGCTAATAAGCAGCTAACTAGGTTTCTGTTATGTTTTTTGGTAGACTGTATTTATTTTGCCCTTGGAAATAACAACGATAGTTTGTTATAATCCAGGTGTTTGGCTAATTGCATGGAGTTTTGATTCAAATATTGCCAAGACATCTGTACATATTATCATTTCCGTAGCTTAGCGATGTCTCAGTTCATGGCTTGAGCATTTAGGCCTCCTCTTCTATGACCTTTGATGTTAGCTTTAGCATTGAGATGAATGGATGTGAGAACCAAAAGCAAACATTTCTTAAGGAGATAAAGTAGTTGTGCTCTGATAGATGCAGCTATTTCTCTGGTCCCTGATTTGTACATCAGGAGTAAGAAGGGCTGCACTGCCTCTCTAAAGCTGCTTGAAATTACATCGAAAGGATTTGCCTTTGATGAACCCAGTACAGGCCAAAAAACCCTAAGACGCTTTCCCACATTATCTGCACCTCAGCAATGGCAAATGTAGAGGCAGTTCAGGGATGCACTGAGCAGGGTGCTTCTGCATGCTGATGTGCTTCCTCACTCACATGCTAACAGACATAGCAGTGTTCACATCTGCAATGGATATACCTTGGTATGTCCTTGGCCAGGGAGTCCAAAACAAGGCACATGTTTCTGTTGATGGGACCCAGACTGGTTACAGCCACAGTTGATATTTTATGTAGTCTGTAATCAAAAATCTGTTGTCAGCATGGAAATTCTCACTGTATGTCCTCACGTCCCCCTCAGTGAAACTGGGAAATTTGACCACTAATTCACCACTCTTGCAAGTGCTGAGCAATATTTAACAGGGGACTAAAATTTGAAAACTAGAAAGCTTGCAATAGTGTTAATTTAATACCTCCATCCTCTTTCTGCAAATAAGAAACTTTTTTCTTGTTGAGAGCATGAGCTGGGCTTTTAAGGAGTATGGGACTGGTTAGCTGTGGGTTGTTGTTTTGTTTTGGTTTGGTTTTTTTTTTTTTTTAAAGAAACAATAACTACAGTTACGTAGTTCAAATCTGACTAAAACATGAACTATAACTAAAAAATTAGGAGGATGTACAACAAAGCAAAGTAGCAGTAGAGTTTCAAGCATGGCACTAAAGTCACCATGTCTGAGGCACAGTCATAGAAGGAGATGAACCGTTCAGCTTTTTGGGGCAGCTCTGTGGTACGCAATGCCATGCAAGATCCGTCTTTAATGAAGGGTGGTTTTGAAGGAATTATTGGTGCCACATTGTGGATGCCTGGCTGTTTACTTGCAAGTGTTGCTTTTGCTGCTGCTTTGGAGTCTCCAGCTGCGAAGTGCTCTAACTTCTAAGGTATTTTGGAAGACCTGTTCCTGTGTCTCTTCAAGTGTTTTCCTATTAAAAGAGCAATCGGATAGGTACACATAACTGGGAGGAAGGTGAAAGCAAAGGGTTCTGTCCTTCAGTCAGTTATTTCAAATTTGTTATTAAGTTTAATGCTGTGAAATGCCACTGTTGAATAAGATGAGTAGGAGAGTGACTATCACTTCTAGGACGAGGTCTGGATATATCAGTATGGGGAACAGCCACCTCAGGATGTAAAGCTATTGATGTTAATGGGACAGTATGCACTGCAGTGAAAATCACATTTCTGAACATTACAATACTGAATATTCCTCCATTATATTATTCAAGGAAAAAGGACCAGTACCTGTCGGTCTTGATCCATTAAAGTTGCTTAAGTATTTGGTTATCTTTGGTGCTAGTGGTCACATAAATGTATGCATTAAGTGATCTTCTGGATTGGAAAGGAGGCGTAGGAAGTCATAACCTAGTTTGCAGTTACAAACTCACACTTTGCTCCAAAGCTGTTGTCTTGGGAGGATGACAGGATGGTTATGACAACCCTGCCTTCTCTATTCACAGGTGTTCCCTTTCCAAAGAACTTCCTTCAGATCTGCAAGAAGATACTCTGCCGGCTTTTTCGGGTGTTTGTTCACGTCTACATCCATCACTTTGACCGTATCATCCTTATGGGGGCTGAGGCCCACGTCAATACCTGTTACAAGCATTTTTATTACTTTGTGACAGAGCTCAACCTCATAGACCGCAAAGAACTAGAGCCTTTGGTAAGTGTGGGGTCTGGGGGAAAGCTCTAGGAAATTTTCCTCCTCCCTTCACTGAGCCTTTCCCACACTTGTTGCAGTGGGTTTCCTCTGGGAATAAGGTCCATGGTTGAACACAGGCAATTTAAAGGGATGAACTCTTGCCTCTGTCCATAGACCCATTCCATATGCTGCAGTATTTGTGAGATGCTCAGTAGGCTCAGTAGAAAAAGTGCAATGTATTTTGTATAGAAAAATACAAGGTGGGAAATACTGCCATTTGAAAATAGAAGTTCATTTGTCTTCTGCTTCTTCCTGTACTATATATTTTATGTATAATTTTATTCTGTCTTTTTTCATTCGTCAGTAACAGCATGGTAGTCATAGCAGTCACTTGAATGCATGTGAAGGGAACAGTGGTCTATGTAAAGGTGAATTGTGGTGGTTTTTTTGTCTTTAAGTAGACGTTTGTGAAGGTATTGAGTGTGTTAGATCCAGAGTGTGCTCTGGATCTAAGTGAGACAGATGACGTGAGACAGAGATTCAGACAATTAGCAGAGTAACAAAACCGGACACTTCCTTTTGGACTGAAATAGATCAAAATTAAATTCATTGTTTCTAAAAGTAAGGCTCCAGAAATGGAAACACTTTTTCTGTTGCTTGCAAATGCAAATAAAATAAAAGCGTAAGCCAAGAACAAAAAATAGGGCACAATTCAGAAAGCAGTTTATGCACAAACCCTCACTGTGGGCATTTAGCCAACTTTAAAAGGGATCAGGGCAACATTTCTCCATGGGTCAGAATTTGGAAAATACTGTGTTGTACAGTTTATTGATGAAGTGCTAGAACCACTGGGATTTTTTTTTTCCACACAATCACAGAATGGCTGAGGTTGGCTGGCACCTATGGATATCATGTAGTCCAAACCCCTGCTCAAAGCAGTGTCACCTTGAGAGGGCTGCCCAGGACCACGTCAGGTTTTCAGTTGTTCCACGTAAAGGCACATTGTAAAGAGGCGTATAGCATAGCTGGTATGAAACACTTCTGAAAGTGTGGCAAAGTTATGTTTGCCTGTGTTTCTGCAGGAATTGGAGCTGTTGCAGGTGTGGTACATGTATATGCTTATGTTGATTGAAGGAGAGCCTGTAATGAGAGAGACAAAATGGATGATCTTGTTTTCAGCAGTTCACAAGGCCCACTGAAAGACACTGCCTATGGCATGTATTGATAACTTGCAATGTATCCATGGTTTCTTTCTAGATAAGAGAACTTAATATGTCCTCTAAATGTGTCCTAAGGGATAGAAGGAGGCCCTGCAAAAGGGAACTTCCCTGCCAGACTAGTGATCCCAGGTTAGCTGTAGCTGTTAAATACTAAGGGTGTGTCACAAGCAAGATCCAAGGCAGGGTACCTCAGAGGTAGGAAGAGAGGCAATCGTTGCTTGCTTTGGAATACAGAGAGCACAAAAATTATTTAATGCTGCAGTTGGTGGTTAGCAATATTCCTGCACTAAGCAGACAGACAAAGGTTTGGGGCCAGACGGGTGCAGGAGGTGGCCCAAGTCCAGCGGCAGAGCAAGCTAGGAGCGTGCTCCAACTGGTGTGTGCTTTCCCCTTGCATTCCAGCATTCCCTCCCTTCACAAAATTATCCTTAAGATCATCATATGATGCAGTATTATTAACTTTGCTGGGATGCAGGATCTCCCAGAAAAATGTTTCACCTGCACTGGGGAGGCACCATGTCAGCAAACTGACAAAGCTCCACCTGTTTCCATCTTCCTGTCCTTGATTTGCATGGGTTTCAACAATGTGGAAATGCAGAAAAAAAACTATGTCTGTATTTTAGTCTTCAGCTGGGCAGAGAGAAGGGACGGAGTTGCCAAACAAAAGCAGACATTACAAATAATCTTGAATTTTAATGCAGTAGTTGAGGACAACCTGTGCACTGCCAGGTTCACCATGGCAGGAAATGAGCCTACATTGTCTCCCTTAATTAGAAAATGGGCCAAGAGCTGATTAAATAAACAGACTGCCACATGCTTTAGTAAACAGGAAGGCAACTGATTTATCAACATAACTTCAAGAAGGGAGAATAATTGGGGAAGCAGGCAGTAGATGAGTAGTAATATTAGCCTGCAGGACTTACGCTCTTTGTTTAAAATAGATTTTATCAGCCTTTTGCAACTCCATGCAGCAGTTATAAAATCAAATGAGTCAAATAGGGTTTGCCCTCCCATTCGGAAGTTGCGTAACTTGTCCTTTCTGCAGTCAGAAGAGCTATAGTTTAAAATGCTACGTATCTTTTTCCCATCCCCATCACTATGTTAATTTGACAGATCCCCGAGTCTTTCATAGAGCTGTTTTATGTGTGGACAAAAAAGGAAGCTGGCACAGTCACTGACCCCGCAGGTGGTCCTGAGGAAAAAAACCACATGTCCAATTGGTTAATTTGGGGGAAAGAAGAAGTCTGAAAGCATATCTGCCCTTTCCTGCAGCAACAGGCAGACAAGGCAGGCTGTACCGCAAGAGCTCTCAGAAAACCTTTAAGGCACACCTACATGGGGAGGCTATCAGGAAATCAGCTAAGGTTTGAATTTTAAGATGTGACATCTTCTTTGTGCTGGCTCCCTGTGTGACCAGCTTTATTTTCCACTGTCAGTAGTTCACCTTAATTAATTTCTGAGCCTCCTTCCCATGGCCAGAACTGTCTAGTGGAGTGGTTGCTATTACCTCCATCCCACCCTCACCTTGTGTAGGTGACTGCTTGTATAGGGTGCTTTAAACACTTCATCTAAATATGCTTTTCAGTGAGAATCTTAATGCAGCTGCCTCAGCACAGTAACTTACTGTTCAAATGGCAGCCCAGCTATGGCAGTAATGCCCCTCTACTTCCTTCCTGTCATCCATTTTCTCTAACAACAGATTTCATAGTATGTAGGACTTAAGAAATATGCCAGCGTACTTTATAAGCACATCATGAGCAAAACGGTCTTGGTTCGGGGAATTTTACTTAATTTATTGACATTTTAAAAAATTTGATTACAGATCTGGGTAATGAGGAAGAAAAGACAATTAAACAAAACACTTGGTGAAGAAGCACCTTTCTCCCCCAGGCTCTAACTCAGTAAAAAACTTCTCTTCCCCACTTCTGAGTCTCAACTTACCTTGGTTTTGCTACATGTTACACTCAGCTGCTCCTAATCCCTTTGGTGAGGTGAGGGGCAATGCAGGAGACTGGGGATGTGTGTACTGCTTCTTGTGTCTTACTTGTTTTCCTCCACTCCAGCATGGGTTTACTATGGGACACAGTCCCTCCGCGGTGTCCCTGCTCTGGTGTGGGTTGCCCATGACCCAGAGTCCCTTCAGGGGTGTGCCTGCTCTGGCACAGGGCACTTCCTTCCAAGTGTACGTATCCAGCCACATCCCCAACAGTGCCACCAGCCACGTGTCCTATCCTCTTAGTGTCTGCTGCTTTCTTAAATATCTGTGAACAGAGGCAACATGTGCTTCTCTGACTGGTTGAATTTTTGGCACATGATGGGTTATTTGCAGTGGTTTCAGGGGCAGCTGGAAGTAGCTGTGACTGGCACAGGGCAGTTCATGGCCTCCCACCACAACAAGTCACCCCTGTATCCCCCTGATACCAAAACCCTGCCAGTTATGCCCAGTACAAAGCATCCTCTGCAAAATACGTCATATGCAGTCTGTTGGTTAAAGCCTTGCTTTCTGTTTCCACTTTTGTTGTGCATTTCTTTCCTATCTCTGGGTAATAGCTCTTTTCATGAGTTTTCCCATGGGGAATATAAGAATATTTAGCATTTGACAGAAGTATTGTGAGGCTGAATTCAACAGTGTTTGCAAGGTACTCTGATGCCACAAAATAAGAGTTGTAATAAGAGTAGATCTTGCTCCTAGTTCAATGTTCTACCTTTAGCAGCAAGTTGGATCCTTGACACATACAAAAGCAATGGGAAGACCAAAACTTCCTGTGTTCTTTAACTTGGTGTTCGCTGATTTGCTTTGCTGTTGCTTTAGGAGTTCCACTGGTGAAAACGGGAAGTGTGCAAGCACCACGTCATCATGCTTCCTAGCTCTGTAGGCTTCACGTGAAACTAGCAGTCTGTTAGTCTGGGCTCTGGACTACAGATCCAGACCCTTGTTCCCCTTCTCTTGCAGGGGGTAGATTCGATATCTTCAGAACTGCTTCATAGAACACTTCATATCTATTAAAGTGTTCTCAATATATGCAACCATATAGTCCATCCCCACTTCTGAAAGGTGTAACTCTTTGTAGTTAAGATATAACTTGAGACCTGTTTTTAATATATTTTGCTGGAACAGGTCACTCATCAGCTTTTTTTACTTTTAAGGAATACAAGCAGCTGTATGCAAGGCAACATAATCCCTTCCAAATAGTTTTTTATTTCTTTAGCTCAACACAGCATATATCATCATACATCTGATTTTCCCTTAAAGGCAGGTGAGTACCTTCTCTGATATGCATCACTTCCCTTTGCTCCCATCTCAGAAAAGAAAGGCTAACTAGCAGGAATAAAGTACTGCTACAGGTAGAGCAGGTTCCCCCTAAAGGAGTCTATCATTTGAAAGTGTCTTCTAGCGATGTAGCAGCATCAGGTCACAGAAGAAGTTTCGCTGGCATATATAACACTGTTTCAAAGAAAAATCATTCCTCCTTGCATTCTTTGGTGTGAAGGGGTGGGTGTCTTTTTTAGCAGGTGGTGACCACCTTCAGATGCCTGGTGTTGTGGTTTAGCCCCAGTTGGCAATTAAGTACCACCCAGCCACTCGCTCACCCTCCTGGTGGGATGGGGGAGAAAACCAGATGAACAAAAGTAAGAAAACTTGTGGGTTGAGAGAAGAACAGTTTAATAATTGGTAAAAAGAAAATAAAATATATAATCATAATAATAAATAATAATTTGTAATGAAAAGGAAAACAAGAAAAGGGGGGGGGGGGGGGGCACACAAAACCCTGGGGAAAACAACAAGTGATGCATCCACTCACCACCTGCCAACTGATGCCCAGCCAGTCCCCAAGCAGCGATCGCTACTCCCAGGCCAACTCTCCCCAGCTGATATACTGAGCATGACGTCATATGGTATGGAATAGCCCTTTGGCCAGTTTGGATCAACTGTCTTGCCTGTGCCCCCTCCCAGCTTCTTGTGCACCTGGCAGAGCATGGGGAGCTGAAAGGCCTTTGACTAGTGTAAATATTACTTAGCAACAACTAAAACATCAGTGCGTTATCAATATTATTCCTATATTAAAATCCAAAACACAGCACTATACCAGCTACTAGGAAGAAAATTAACTCTGTCCCAGCTGAAAGCAGGACACCTGGTTTAGCGTGGTGATTGCAGAGCCCATTTACTGCTGCACTCCAAGCTTAGCCGGAGCAGGCACAGATCCTGTCGTGAAACCTGAGGATCAGTGCAGCTACAGCAACATGACCTCTAGAAAGGGCAGGGGGAAGAAAAAATTAAAACCTTCTGAAAAGCAGTAACCTTAATGCCAGAGAGGCATTAAACCACAAGGTGGGTTGGTTTTTTTTCCCTGGCAGGAAGGTGTCTGTCAGACAGACAGAGGCAAAGAATCCAGAAGCTATACTTCTCCTTCAGTCATGTAAGAGCTTTCTGATTCAGAGGCTGTGATTGAGTCTCAGTGCAAAGCATTTTGTCAGATAACAGTTAGTTGGTGATGCAGCCAAGTCTCCTCCCAACTTCTCAGCATTGATATGTGTGTATTGCAGTATCTTGTTTTGAGTTCTAAATCTGTGCATTTTAATTTGCCTGGTATTTCACTGTGCCTTGTGTTTGTCAGAGTTACATTGAAAAAAAAAAATCTAAAAATGTGGTGAGGTTTCAGTGTTAAATTTGGAGGTCTGAGCATGGTGTAATTCACTTGAAGGAACAAGGTTCCCAAGATGCATTTATTTTTTTTTAAACTTGTGGGAGGTGTGGACCTAGCTCCTTTTCTCACTATTGAGCATTACTCATAAACATAACCTGAAATTTTATCTCTAAAGAGGAGAGAGAGGGCAAAAAAAAAAGATATTTGGTCTTTTTGCTGTGCAAACCTGTGCAAGGTCATAGAGGGCCTGAGAATGTGTGCAGGGCTTGTATATTCAATATGTACTCTGAAACTCGTGTTCTAATAAAAAATCTAGGTGGCAAACCCAAGTATATTTCATTGCTCCATGGCCACCCGGTTACAGAACTGTGGGCAGGTCAAGCATTCGTATCGTGTCAATGAGCAGTGGGAAGTGATGCGCAAGGGGGACCCTGCCAAATAGGAAGGAATGATTGACGTGGTTTGAGTACATTTGCTTCTCTCACAGCTATTAGGAATTGTGAAATGCACAAATCTGTTTGCCAGAGATACCAGTATATGCAATTTTTGTGCATTTTTCTCTTTAACCAATGTAGTGTCCTCTTACAGAGCAAAGAGTACCTTTTGTGCTCTTTCAGAAATACCCAAAAATATATTGCAAATCAGTCAGATTCCCAGCAGATTCCTACATAACTTTGGAAACTATTGATGGCAGTGAAATTTCCCTCTGAGGACAGGGGTAAAAGCAGAATATGGCCATCTGCTTTGCTCATTCTCCAGAAGTCTTCTTTTTTATAAGTCCCATCCTGTGAAAACTTTGACCTCTTTCTCAGAAGTCATTTTTTATAAACATTTTGTTTATGAGAACAGAAAGTAATAATTACACTTGAATGAAGAAAAATAGAGAACGATATTATTTACGTCTGCTGTTCTGATAACTGTTAAAATGCTGATTTGATTTAGATGCAGAGACAATCAGCCATGGTAGCAAGTGGATAGCATTGGGGCTGGAATTGATGTCAGTCAGTGGAGCTGAGTGTATAAAAATGATGAAGCTGGTAGTTGCCTCCATGAAGATGGAGTTCATCTGCAGGATAAGCAAAGACAGTATGGTTTTCTTGCCTTATTCTCTATTATTCTCAGTGTAAAAGCTTCCCTTCCATTGGCTTTATAGCATGATTGGCTTCTGATAACATTTTCATCCAATATTTGGAGCTGCTTAAAAGTAACCATCTAAATGTTTTTTCCCATCTCTATAGAAAACTATCTTTCTGAATGGAATTTCTAGTGCTTGTCCAGGCAGTCTACTGAGTAAATCATTAAACTCTGTTTGGTTGTTTGGGGTTTTTTTCTTTTTCCCCCTAGGAAGCAGTATTATATATTATTTGCAAAAACCTACTATGGTCTGGGTGATAGACGATTTCAAAGTTAAATATGTTCAGGAAATTACATATTGAGGTTTCTGTAATGACCGTAACTCTACCTTCCTATATTTTATGATTCAGAGCTGCATTGATGCCCTGATGACACTGACATGAATCTGAGGCACTTTCTTTTCAGTCAGTAGAATTATTCCAGATCTTCCCATAAAATTCAGAGAAGAATCTAGCCCTGCAGTCACAGGTCATATGTTCATGTGCTGTTTTTCCACCAACACTAGTATTACACAATATGCTACTTCGTGTGCTGCTGTAGGGTGCTCTGCATCCCATGAATGTATTAATTGACAGGTTTGTAGGCATGTTTAGCAGAACAACCAAAAACTACAAGGGGAAAAGGAAGAGTTATTTTTGTACTTACAGCCAGGATGTCAGCAGTGCTGCCATATGCGTGGCATTGTTTGCGAAAAGACAGTGTTTCCATCTCCAGGCTTTTCAGCCAGTATCTTCCATAATCTATTAAAAAAAAACAAAGCCCAAACCTAAGGTATAGTTCCACAATCATTTTAAGCCAAGATGAATGCAGTCTGAAGCTGGAAATGGTGATCCTGCCCTTCCGCTCACTGGATAGTCCTCTCTCCTTCCCTGTGTCAGAGCTAGTCTTTGTGTTACCATAGTCAGATCCAGGGATGGATCAGCTGAGTACCAGCTCAGCCAAAACTGGTGGTTTTCATAGAATCATAGAATGGTTTGGGTTGGAACGGACCTTTAAAGTACATCTAGTCCAATCCCCCTACAGTGAGCAGGGACATCTTCGACTAGATCAGGTTGCCCAGAGACCCATCCAACCTGACCTTGAATGTTTCCAGGGATGGGGCATCTACCACCTCTCTGGGCAACCTGTTCCAGGATTTCACCACCCTCATTGTAAAAAATGTCTTCCCTATATTTAGTCTGAATCTACCCTCTTTTAGTTTAAAACCATTTACCCCTTGTCCTATTGCTGCAGGCCCTACTGAAAAGTCTGTCCCCATCTTTCTTATAAGCCCCATTTAAATATTGAGAGGCTGCAATAAGGTCTCCCCAGAGCCTTCTCTTCTCCAGGCTGAACAACCCCAACTCTCTCAGCCTGTCCTCAAAGGAGAGGTGTTCCAGCCCTCGCATCATTTTCGTGGCCCTCTTCTGGACCCGCTCCAACAGCTCCATGGCTTTCCTGCACTGAGGTCTCCAGAGCTGGACACAGTACTCCAGGTGAGGTCTCACCAGAGCAGAGTAGAGGGGCAGAATCACCTTCCTCACCCTGCTGGCCACCCTTCTTTTGATGCAGGCCAGGATACGGTTGGCTTTCTGGGCTGCGAGCACATATTGCTGGCTCATGTCCAGCTTTTCATCCACCAGTACCCCCAAGTCCTTCTCTGTAGGGCTGCTCTTAATCCCTTCATCCTCCAGCCTGTGTTGATACCTGGGTTTGCCCTAACCCAGGTGCAGATGGTGCTCAGGTGAACACTTGAGAGTTACTCTTGCATGCTTTTTGCTTTGCCAGAGCTACAACAAGGCATAAATATCAGTCCTTCAGCTCTGCCACTACTGTGCATGAGGCCTAAGTAGCTGATGTTATACATCTAATTTACTACAAACAGTACGTCTTTTCACAAAATAATTAGAAGCTTTGCTGCATCTTTGTCTATACCACAAAAAATGTTTACTCATAAGGCAATTCGTTGCCAGAAGTGCCATAGACATAGTAGAAATACTGTAAAGATAACCCATCTGGCACTAGCCCCATCCAGCTCTCACAGTAGAAAAATCAGCAGTAGCAGGCTTAACAAAACATGGCAAAGTACTGGCATTTTGACAAGGGTACGCTCAGTTGAAACACAGCTGAGTTAAACAGGTTGATTAAATGAGACTTCTGTAGACAAATTTTTCAAGTATATATTTTAAAATAAAAGTATACCTTTCTTAATTCACTTGATTTTTTTCCAAATTAATGTTTTGTCTGCTTAGCTAATTTTTTATGGTTATGGTGAAAATTCGAATTTGCACTTTTCCAGTCCATTTTCTCCATATGTCCATATACAATCTTCATGAAAGCAGTGATGGCACCTATAAATCAATAGACTGTGAAATATAAATTATTTGCCAGTCAGCAGAGGGCAGTTTGAGCTGAAAAGCAGAGGAGAACTAATTTCATTAAAGTCACTGTGTTCTTGTTATCACTATCCTTTATAGCTACCCAATTCTATTTTTATATTGCTGCTCATTGCCATCAAACTACCGCATTTCAGATCCCTCTGAAGTGTCCTGTATTATGCCACTTACAAGAAGCAAGACAACAATAATATTAACACATTGTTTTAAGGATATCTCTGGCTCTATATTCTTCTAGATTTCCCAGTGTGTTCTGTGTGCTGTCTGGATGGCTTAAGCTTCAGGCAGGGAACACATAAGGTTTCATCTTGTTCAGAGTCATAAATGCTGCTCAAGCTGCAGAAGGATAACTGATCATTCCCTAATTAATCTATCATTAACAGATTCTGGCCCAAAAATCTATCAGTGAAGCTTCTGTACAAAAGCTTTTCTTTCTGCTTTTCTCATTGCCTTGACATTGGGGCATTCAGAGGGAGAGCTGGCAGCCCCCTGCCACTGTGACAAGAACAGGCAAGCCCAACCCAAGTAGCTCCTTCTGGAGAAGCTGGCACCTAGCTTTCCCATCCCTTCTCTGACGTGCTTTTGTCTGTCCTCCCACAAAATTGCACACGGTGCCCTCTACTAGATGGAATTGACTATCAGCCTCTCTTAATGCAAAATTAATCTGCTAAATATTTACCATGTGCCTTGTAGAAAACTGTGTCCAGCAGTTACCTGTGCCAGTAGGTGCTGAACTAATACCCAATATGTGTGTACATACAGATAACTGAGTCAGAGGTTGTTTACCTCTGTGTGTGTGTTCGGTGGCTCTCCTTAGCCATGTAATGTAGGCATGCAGCTATTCTAAAACTATTCAAAATTCAGGTACTTGTGTGTTCACAAGTACAATTCACAATATGAATTTATCTAATAATTTAGTCTTCCTACAAGATTGTTGCTTATAGTTGCTTTAAATTCTGTTACTCATCACAAAATGGTAGGTTGACTTACTGTTTGTTCGGGTATTATCCAAAATTAGATAAATATTGTTGAGCCAACTTTAAAGTAGGTATAATTTTCTTTCCTTTTTTCCCTCCTGGTTGTTTGCTTTAGTAAAAGAGTCCCCATTCAGGCAAGGCTTGTCACTGCTGCTAACTAGCCAGCAGTATTTTTTTCTTCTTAAAAAAAAAAGGAGAAAAAAAAAAAGAAGAAATTAAGCATTCCCTGCCCCCAGTCCAGTTTTTCCACTTCAATGAGATATGGTGATAATATCCCACAGGATTTCTTTTACATGGTACATATGATGAGAATATCTCAACAAATGGATCTGATCACTAACTGAACAAGAAACCAGTGGTAGCTAAATAAATGCCATCTTTTCCATCTCCTCCATTTCCTGCAAGAAATTAGGGGGAAATGAGAACTCTAGACTTAACATTGATGAAAAATAGGATTCTTAACTTTGATGCTCAAAGAAAACAGAGTCATAAGATGCACTGCAGTGCCAGAGTTTCTGAGTAAATAGTTTCTGGCATGCGTGTTTTTAATTACTTATTTTTATCACATCAGCAGCTTTGCTTGCACTGAACCCAAGCACACACTGCTGAGAACAGGAGGACGGAAGGACTTTCCTACTGACAATTTTCTGTGTGTCATTGACTTATCAGAGGTTTTGGAGTGGTTCTTATTGGTGCTCTGGGTTAACTGCTCTGCCATCTCATGCTTTGACACAATTATCTCTCTTTTGTGGGTATGTAAGTACAGGTGTCTGTTGCTGGTGAGGAGTACACCACGTAAGTCATGTTTTTAAATTTAGCTCATGAATGTAAATTATAGCCTGTTGAATAAAAAGGGCTTCTCCAAATTAATCCACATTTCACAGTTTGTAATAAACAACACCACGCTTGTACTTCAAAGAGATTATTAATACATGATAAAAAGAGGTATAGTTAACAGTTCAGAATAAAGTAAGAACAGGAAACTTTTAAAGAAGCTTATTCCTCCAAGTGTCTTCAATTTTGCAAAACATTAAAAGAGCAGAAACTAAGTGCAAAATAGCATCCGCTACTGTTGCACTTCTATTTCTTTTTTTTTTTTTTTTTTTTTACAATGAACTCCTACGAGATTGCTATAATACAAAAGACATGGCACACAAAACATCTTTTCCGTAATTATTTAATTCATTTTGAGCTTCTGATGAGTTAATGTGAATCTTGCCTACTCAATAGGTTGTTACTCTGTGCTAGCTCAGTATGTGTGGGGAGCAGCTGGCTTGGTTACAACAACAAGGAGAAAAAAACAGTAGAAAAAGGCAATTGTGGTTGCAAAACCACAAAAAAATGACAGGAGCATTCCAGATCAGGTATGATATCAAAAAAGGAATTTGAAACTATTTGCTTTATAATGGATACGTAAGTGTTTTCGTCTGCTCTACTCACGTGTGAGCTTCCTGCACATGGTCTTGCCCCTGTGTTTAGATTCTGATCTGAATCAGAGCCAAAATTGCTCCTTAGTAACCGCCATGTGTTACCTTACTCTGCCTGTTCTAGTAACTTGTAGCTGAGATGAATCAGAATTGCAGTTCATGCCCCATCAAGGAAGAACCCTGGAGAATAGCTGTAGATAGAATCACAAAGTGGCAAAACTGGTAAGACTTTAGTCAAATAGGCTTTTCCATCTGCAATTTGTATGGGTTCATTTACACTAGTTCTTATACCAATTAGCAAAAGGGGTCCTTGCCGACTGTCTGTGCTCTGTGTGGAAGGCACATTAACAGCAAGTGGAGACTGGGAAAAGCCTTATCACCAGCATTGTGAAAAGTATGATGGGAACTCCTCCACCGTGGTTCCTGTAATGCTTTTGGAAATGCTTTTGTCGTGTCTGCATTAGCATCTCAACTGTTCTTATTACTATGGAGAAAACTACTGCTGTTCATCCTCTTCGACAAAATATCATCTCCCAGTTTAGATATATCCTGTGCTTGTTTGAATAACGTAGATCTGCTGCCCTTACTAGACTGAAACAAGGAGGCAATCCACTGATTGAGTGTTGTCAACCTGCACTAATAAAAGACTGAGCAAAAAAACCCAACAGCAGCAAAACCTGAGATTTCCTAGAACTCAAAAAAACCTGGAACTTTTTATACGTGTTCAAAAAATATCTATAATTTCCTTTCTATAACACGTAATGGCTTAATCCAGTAGTCTAACTGGCATCAAAAGGCAATTGTGAAGACATTATTAAGAACAAGTTTCAGGAAAGCTATTCTACCTAACTAAAAATATGTGTTTTCATAATTTGAACAGTATTTGTTGAGTGACTCTATTAATTTTATTGAGTATTGATCTGGGCTCTTATTTTCCTTTCTAAACCCACACGAAACAGAAAACTCAGAAACAGCAAGTCCAATTTTTCTAATTGCCAAGAGAAGAAAATCTAGTGCCACATGAACTTGGCAGTTTTGTAAAAAAAAAAAAAAAAAGGAAAGATGTATTTATTGTCGCATTTAAATAGATCTGTTAGTGTATAAAATTATTTATGTAAAATACCTACCGTATGCAACAAAATTGTAGTTCATAGTAGAGAACTAACATGTATCCTGATAAATTTTACGCAAAATTTTATACTAGGGATTGTGTTACTGTTTGCTTATTCACTCTGCATGACCTCAGTGCCAAAAGCAGCACATTTAAAGTCCATTTAGTAGGGTAAGATACACTAAAACCAACCACAGAAAGACTTTTATTTTATTGTTACAGAAGACAAAAACACGCAGAAGGTGGAAGTACCTGCTTGGAATACAATGTCTTTAAGCAAGTCAGTCATCCAAATGCATGTTCTGTGTATCTACCTGGATCTAACCCTACTGACAGGTGCATTTCGCAGTGTAATTTCCTGATCCTGTTCCTGCTTGCAGTCAGTTGATAAAATGCCTTTGTCATCAGTGATAAGGGATTACATTTGCAGACAGGAGTATTATCTGTATCCTGCAAACATCACCATACAAATTCAGGACTCGGATTATTATCAGGCCATCCTTAGCTTCAAAATAACTACCCTGAAGCCTAACAGACTGTATGAGGGATTAATTTAGTCCTGTGCATCATGATAACTGAGACTCATTCAAGTGGAGGACATCCCGAAACCTAACAAGGGAAATACCCAAATGATCAATATGCCCATTGGATAGCAATTACCAGTCTGTACAGGGGCAACTAAAGAAGTAGAGGAAATATTTTTTTAGTAACTTTGGAGAAAACAATTTCTAAATGAAGGTTCAAGGGTCTAACTAGAAATGCCAGGAAAAAAGCAGTTTTCCAAATGACTTAACTGTTACAAATCTGGCTTCAGCCTTCCTATCCTGGTCAGTTAGCTGTCTGAATATAGATTAGTTGTGCAGCACAGGATCTTAGACCGCGTGATCTGTGCTATTCCATAGTAAACAGCCTCTTTTGTGACCAGGATACAAAGAGCTTTGTCCACATGATGGTTATTTGTCAATTGTTGAAATCTCTGTGAAGAAAACAACAAAAAAAGTTGCAGAAGTCATAGCCATTTGTGCTTTGAAGAACAGTATGTAAAATGTTCTTTTAAACCTTTTGCTTCTTCATCTACTTACTCTGTGGTTCTGATTTGAAAAACGAAAAGACTGTGAACTGGCTCCATAGGTACATCGCTGAGCCTCTCTGTGTAAATATATGGGATTCCCCTTGGGTGTGGCTTGCTTTTCTGTCTGTGAGCGTAGGGAGGAGAAAGGTATGTCCCAGTCATGCTTATGTCTGCTCCAGCAGAGCCTTCTAATCATGAACCACAGATCAGAAGGGTTCTTTGTGTATTGCCTTCCTGCCCAACATCATGTATTTATTCACAGGATTGTTACACAGGTATTAAGTTCCTTAACCATGAGAATACGGTTAAGGCTGGGCAATGCTTTTTTGGGGGTTGCAGTGTTTGAAGACATGAGTACATGACAGGCTATATGTGGAAGGTTGTTTTCTCTAAGTCAGTAAGTTCAGGCAAGTGAATGGTGTCTGTTGCTGGCATCTCCTTGCTGTCGGCTGCTTGGTCAGGTCTTCCAAGCTGCTGGGTACCTCTGGGTAGGGTATCCTGCCCGTCAGAAGGTAATATATTTCCTCTAACCACTTCTCTGCTGAGACACTTGCATCCACATCTTCAACCCTCACCATGTTTAAAACAGTTGTAAAGGGCTAAAACTAGCTGTTGTCACATGACCCTTAGGCTTGCCAACTGGCAGTGGGAGGAGGTGAGGAGGGGGAATGGCAAGCCCCGCTCAGCTGCGGTTTGGGCAACTGGAAGTGAGGGTGGGACACAGGCACTGAAAGAGGATTCAAATCTTTAAAGCAGCCCTGGTTTTAGTGAAGGTGATTATTGCATTTATTACATTTTCTGGTGTTCTTACAGAATACTATTATTTGTACTATTTACTCATGTCACTTCACCCACTTTCCCATCAGCTTTTGCACAAGACAGATTGCAAATCCCTTGCTTCCGTTAAATACCGGTACAAAGGCGATGTCTGTTTTTTTATGCCTTATGTTTTGCCAACTCCGTATTTGACTCATGCCAGCATAGAAACACCAATTTCTTAGAAGAGCATAACTCTTTATTGGGGAACTAATTCTTGTAACCCATTCAGATTTGATCAGCATCTCCCTATATGTAGGTTTATCGCATTAAAAGAGATTTCTCCAGCTACTCATGCATGCTGTAAGATGTTGGATTTTTTCCATTCTTTTCCTGTTTGTTTAAAGGTGAAATTAGGAGCAGAAATTAAAATAGTTAGGTATTAAAATAGTTACGTGCTGAATGTATCTGACGTGTGTTAGAGCAGTAGGGAGGGGAGAAGACCAGACATCCATCAGACATAAAGATTAATTACCCGTTTAAGACTGTGTGTTGCTTTTTTCCCTTCTTCTGGGAAATCATGTTGGTACTCCTGGAAAAATATTGAGGAATGCATCCTTCTGTGAAATCACAAATACTAACGAAACAGACAGATTTCTGGTGCTTACAAAGTGCCTTGTTAGCCTTAGCTCCAGCAAGTGAGGAAGTACTTTAACGCCTTGACAAAGAATAGCAAATGTTTCTCTTTATGTTACTTAGAATTTAGTTCTGTGTTAAGTTCTCCTCAGTGGCTGGTCTGTGGACATATTCAACACACAGATAGGGCCCAGATTTTATTTTCTGTTTTGTATTTTGACTTTTAAAAACAGCATTTTTTTCTGTCTTCATTTTTTGAGTTAATTGTGTAATCCAAAATTGAGAACAGGAACTAGTCTGAACGCAGCGATACAGAATAATGCTCTGGAGTTTCTTGTAATTCATTTTCAAGAGGAAGGGCATGTGGTATCAAAAGCTCTGGTATGGAGAGTTCCTGTTAAGGATGTTTAGGGTGTTCAGTCAGCCTTCTCAGAAGAGTCAGTCAACAGCTAGTTGTCATTTTCCATGTTTGGGAAGTACCCTCATGTGCTTTTAGTTGATAATTTTTAGTCAAGAACATAGCTCTACACCTTTCCCAAACTAAAATGAACAGTAAGGTTCCAGAGAAGCACAAAACCAGGAAGACTCAGGAAAGTCTGAAGAAGACTCACTGAAGAAGACTTAGCTTTGAGTTTGTGTTTAAAGGCAGTGCTCACCTACGGGCTGTGCACCACCAGAATAACTAAGGAGCCAGATCTCTGCGGAGTTTTGAGGGGGACTTCTCCGCTGGGTTAGGTGGAGCGGGACTGTGTGCTCAGCTCCCTGGTGCCCATCAGAATCAGTAAGAGATTTGCCAGCAGGGTCTGTGAAGAGCGGGTGATTAGTTTTTAAAGGTGAGTATCTCAGAGGGGGTGTTTGGCAAGTAGGAGCGGTTTGCTCTGTAAAAGGCCCAGCAGTAGGCTCTGCAGCACACAGCATGCCTCATGCTGCCGCCCAGCCAAGGCTGGACGCTGTGGGTACGACCCTTCCTGTCAGCCTCACAAGCATTTTGAGTGAAGCCAACTTTTTCTTTGCCAGCTTCATAATTATATCAGTCTCTTTGAGAAACCGTTTCCTGTTTGTTTTTCTTCTCTATTGTAAATTCCTCTAAGAAAAAAACAGCTAGAAGTAGGTCACTCTCACAAAGCATGTACCAATTCACTGTTATAAAGATCCTGTTGTTTGGGTTTTTTTTTAAAAAAGCACATCTAGTTCATTGTCATTGGCTGAAATCAGTAAAAGCTTAGGCACACATATGCAGGCATGCAATGTGACCGTATGTCTGTACTTCTATGTCCTTCATTTACTGATAACAATACAGATCAATACAGAAAAAGTTTCTGTGCATTGGAGATGATGATGTTTTGTAAGTTTTAATGTTTTTCTGACTACAACTTTGGTGAGCATTTCCAAAACCAAAGCCAAGCAGGTGTTGAAACAGACGGCCTGTTACGTAGAAGCAGGGAGAAAACTGCAGAGCCCTTTGCAGCAACATTCTCCTGACAGGGTGGGGGGAATAGGATTGAGGGGAAAGACAGTGAATGTAAGGGACCGTGAATATAACTGTATAACCAAACAAAAATCCAGAAATGAAGGGAGGGAGAGGCTTGGCGAGAATTTGTATTACTAAAAAAATAAATTCTGCTTGAAGAGAAAAGTTAGGAATGGAATGGTAGGTTCACGCTTCATGACTCTTGAGCAATGAAACACTCACAGCGGCACATAGCTGAAACATTCAGAAACTCACATGGCGAACTGGTTTAAAGCCCTCTAGTTTACATCTTATGCATAGATTGTCTGGGCTCCTACTCTTTCCTTTGCCTGGACACATTTATCCATGTCTAAACTGCTACCTCTGATCATATTTTTTTCTTTAAGGTAAGAATGGAGATGCATTTTGCATGCTGAATGTGTTGCTTATGATGTTTTATTATTCTGTTGGGAAGCAGTTTGCCTCCCACTTCACCTGAAGGAGGGTAGCCAAGTTTACAATGACTCTGATACTGTCCACGTTACCCTCTTTACTGCTCTTCTCACAGGGTAAGATGCTACTGTCTGACTGCAAATAGCTGTTCAGCAGCAGCTGCAGAAAGAAGTGGTGGTGTTCTACCTCGCAGACCTATCAGCTGTGGTTCTGGGTAGTACCGGATGGACATGCAGACACTAAGTATATGTAAATTTAGGGGTCTGCAAAGCTTAACGCTGCCTCATTAATTAGCACCTCATTAATCTTCAGGTAAGGGAAATAAAGGAATAATTTAAAATCCTGGAAGAAAACACAGACTTTGGAAACGAGTACTCCGTTCCTGGGCATGTTTTAGCTCCTTTCCACTTGCGGCAGATTTTGCTGAGGAAGGTGCTGAAGAGTCTGCGCAAAGCGTGTGCCTCCTCGGCCCATAGCAGAAAGCCTGGCACCACAAGCCTGGTACCCCCCTGCGCGGGCAGCTCCGAGGGCAGACTGCTGGGGAGCGGCCGGGGCAGCACCTGGCATCCTCGCTGGGAAACCAGCTCTGAAACGGTGTCAGGCCCTGTCGGTAAAACCTCTGCGTGCTGTCAAACCACATCAGGGCCTGTGGCCGCTGCCCTGCCCTGCCCTGCCCTCCCCGGGAAGAGCTTCCTGAGGGCTTCAGATCAAACTGAGTGCAGCTGGCTTTTACCAGCTTCTAGATGCCTACTTTGGTTGGAGCTAGTTATCATGGTGTTGATGTGGTGGTAAATTATATGCTGCTCTTCAGTATTTCCTAGCATAGTTGCTTTTTCTGATCTCTCAAAGAAGAGGGAGAGGCATTTTGTATCTGCTTATGTATAAAACAGTAGGAAGCTGTCCAACAGTGCACTGAATGGTATGAAGTTCTGCATTTGGTGTTTGTTGCTCTGAATGAATAAGCCTAGTTGCAGCTGTTTAAAAGAAAAACAAAACAAAACAACCCAAAAAAACCTCACAGAACATTTAAGGAGAAAAAGGGACAGATTTTTCCGTGAACATTTACCTTTGTCACCTTTAACAAATTAGAGAAGAAGCAACTGCTAGATCAGATTACTGTATGGATCACCGTGGAGATCACACATTACTGTATTAATTACTGTACTAATTACCATTGTCTTTATAACAGCTGCAAATGACAATATTCCATTCTATTACATGCATGACAGCAAAATAACAAGTGATATAAGATAGTTTATGAACCCACAAGAAATGAAAACTTAATTAAAGCTCTGGAAAGGGGAAAGAGTCCTACAATTCCACGTAGGATTCTAGATGGAGAAATTATCTGTTAAGCACAGAGTAAGATACAGTTACAAGACTGCCAGGAAGCCCTTTACATTAGATATTAATCATCTTATAAATTATAGCAAATTATTCAAGCAAGCTAAGAGGATTTTCAGAAACTTCTGATAACTTGGTAAATCTAAATAGATTTACGATAGAAATGCTACATGGTCTGGAGAGGCTATGAAAGAGAAGCTAAAGGGACAACCTGCATAACTATGGTGACTCTTAGATGCGGCAGCCTCTCAGCCTTGACAGCAAACAGCACACATCAATGCTGTGTATGCAGATGGTTGTTGGACAGACCATCTGATACATCTTTCCAGAAAATCTGCTGACAAATATAGTGTTATAGAATGGGGCAGCCAGTTACCACAGAGTTTGTATCAGAGTGCTTGTAAATCAGATCAAATAAAATCCTATATGGATCCCAAACCCCAGTTCCTAATGGCGTCTATGAATGCTCCAAGACCCCATCCTAGAGACAAATGCCACGGCTCTGGTCAAGTCTTAAAGAAGATTTGTGTCCATGTGCCCTTTGTGTCCATGTCTAAGCAGAAATAACTAGGCAAAGAATGTATTCTCCATGTTTCCTGTTGGCTGCAGGTTCAATGACAATGATTGGAATCCTTTTTCTTACATTAAGTTAAAAGGTTTCCTGATTTTGCAGGTGATTTACTTCTTTTTTGTGGGATGCAGTACCATTTACCCGACATGGCTAGGGAATTAGTAGGGTATTAAAGCTGTCAAAAATGACAAAATGCTGCATGCTAATTGCCAGTTATTTTCATTGTCCTTGAAAGTGATGGAGAGGAGCAGAACCATGGTGGCATATAAAACCACATGAATTTGCAGAGATGCAGAAATGTTAACTGGAAAGAGGTGTGTGCACACTTTACAACAAATGCCATTTGCTTTTTAATCTCCCCTTCTTGTTTTACAGAAAGAGATGACAACCAGGATGTGTAACTAGAAAGTTACCCACTGAAGAAAAGCGAAGTCCAATTTCCTTCTTACTGCAGAGTTCAAGAATGTGACAGCCCTTACGGACTGAGCCTGCTTGTTAATCCATGAAAGCAGGAAAGCTGGGAACCACAGTTACTTCCACAAATGCTTCCCACCACTTTCAGTGTTCTTAACCCTGAATATGCTGCTAGGAACCTCATCTGAGCGACATGGGTTATTGAGAAAAAGAAAAATCAACTTCATATTCGTTCTAGCTCCTTCGTTAGGGATAAGAACCTCTTCAGCCATGAACGATGACAGACTGTGCTCCTGCTGCTAAAGCTTTACTGAAATTCAGATCCCTGGGCTGACCTCCAGATTAGTTGTTTTGAAACGAAACTGTATTGTTAGCTGCAATGTTGTTTTCTTTTTCTTTTGTTTCTTGGTATGTGCTTTGTTTCCTAAGTGCAGCAGAATATTAAGATGGTCTGGAATCACAGAAGACTTTTAGCCTTTAATGCCCCCCACCCCTCACTAGCCACCCAAGGCTTGGCCACCGTTCCCAAATGCCAGCGAGCCTTGTATTTCCAGGAACACAGCCGTGTCCTTCAGCTAATCAGGCAGTTTGTGCTTCATTGTGGCTCATAATTGGGTGACAGTGGGACAGTTTCTGATCTCAATTACATGAGTAGGAATCCAGATATAGCTCTGAAGTGTTGAAGTCTTTTCTTTGACTTCATACTGTGACTGACAGCAAATCTGCTCACTATCTCTGCATTACATAAAAAGCAGCTATAGTCAACGTTTTCCTGAAGTAGCCTATGAAGTACACCAGTCTATCATGTAATTTGATATCCTCCTGTTCTCTGAGAAAAAGGATCCCTCTCATTCACCTTAAAATTTCATCTTTTCAGGGAAAAAGAAATTTAGTTTCAGTAACTGGGAGGAAGATACAGTAAAGATGAGTACTATAAAGGTTAGAGCAGGAGGGACTAAGTGGAGGTCTCTGTTGCATCTAAACAGTGTCCAGCAGCGTGGCTTGCTTCCACACTGGACTAACACAGATTTTTTTTTCCAGTACTCAGTCCAACTTAACTAACACATGTATGGACAGCCTGGAAGTAATTCCATTCCATTCCATTGCAGTAAATCAAGTCTTCTATGCCAAGTATGGCCTGGTAACAGGCTTTCTTCTACAAAAAAAATTAAAGCAATACGTAACAGAGAGATCACAACAGAGATACAGCTGAATAAATGGGAATCAAGTGGAACACACCTATATATTCTGTGCCTTCTAATGAATTTTGCACATTTGTGTTATTGTGAAAGATTACTCCTTCCTGGGTAAGTGCTGAACCCTGTTGCTGCCCTCCCCTCAAGTGAGTGAGGTATGTTTACACCTTCTGAGACAGTATCAGAAGCAAATCTCATAGAGTATCCAGTGAGTGGAACATTTAAAATAGAGGGGTAGCAGACACTAAAGAATAACAGCAAACCTTTTCTAGCTCATATTGTGGTACGTTCTGATTTGTTTGCCTGCTTGCTTAAAATAGGGCTTGTTAACGTTAGTGATCACATCCTTGCTGGGACAAGTGAACGTTCAGTGTAGCTACGGTGGAGGCTTTTCTGCATCTTTAGAATTATGCAAGCAGCATTATCCTTTGCTTTCAAGGGGATTGGACTGAAGTGTTCTTATCTCCTTCAGTCGTCTTTGCAATCAGGTTAATTCTTTGGGGATTAGAATGCATACACAGATAATTTCTGGCCTGCTGGCACTTTTGCAGGATATAACTAGCTTGTGGAATTAATTGCCACAGCTACTTGCTGAGCTTAGTTGCCTCATTTTAAAGAAGATGAGAAATGTTACATCTTTGGAAGAAGGTATGTGGTATGTGTGGATGACAACTGCCTGGAATTACAACATCAGTTGCATATGAAAGGGTTTCTCATACACCTCTGAAGTGCCTGGGCTGTTGCACTGTTGCAGATGGAGCTGTACCCGATACAGCGCTCTTGAATTTCACTGTGGTCAGTTGCCATCTGGTGTTCTTATGGCTGGGCACTACTGCAGTGCTGTATTTTAAAGATTAACGTGAAGATGCAAATGTGTGGAATTTTGTGCATAAAGATCAAAGTCACTACATAAATTGAAAAACATGGTATTTTATGCATAAATTAATTTATTCTTCATTTTATTATGCTACTTACCATATGCTGGTTTGAGTCTATTCACTGTAGCTCAGTCTGAAGATGAAGCAGAATTTGTTCGCAGTTACTCTGAATTATTTTTTAATAACTTTTTTGTGAATGCATTAATTTTGTGAATACAAAACTTATCTGTTGGAGTATTTTCCTTTTTCTAAAACTGTTTTTCATAAACTCTTGTGTTTCCTTTTCTACTACAGCATACTGTACGAGGCAAAGGAGGGAAATGCAGAGTTGAACCTTAGAGGATTTGTGTTTGTCCTGGCTAAAATTCCTGTAATGGGAAAAGCCCATTACAACCCAGGAGCTGAACCAGCCACAAAAAAGTGCAAAATGTACTTGTTTTGGTTGCTTATTCTGCTGGGGAGAACATGGAGTTTGCTAGGTGATGAAATAAACTTCTTCAAATGGCAGGGCTTGGCCTTTGGTTGAATATCTCCCGACAGGTACTCTTGCTTCCACTGCAGAGGTGTTCAGCCACAGCCTGGCCATCTCATGCCATGGGCCATTTCTCCTTTTCCTGTGCCTGGTATTTGATATCCCAATAAGAATAATGTCTGGAACGTGGCATCACTACATAAAAGTATCATATTACCCCTTCCCATAGCGGAGAGAGGGGCAGTGTCCTGTTGGATCTCGTGCTCAAGAATTCCAGCTTCATCAGTAGTTTGCTCGGGGCCACATCTGGACAGAATTGTGTTTTGGTTGTTAATTGCAAGCCTGATTTATGTGATTCCTCAGGATATGTAATGAGAACTGAGTTTAAACATGATTGTATGCAGAGGCACCCATTTCACCTACTGAGAAAAACTTTCTACCTGATCTTAATTATATATGTTCCTAACCATTCCAGCATTTCATATGGTTCTGGGATTTGGCAGGGAGAGAAGGGGTTGTTGTTTATCTTTAGTTTTAGGGGTTTTTTTTAATCACCTTTCTAGTGTTTCAATCAGGTCTTGTTTTTCTTACCTAAACAACAATTTTTTTTTAGTCTGGTACTTAAGAGATGCTGTTAGTGTTAAGCTTCAAGGCACTATAAGAAGGATCACTTCAGCTGACTGAGACCACAGTCAGCTTTACTTCAGAGTGTGAAAGGTTCCTGTGATACCAAAATTGCCTTCAGTGATTAAAGACTTAATAGCTTTCATTGATTGTCTCTGTAATAAGGGATTTTGTAATGAACTTCTGCTTTGTGTGAATATAGACTAGTGTCACTGTAGTGACAAATGTAACATGAAACAAATCTTAACATAACCTCCCTTATGTTTTGTGAAGGATGGAGTTCCAGGGTCTATCAAAGAGGGTTGTTTTTTACTGCTACACAGCAGTGAAATTGATTATTTCCATCAGATTTGAGAGAAGTTGGGTACTTACGAAAACTTGAGTTTTCTCCAAGAACTCAAGCTCTAAGCAGCAAAACTTATACCAGACAAGGTACTTAATTCTCCCGGTTAATGGATTCATTAAGAACAAGACAGGGAGAGAGGAGGAGAACAGTTAATGGGTAGCTCTATGGGGACCTACAGACAACCACTCAAGACATGCAGAAAGCTAAGGGGTAAACATTGTCCCAGTGATTATGTGCAAGAAAATTCCTGGGGCTCTGTGGAAAGGACACAGAGAACGGTACCCTTTGTAGTCAGGGAGCCACTATTGCCAAGTCTCTATTAACGTTAGACTAAAAGGGTCTTTTACCCTTTTACTTTGGGTTGAATAAATTACACATTCTGGAGCCCTCTCACAAAAAGCCATTGCTTCCTTTTGCTTTTTACTTTTTCTGCATGTTCTTCAGGTTTCTCACATTTTCCAGGAGTGAGGTCTCGTAGCTGGCCTTCTGCCTTTTAATCTTTTCGTTGCTTCCCGAAGGACAATGTGTTACAACAAGTAGCTTTCTCACTTCTCTCTGTGCCTCCAGAAAGGATACCTCTCACCTGCGCCCTCTGAAGAGAGACCACCAAGGGTTGGTTTTCCATTGTCCCTTCACAAGAGCAGAAGCAGGGAGCAGGAGGTACCTGCAAGCACTGCAAAACAGGATGCACTATGTATAAAATGGGAATATGCTTGCTATTATATAACATGCTTTAAGTGCTTTAGAAAGGGGATAAAGCTGGGGGACCCAGTATAGACAAGTGGTCAGTGTTCAGACATTTTTTCCTATATATTAGAAGAAATTAAAGGCATTTTTAATAATTATGGAGATTATTCCAAGGGCAAAGCAAGCCAAATCAGTAATAACCTGGTAGTGGTATACATTTAAATCTAAAATGATCAAACTTGATTTTTCATGTATTTCATGCTAAATAGGCAATGTTTTTCAAGGTTTAGCCAAATAAGTTGGAGCTATTAAAGTAGTTGTTTCTTTTCTGTTTTAGTAAGTTTTCCTGTTTTAAAGACAGATATAATATAATAAAAGAGTTATAATAACATTCTCCCAGGGAAAAAAATAAATTACTTGTCCAGTCTAATACATGTGTGTGCGTGTATGTGCATGCGTGCATATATATATGTGTATACATATATGTTTGGGTGGGGATATGGATGTGGAAGTATCAGTGGGTGCATATGTACACTCCCTGCTCTTCCCCACAGACTACATTTTATTATTTTGGTAATTTTTAAGGGGGATGCATCTTTCTAAGAAATAAGTGGTTGATTCCTTTTCATTCTCAATGCATTAGCACTGTTTGGTACATTAATTTTTTTTAATGATGTCAGATGTGTCTTAGGCTCTTTTAGTTCTGTTTGTTATTAAATGGTGGCTCAACTGTATGGGAAGAGAGACTGACACTAACTTTTGTAGTCATTAAAGGAAAGATTACTTTTCAAATCAATCCTAGTGGATGAAGGGATGAAATCCAAATATGAATAAAAGAAACATAACCTTGCGAAGTGTTGTGAAGTTGGGGTCTAACTCTTCAGCAAGAAAAATGCATGTGGTTTTCATACCACGGGGTAGAATTTCCTGGCGGGCTCACAGGACTTAGAGGTGAGTGAGATCCGTCACTGCCAATGCACCCACTTCTTCAGCCCTCCTGGCGCTGATACAATGCCAAGAAAAATCAACCAAATGTCATGCTAATGACAACTGGCCGGCCTCTCACCGACACCAGTGGGATCAGACTAGCCATGCAAGTAGCCTTTCTTTAGCTAAGCTGACCTAATAGTTCTTGCCTGTCAGTTCTTCGAGCTTGGGTAACTCATGGGTTTCATCATGTTCTTCAGCTGGTTCCTGATGGGACACTCCAAGACAGGAGGGACATGTAAGTAACACCAAGCCAGTTCAAGGCAAAGTTTCATCTCCTAAACACAGAACCAAAGAGCTTTGGCTAGAATTTGGCTGCCCCAGAAGGAAATGGAGGTCTAATAGGATGACAGAAACTATCTCCAGCATATGTACTTACAGCTCATTGAACCTTTACAGCTCTTTGTCCTTTGGTCTGATTCCTAAAACATATATAACCATATATATATATAGACACTATTATACATAAAGCTACTATGTACTGAATATGAGTCAGTTACGGAGCTTGAGGGGAGCAGGAGCATAGGGGTTGAGAATGGCTGCTGGCTATGTAAAGACAGCACACAGGAGAAGTAGAGCTGATGCTGGACTTTGGGTGTCTCTCTCCGATGGTGTGGAGGAGCTGAAGATTAGAGGTGCTGGAACTAATGGAGTAACGAAAACAGCTGCTGAGGGAAGCTAAGGAATTTGGCAGAGCTGAAAGCAGCCCAATGGCAAGGGTAGCAGGAAGGTTCTCGGGGCAGCATGTGCATATCGATACACGAGAGGGCTGTGCCACCATTCAGAGGGCTGTCAATAGGTGGGAGAAAAAGGCCAACAGGAACCTCATGAAGTTTAATAAAGCGAAATGCAAAGTCCTGTACTTTGGGAGGAACAGCCCCAGGCATCAGTATATGCAGGGGCCACCCAGCTGGAAAGCAGCTTGGCAGGGAAGGACCTGGCGCTCCTGGTGGACACCACGCTGACCAGGACCCAGCAATGTGCCTTCACGGCAAACAAGGCCAACAGCCTCCTGGGATGCATTAGAAGGAGTGTTACCATCAGGCCACGGGCTGATCCTTCCCCCGTGTTCAGCGCTGGTGAGACATGCCTGGAGTGCTGGGCCCAGTCCTGGGCTCACCAGTACAAGAGACAGTACAGACTTGAGCAAGTGCAGAAAGGGGCCACGAGGATGATGAATGGACTGGAGCATCTCTCGCACAAGGAGGGGCTGAAAGAGACAGGACTGTTTAGCCTGGAGAAGGCCCCTAGGGGATGTTATCCACATGTATAGATATTTGATGAGGTCAGTGAAGAAGGCAGACTTTTCTCAGTGGGATCCAATGACAGATGCAATGGACACAAACTGAAAGGTAAACTCCTACTAAACATAAAGAAAACCTTTTTCTCTGTGAGGGTGGTCAAACACTGGAGCAGGGTGCCTAGAGAGGTTGTGGGGTCTCCATCCTTGGGGATATTAAAAAACCCAACTGGACACAACCCTGAGCAACCTGTTCCAGGTGACCCTGCTCTGAGTATGGGGCTGGACTAGCAACCTCCAGCTCTGCCTCCAGGCTCAGTGGTGTGGTGAGCCTGCGCTTACAGCAGTGTATATAGGCTCCTTAGTCTGCCATTGTCGGTTTGCCTGTCTAGGCCAGAAGAGACCTATGCTGTCAGGGGCAAGAGGTGCCCTAAACTCTTCCCCTCTCCAGCTTTGCTGCATGCCTCACTCTTTCTCCCCAGCCTGACTCCGTAAAGCAATGAAAGCTGAACAGCAAGTGGAAGGCACCTCCTGGGTCAGCTGAGGAGCGAAGCAGCGGGGGACAAGTGAGACTGGCTATTACATCCCACACACCCTGCTACACTGGAGAAGTTGTCTCAGCTGTGTCATTGCCACTGCGACTGGGATGATGATTGCCTGCTGCTGCACAGTATGATGGCAAAACAGGATTCGGCCTCTCCTTTCTATTCCATACTGCTCTTCACAGTCCTCAGAGCCGGCATAGAATAAAAGTGAGGCAAACCCAGCAGGCGACACGGTGAAAAACGAACAGATCTGCCTGATTAAAAAAATGGTTCTGACATACAACAGATGGACCTCATGATCTGAGCCCTTGGATTGTATTTAATATGTCACTCCAATTAAAGCAGTTCAAGTAAATTGACTGGTCATCTGAAGGTGTCACCCACCTGATGCATGCATTTTGGTAAGTGGAGCCATTCTAGCACCATTAGTAGCAGAGTAAAAGCCACACATTACTCATACCCTTAAAAGCCATACTGTAGGTAATTACTAACTGTTCACTAATAAATATGGCACAAAGGGTAGCAGTAGTTAGGAGGGGAGGTGGCATCTCATTGCATAAACAGTAAATCAAGCCTCTCTCCTGCTGTAAGGCAAATTATATCACATTCTGGCACTGAACAAAAAAAAACCCCACCACAACAACAACACAAAACCAAAAATCGACCATTCTAAAATTTGACATTTATATTGTATCAGCAGGAGTTGTGTCACGCAGTACCCCTAGAGCACTGCAGAATCTTCCCAGGCTAGTCAGCTCTGCAAATCAGGACACTGTTGTTTAGCTCAGTGTTAAGCACCTGTCATGTTACTTTCTGTCTTAAAACGGGCAACTTCTATTAGCTGGCAGTACTTCATAGGTGTCACTGCTGTTCATAGCAAGAGGCTGACTTGCAAGAAGTGGTATTGCTCTCACCAAGCGAGGGAAGCAGTTTGCTGAACGCACCTACCTTCATGTGGATGGAGCAACAAAAGAGCAAAGTGGCTGGGAACCTACTGAGCTTAGCTGCATCCTTTACTGCTGGTAGCCTCCGGCTCACCGGTGCTGTCATTTTAGACAAATCATCAAACAATTTGTCTTCTACCCAGTGGAGTCCACATTGATGAGGGAAAAGAGAGTCAGCAGATGCAGTGATAGTAGCAGAATTCAGGCCAGGTTTGGAAGACCTCCTCAGTCTGCAGATAGATCTAAAGTCAGCTGTGAGTGATTATCCAAGCTTTGTGCTGGCTTGCTGCACTGGAGTGCATTTCACTCACAGTCCCTGAACCTTTCAGGCTCTCCTAGGCTCAAGCCATAAAAATCATCAGATGTTTCCACAAATTGTTCTGTTCTGATCCCAACAGACAAGTGCTTAGTAAACTAAATGCATGTGCACTTTATAGTACGTTAACAGAAAAAAGAAAACCAAACCACCACCTGTTTTGACTTTCTGAGACTTTCTCTTAGCAAATGATCAGAGAAATACTCTAACAGTGCAGTCTAGTAACTATCACACTTACCAGTAGTTTCAGTGACACACATATGTAAGGCCTGCACAGTTAAGCCCAAGAATTGTCACCTGCCCTCCCAGTTGCCACCACAGTAACCATATTAATAATATGCCCAATTAATCTGCCTACTTGCTTAATTTTTAAGTAGCTATGACATGATCAAGTGTGAGGAGAGAAATGGTATATACTAGTTGACAAACTCTTCAGGGATAAAAACCCAAAATCCTAATCTTCTAATACATTGCATTTATCTTTCTCAAACAGGGTAGTACGCAATAAATTTATGAGCTGGTGCATGTAACCTGAGAAGCAGAGCTGGTTTCCTTAGTAAGCAGGTTTTGCTGACAGGACACCCTTCATTAACTGTTCTTGTGCTAGATATTCCTAGCAGAAACAAAATCAGTAAAAGAAAAGAAAATTACACAAACATTGTATTGGTTTGTTTTAGTGGTGGTGTTTGGAGCCCATCAATCAGCCAACCTGCTGGTGATGTACTTCTAAGCTGATCATCCATGGCAGTGAAATCAGAGTTGCCTAGCCTATGTTTCTAGCTCTGAGTTACTTGGACATGACATACCGTTATAAAAACGGGAGGAAGGTTAGTCTAAAGGAAGGGGCTCAGCTGGCTCAAAAGACTCAGTTTATAAGTGGCACTCGTGTCACCGGTGCAGGATCCTGAGTTTTGTGATGTGTGGCTGACCCTCAAAATATCTGTTCCAAATAAAGCATAGAAAATTGAATTTTACTGATAGATGAGTGCCTGAATGCCTGTCGGGGTCCCCATCTCAACCAACCTGGATGCTCCTGCAGACGAGCAGGAACTGTGGTAAAGCTGCCACCTTAGTCTGACACAGCATTTTGTTGCTGTTAGCTAACATTTCACAAGCTGATTTCATTGGATGGACCTACGTGAATCAATCTTTATGCCAGCCCATTGGAAAAAATAATTCCAAGATACAAAGTACAGCAGAGAAGAACTGTATCTTAGCAAAGAAAAAAAAAACCCAAAACAAAACAACAAAACAACCTGATGGGTTTACTCTGCAGGGCTGGAGAGTGATGTCGAAGGTCAGCCTGTACTGCTGGTTTTAACACTGACACGTCAGGTGCGGGGAAACACAATGTCTCCGGTTTGTTACTCCTGATTTGTGGGCTCTCGCATTTCCACAAGTTGTCATGATGCAACTGGTCTCTGAAAAGTGATCAAACAACTGGAACAAGAACATAACAAAACACAAAACTCGCACCTGAATTCAAAGAAAGGTCTGAAAGTCTGACCTCTATAAAGCAAGTGGTATGGAAAGCCTTACTCCAGCAGCTCGCTCATTAACAGACTAGAATAAGAAATGGGACTGAACTTTATTGCCATTTCCTGTTCTTAGTTTGGAGGTGGTTTTGCAGGATTCAAAGTGAACCTGATGCATTAATTCAAAACACTTAATTGTTCTAACAGGTTGGCTGTTCCCTGAGGGTCTGTGGCTCAGCCAGAGGCTCATTATTAGATCCAGCTAGGATTTGTTATGTGCCACCTTCAGAAGGATGAAAAAAAGCTTCTGCCTTGCTCAAAAGGAATGAGAGCAAAGCAACCAGCAGCGAGAGTGAGCAAAGGAGAAAGCTTTTTGTTTGAATCAATAAAAGAATAAAAGACCATAAAGAGAGCTAAGTATGGTATTTAGCTTTTCCTAGTGAAACAGCTGGAAACTGTTACCAATTCCTTTTTTCCAAGTGGAAACTCTGAAAGAGTATTTTTTCTATTCTTCTAATTCCTATGTGAATGTACAAATTTCAGCTGTTGCCCATGTACTTTTATATTTAAATAAAATGAAATCAGAATGTCTCTCCTGTAGCTGTTTTGACTGTCCAGACATCAAGCACTTCAGGTTGGGTTTTCTTGGGGTCTGGGGTTTTTTTTTTTGTTTTCTTTTTGTTTTTTATTAAGCGCCTGTGCTGCACTGCCTCTGGCCTTCTATTCTGAACCTAGGGTTATATGAAAAAAACGAGTAAATGTCCAAATCTTTTTATCTTGTTCTTTCTGTAGGCTAAAGTCATCAAGCCTTTTTCTTGGTTGTCAAACCCAAGTTCATAGAAGTAAATCCCTAAAATCCTGCTCAGAGTAAAGCTATGGCAAGGAATCCGCATTCTAGAAATGGCACTGGAGCTGCCAATGCTTAAGGTTGCTGTGTAACCGCTATATAGCTTTTTAGTTTTGAGATGGAAAAAGCTGTATTTTCTTTCAAAGTGAAATGTAACATACTGTGTTTGCAGATTTTAACTAAGCATCTAATTCTGTGATTGATGGGCAGAATGAAATAGATCTAAGAGTCTTCTGAGCAGCAATTAGTTCATAGGTTAGTATGAAGTTCCTCACATTATATTCTGTTCTGGGCTTTTGATTCTTTCTTTGTTTTTTTGGTTTTTGGTTGGAGTGTTTTTTTCTGTGTGTTTGTGGGTTTTTTTGTTAGTAACTCCTCTAGTACTTGTTTTGGGAAAAATTAACTAAGGAAATCATAGAAAATGACATCATTTGGCCCGAGAACATCCTCCACAGGCAGGAGGTACTATAAACACTGGTGAACACTCAGCTGGTCCCCTTCTGGAGCATTCAATGAGGGTAAAGAGAAGAAGAGATACTCCTAAACAGAATATATATTTATGGGCGGACTGTAATGCATTTTCAAAGGCCATGACACGAAATTAACAAGATGGATCTCATTAACTTCGATCCTGTAGCAATGCTTATTCATTAAGATGGCAGGCAGTATAATTATTTCTTGAAAAATGAAAATGGAAGAGAATCTGTGATCTATGGTAAAAGGGGAAGAGCAAGTAATAAGAAAATTAGGTTGTTGTAGATCAATTGCAAGACAGCTAAGAACTAGTATCCTGAAATTAAACCTGTTATAGATTATCTGTATAATACAGATGTACACATATCTCTTAATTTGCTCTGTATGGAAGCAAAATACCTACGTAACCAATCTGGATAATTTCAGTGTCCTGTTGTTAAAGTTGGAAGGTGGTTTAGGCCATGTAAGTAAACAAATGTCAGTTTTGAAAATAATTTTAGACGTTCCTAAATAAGGGACAATTTAAATCTGTTGTTGTGCTACCTCAGAGACCTAAACCATGTGTCTGCTACTTTTGATATCAGTAACTTCTGCAAGAAAATAAAAGGTACCTCAGAATCCACTTTGTGACTATTATGCTGTCATTTAGTGTTTGCCCAGTACTCTGACTTGGCTAGCCTCAATACTCCAACAGCATTACTGTAATAATTAGTACATGCTACACTAAGAAGTACAATCGTGGTACTTTAACTTCAGTTATGGCCCATGTGTGTTCTCCAGCAAGTCAGTGATTTAAACAGCAGTGAAGATGCTTATACAGATACTTTACCATGCATGTGCAGGAGATAGTACACTCCAGGCCTCCCTGGCAGCATCACTTGGTGTCCATGAGGAGGAATATGGAGGGTACTACTCCAGGGGCTGGACAGGCACCAGCAGTCTCTCCACAATGTCCAAGCCTTTGTCTAGGAGCAACTGCCCCCTACAGCAGGCCAGGTCAGCAGATGGGGCACCCACCCCGGTGGCAGAGAGTCTCTCACACTTCCTCCTGGTGCAGCTTCAGGGCTCAGGCTCTGCTGGCTTGCCTGCTTCATTGGGCACAGCTCCGGGCCCCTCCGCTGTTGTTAGGACACTGAACTTGCTCTGTAGCTGAAGATCTACAGGTGGAGCAGAAGTGGTCCTCCTGGTGCAAGAAGTCACCAGCTCCCAGCCTTCACCATCGAGGGAGTCTACATTTTCCAGCTTGATAAGCACAGACTCTGCCTACCCCTCCTTTGGGACAGCTGGATGTTCGGGCTTGTCGTGGTTTAACCCCAGCCAGCAACTAAGCCCCACACAGCCGCTTGCTCACCTTCCCCCCCCACGGTGGGATGGGAGAGAGAAGTGGAAGGGCAAAAGTAAGAAAACTCATGGGTTGAGATAAGAACAGTTTAATAATTGAAATAAAATAATATATAATAATAATGATAATAGTAATAATAATAATAAATTGTAGTGGAAAAGGAACACAACAAAAGACACAGAGGAACAAAACCCAGCAAAAACAAGTGATACAACCACTCACCACCTGCTGACTGATGCCCAGCCAGTCCCTGAGCAGCGATCACTACCCCCCGGCCAACTCCCCCCAGTTTCTATACTGAATATGATGTCATATGGTATGGAATAGCCCTTTGGCCAGTTTGGCTCTGCCCCCTCCCAGTTTCTTGTGCACCTGGCAGAGCATGGGAAGCTGAAAAGTCCTTGACCAGTGTAAGCACTGCTTAGCAACAACTAAAACATCAGCGTGTTATCAATATTATTCTCATACTAAATCCAAAACACAGCACTATACCAGCTACTGGGAAGAAAATTAACTCTATCCCAGCCGAAACCAGGACAAGGCTCTTGTTTGGATATGGCCCAGTTAAGCTCTTTCTTGATAGACCTGAGACTGTGCAGCTTGTTGACCTTCTCTTGCTGCTCCTTTACCTGGCAACAGAGATCCTCCACCAGCAGACACCCCCTGTGAGCAAGGGCACCATCACCCCCACCCTGGCCTCAGTGAGGCCTCAGTCTTCTGCACTGCATTCAGCCCCACACCTGGAGACCTGCATCCTCCTATGAGAGTCCCACCTAGGTCACGATCAGGAGCAGTTGCTCCAGTGGGTGCTCAGGACTGTGACCGGTGGTGCATCACCACCGTTGCTGAGCACACGTTCACGGCCCTCAGCAGAGTTCCTGCGTCCTTCTGCACAAACCGTTGTGCAAACTTCTGGACCTCTGGGCTCCCTCTGTTAGCTGCACTCATTGAAGTGTTGAAAGAGCAATACACTGATTCCAAGGCAACTTGCAGTGTAAAGGGGAAGAATAATTTGAAGCTAGTGGCCTTGGTTTAAACATTGGCAAGGATGGGGTTTTTTTCCTTCTCTTTTTTCCCCTCCTCCTCTATGTTCATCACCACCTTCTTGTTCTTCCATTCAGTTTTCACCCTCCCCACAGCAGCAATACCAGGAGGATAAGGAGTACTCTTCCAGTGTGGTGACACAACATCATTGGACCCTGGGGTAAAAGACTGTTGATGACCATCCAGAGTTCCTTGTTACTTCTTCACCTCAGTCCCCTCCCTCCAGTATCTTCCAAAATGTTGTTTTAGATGTTTCGTTTTTTCCATAGCCTCCATTTTACCACGTGTCCGGTTCTGCTCACTCAACTTCTCAGCTCAAAATCACATTTGCTCATGTCTTGCAGTACAAACTTCCTGGTAGCTCTTAGTGTTGCTTTATGTCCCTGTTTGTTAGCTAGTCAATCAATTACTTCTAGGCTGCTTTGACTATGGACCCTAATTTTTAGTGCAAACACACTATGCTTAATCATAGGGCTCCCATTCTGTTTAACTTGAATTCCTTGTGGACAGATCTGTGCACTACCGGCAATGACTGTGTAAGGAATTATCGCATGCAAGTCTCCTCTGTGTTATTCCTCTCACCTGTAGTGAGGGATTTATCACTAGAACACAGTCTACCTCAGACAGAGGTTGAACCTTTCCTTGTCTCCAGAGAGAGATGCACTTGTCTCTGATGTTAAAAAAGACATGTCATGTTTTACACCAAAAAGGGTTCAAGTGCTCATGTCCGAATCTAAGTTTGAAAAAGTAGTGACTGTTATAACCAAAACTGAATGCCTCTAGGAAGGGCGATGGCTGTAAGATCCCAGTTCATCTTACTGAGCCAAAAGCCATTTTACTGAACTGCCAAAAGCTAGAGACTGTATCTGTATGTGCCACACCAGAAATGCTCTTCCTTTTCATCTTTGAATTATTCTATCAACTTTAAAATGCTTGCTTATGTGAGTAACATGGGTCAACGGTAAGTCAGCTTATGTCAGTGTTGATTAAATAAGTATTTACAAACTATAGACTTCCGTTCTCCTAGTGTAATTATATTGTTCTCAGCCTTCAGGTTTTCTTCATATTTTTGTTCTGCAACACTCTTTCAGCGCATATTTTTCCATTTACCTTTTAAAAACCTGACTTTTCTTTCTGTAGTCAGCAGAGGGAGCTATGTCACTTACTTAAGTAAGACCTTAGCGGTTTTTTTTTCTTTGAATCTTCTTTTTTGCCCTTTTTTCAGTGCACATAAGCTAGAAAGATTCTCATGCCTTAAAATTTCTTTAAAAGGCTCTGGCGCAGTGGCAGTCACATAGGTAATCTGACAAAGTGTTACAGATCACGAATAGGATACCTTTCCTGGTTTTTAATTTAAAATGAACCATGCGAAATATTACTAGAAGTCTATATTCTGCATTATTAAACAAAGAACACTGTATTTTGAAGCAATGAAATCTTTAAAGAGTTTAGACAAAAACCTTGTAATCAGAAACAGGCGTTTGAAACTGTTGTAGCTTACAGTCAAGCAAAAATAATAGGTGAGAACTGAAAGTTGTGTTGAATCTTATGCTTGTAGATCGTCACAGGATGTATGTTGCAATAAGACTCTTCAGCAGGAGAGGGCGCTTTTTTTGTTTTAAATAGGATCTATTACAAATGACAGTGTGAAATGCACCTCATCCCCTGAGCAACCTACAGCACGGTTTAACAGTGCGGAGTTACGTGGGAGAGTTACGTTCAGTCCTTCTACATCCATAGGGCCTTCTGCAGCTCCATTTGTAACACTGAAGAATAATCGTATTCTCTTAAGTAAGTGTTCTCTTTACTCCAGTGTAATTTGTGGGGTCTTTCCAGAGGGGCACGGTTACCTTGTCCTCTGACTGCCTTATGACAGCTCTCAGCATGATGATGACATCACAGTATCCCACCTTTGAAGGCGTATCCCACATCTCATGACTAAGAAGGCAGCCATAGAGACCAGCATAATCCGGAGCAGTAGCACCGTTTCCACTATGAAAGTAATTTTGCTTGTCTTTTTACCCCTCCTAACTTCTGCAGAGACTACCAGAAAATTTATTTCGCCTGACGGTATGTTCTAATCAAAACTTTGTTCTGGTAAAAGTCATTACAGCGCATACATTCTGCTAGATATAAAAAAAGACAGAAGGTATTTCTTCCTTTCATTATTTTTTAGTTAAATGAAGTTTTTCCTCAGAGAGCTTAATCAGACCATTCCCTTCCACTGTGATAGCACTGTTGTTTTGAAAACATATTCTACAGTTTGCCTTGTTCTGCCTGTGTGCAGGTGCAAAAGTGCATAGGAGGCAAAAGTGCATAGAGCTTGTCCAGCACGTCCAGCAACCACACAGCATCCAGTCAGAACATAACCATTAGAGCTGCTAACACCAGAGAGAAGAGCATCTGCTCACAATTCTGTGAACCAAGCAACAAGTTGAACTGAGAATTGCACAAGGTTTGCCCCTGAGCTTTCTAATAGTGCAGTCAATTCTGCAGATACACAACAGAGTTCAGTCATCTGCAAAACAGTAACACTGAAACACTCTCGAGTACTTCTCTGGCTGGATCTGGCTCAGATTCACTGTTTCACAAAGGGAAAGGGGAAAAAAAAAAAATGTTTCACAAGGTAAAAAAGGACTGTTGGTTTCCTGACCATTGCAGCTGTTACCTTACACTCCAGACCCAAGACTGGAATATTGTTTTCTTAGCATATATAATTTTTTGTCCTGAGTGACAAATACTCTGATTGGCATGCTGTACTGTAAAGGCTGCAGATTAGAGCAAGGTGGGAGTCTGATGCCAGAGACAGCTCCTGAATGTCAGTGTATGCACATAGCTGTTGGAAACAGGCCATATTTAGAAATACAGTATCATATGACTACTGAGATCTTAATTAAATAATAACAGCATTTTAAAAAAATGAATAGTATTGCTTTATAATTTATGAAACTGTTTTTAGTCACTTGTTGCAGCAAACGTATTTTGCAGCCTGCCAAATCATCAGCAAATACAGCTTTTAAAAAAAAAACATGTATTTGACTAAGCAGTTATTGACCAAGCATTTTCTGGATTACTCCAAAGTAGCACTACCTGGAGATTATTTGGAAGAGGAGAAGGAAGATGATGATGATGAAAAAAACACTACTGTTGAACAAAGTCCTGGTAAGAAGATTATAGAAACTAGTAAAATGAAATTAAGTTGCAAAGTATAGATATTCTGTCATTTCAGGATCAGGTATTCCAAATTTTATGTGAAGTGGAATTCTCCCTTTTATAGAATGTGAGCTTAATGTTTGCAGTCCCTGCTCATAATATTGTTTCACGGAGTCGCTGTCTCCACAGAAACCAAATGAATGGCTTATACCTTCACACAAATTCAGTGGGGAGTTTGTAGTAACAGGATTGGATAAATGCATCTTGGACCCTGTTAGCTATGTCCTTGAAATAGAACCCTGTTCTTTGATCATGCAATGGCATGCCTAGTGCTTATAGATGGGACAGAAATGAAAAGCCTGTCTGCGGTGGGACAGAGGAAAGAGCAGACTATAGAACATCTCAAGGATGAAGTCAGCTTGGCTCTTTTTCTGGCAACATTTGAAATACATATGAAAGATTTGTAATAACAGAGCATGATAATGTTAAAGAATGGAATTATAAAATACCCCTGTAAGGAAAAGATTTTAGTTAACTGTTTTTTCCTCTAATGCATCAGTAAGGGGAAGATGGAAGAGAGAGGAACTGTGCTGTACTATTCAGTCCTGAACTAAGCACATTCAAAATTTGTACTATTTATTTATAAGCATGTTGTAGACTGGAAACACAAAAGGTTATAAATAAAAAAATAGAGGAAGAAACATGTTATATGTGGCCTTCACAACACTCATTTCAATTGCACTTTAGGCAGTTACAGAATAGTGCAATCCAAATTTTCAAAGAAGAGAATGGTTGGTTTCTCTGTAAAAATGACTGCATTTAATGAGCCACAAATCAGCTAAAGCACAACTAGGTAATTTGAAAACCATCTCTCTCATTTGGATGTGATTGTTTTTGTGAATACACCCATTTTGCTCTTTGGAAAATGACAGACTTATAAGGCAAAGATAGGCGTTTAACTTAATATGCATTCATTTAGAAATTTCTGCAAGGACATTTGTGTCCCAACTTGATGATGGAGAGGATCTGTTAAAGAAGAGTATTCAGAATTTGCAGGAGAAACGTAAGTAGCAGAAGATACCATCTAAAGAGGGTGAATGTATATACAGCTGCTTAAGTAGTAGTAAGGTCCAGAAAGAAGAGCCTGGCACACATACCAGGCAGCTATGCATCTCAAATGATATCTTGTGTTGCATTCATTTGTTACTGATACAACTGTTCTAAGAACAAGACAAATTGACAAGAGGTTAGGTGAAGACATCCTAAATTAGTCCCAAACTACTAAACAAAATTACAGAATGACAGGGGAGAGAGGAGAATGAATGTCCTGCTGCCCTCCGACCTTTTAACAAAATACATTCATAGACATAATTTGACCTGTGGGTCAGATCCCACGGGTTCCCACTTCATTTCACTATGTTTCAGTAATCTCCTTATCCTGTCTACTGCTCACTGGTGACCTTTGTGATCACCAACACAGTTTGCAGTTCATGTTTAAAGAGAGCCCACATTGGAATTAATGGCAGAAAATAAGTAAAGCCACAGTATCTGTCAGCACACATGGCACTGTGTACAGATTGACATAGTCTCTTTCTACTTCTGCCTCTATCATTCCTTTAAGATATTTCTGTTACAATTTAGACTTTGAGGATTATGAACATGGACTATAATAGTAATGTATTTTTTTGCTGAGTGACTAACTGCATATAGAAAGTGACATACTGGTGCTGGCTATTACACTCATCAACTCTGCCAAGAAGCATGAAAGGTGGTCTCATGTACAAACTGTTAACCCACCCAGAACACAACAGGCAAATGACACACTGTCTTCCATACATGGCCAACAAAAATCAAATAGGAATCTGGAAAATGCTTCTGCAAAAATAGCTCTGCCTTAAAATTTATACATAGATTAGGATTTTTGTAAGTAGTTCATTTCTACTCCTAAGAGATTAACCGTGGCTAACTTCAGCTTCTTTATTATTACTGCTTGTAGCAAAACGCATCTCCACCAAAGGAGCAGAAGAGAAGAGTTCTCAGGAAGAGCAGGCACAAGGTAACCGCTAATTGGTGTTTTCATTGGGGTTTCTAGTATTATACCATCACACTAAAAAAAATCTGTTTTGACGTGCTGATCTGACATGATTTTCCCTGTTTCACTGAGCTCAAGACCAGGTATTCTTTTGCTATTTGTAAGTTCACAACATAGCAATTTCAAGTTCTCAATTTTTTAAACACTGCAGAATTGCAAAGTACTAGAGAATAAAACATACGGGGTTTTTTTCTAAAGAAAGCAGTTCTTACCACTTTTCCAATCATGTTTGCTAGTGAACTACATTAATTTCTGATTTTTCTAGCTTTTAGACTTTTAACAATAATGCAGCAGGTTTTCTAGGCATGCTTCCTCTCCTTCTCTTTCATCTCAGATGTTGAATTTTCTGATTTTTCTTTTTCTGCTTTATCTTAGGAATAATCTTTGCAGCTGTTCTTTTTTTTTTTTTCCAAATCAGAATCCAGATTTGGACTCCATTACCTTAGCACTCTCACACAGAGCCACAACAAAGAATGACCTTTGGATGGTATGGTAGAGGACTCAGCAAAGGATTAAATACAAGTTCAATTTGTCTAGCTAGACAGCATAAAAACAACAGCAATTCTAAATTTGGTGGGCAAAAATGAAATGAAAAAGCAAGTTGAAATCAAGAGACTTTGTCACATTTCGATAGGAGAATCACAGAAGAAGTAAAAATCATTAGGCAAGCCCTGTCTTTGAGACACGCATTTATCAGCAGGTAAAGAAACTGAAGTCCCAAGACGATGAAACTTAGCATGGGCCATATTAGCAAGTTATAGGAAAAAAGTAATGCAAATAAGTACGTTGAATCTGAAAACATACTTCTATCCCAAAACCTTGAAGAATGCTTTACTTTGCTTATCTCTTGTTTTCCGACCTCCAGTTACATTTTAGTACTACTTTGAAACTGAGGGAAAATGTTAAACATATTCACAAGTATATGGATGAAGTTAAGTTTCTACTGACCTGAATGGGAGACATGCCTTTGTGTGCAAAGGTACCATCTGGCCTCTGAGATTGTATGGTTTTTATCCATATTGATTCGTGAATGAAACAGGAGTATATGCTTTCTCTATCTGGGGCAAAATAAATTAGCTTGTTTCTATTTCTGAATAGCTAGAAAAATATACCAACCTTGTTTCATTTTCTAACAAAGGGCTAATAAGCACAAGCATTTCTATAAACCAAACTGTAAGGAAATTATCCTAAAAGGTTTGTCTGTTTGTTGTGAGTTTGTATATAGGATGTATAAAGGTGAAATAAAAAGATATTGCTCAAATGTAAAGTTTTCCTTGTGTAATACTGGAATATTACTATATCTTACATTTTTCAGATCCAAGAGCCAAATTTATCAACATTTATGAGGATGTCTCTGAAAGCAACAGAAGAGCACAAATAAGGATTTTCACCTTGATAGATAAAAGTAGCTTTATGACTGGTTTGGAACCCTTTTTTGACTGAGAATTAGTCACCATTTAAAAACTACATAGTGCTAAAAGCAAAAGATCTGATCGGTACTGCTTATTAGAATAAACTGCACTTAGGAAAGTTAACAAGATCTAGGAGAAACTGAGGGGGGTTTAGATCTATACGAACTATAGCAAAACTAGGATGCATAGATAGCTGTAAAAAGCAGTAAAAAACCTTAAAATATTAAAAGACAGAGTGACTAGCTCACTGGAGACAGCTCTGAGTTTCATCCCTTTTCACAGGCAAGGGAAGTAACAATGTCGCAATCGAGTGTGTTATAGCAGTCACACACAAACTGTTTTAAATCCTTCTACAACAGCCAACCGCTTGCAAATTATTTATAATCCCACTTCTCTTGGAAAAAAAGAATTAGCTATATATTTAAATAACAGATGGAAATGCAGAAAAGAGATTGTTAATTGCATCAAAGACATTTTTATCATCAAACAAGAGCACATAATCAAGTTCCTGATCTCAATGACATCAGATACCATCCAAGCAATGTATTTTTCCAAGAAATGCCAAGTAAGAATATAGTATAGCAGTCTTGATGGCTTTTGCACACAGTAAATTAGGAATATGTAGAATTGATGTTTTCACAGATGCTTAAGACCACCCCATCTTCTGGGTGGGGTGGCGTGGTCTTAAGCCCACCTGAGTTAACTCAGGTGGGCTTAAGAATAGTAGCATCTCCACGGTCCCTGGGGCCTGCTAAACTTCTGTCAGAATTACTCTTTATGACGGATACAAATCATGCCTAGAAAGATTGGAAGATGTGCTTTGGGCCAATTCATCAACAACTAAATGGATTTGGGTTTTCACAGAATGAGTCCTTTTATTAAGAAATGCTTATTTTTATTTTATTTGCAAATCACATAGATATAATCTGTTTCTATGTACGTTGACTTGTTCAGGACCTTACCTGTGTGCATACTAGTGGTGCGGTGTGCTTTACTGTTGTAGTGTCAGACAACCCTGATTTGCTTCAAAGGAACGCAGCTCAAGAAACCAGCCAAGAAGATTTTAAAGTAAATGTAATGCTTGCTGTGTCATGTACAACTCTTGCCTGCTCCTTAATATTTATGATCTGCTGTTGTATGGCTTTCATCAAGTACAGAATGGAAAAAGGGTAAGTTTTCCAATCATGTGCTGTGCTTTATTATTTGGATAGTAAAGTAAGGTGCTACTCCAAACATGGGCTTAAAGACTACGTAAAAATGTGATAAAAGCTCAGAAAGGCTGTATACACATATAGTTAATTTGGTTACTTTTCCCCCACAAATGAAAAGTGAAGGCAGAAATTATTAAAAAATAGAAAATTATATTGTTACCAAGAGTGTATGTACTAAACATTTCCTTACAAGTTGAGACGCTCCCCTTTGTCAGTTCAAATCTTGAAAAAAAAGAAAGTTCAGTAATTTATTATCCATCTTCAGTGGTATCTGTTAAATCTCTATTAGATCCCTCTGGTTAGAATAACGTAATGATTTTTGTTCTGTGTTTTAGGAATTTTTGTTTTACATTCAGATGCTCATGTGAACAACAGAGACCAGCTTCTGCATCTTACTTTGACCCTCTGAAGGGAGTTCCTGATTCTCTAGTTTCCAGAGCTGCAGAAAGCAGCCTGTGGTGTGAGAAAACAGCAACAGACATACAGAGTAATGGGAAAAGCACAAAATCAGAAACGTTACCTATCAAAAATTCTGTAGTTGATATACCACCGATTTCTCATGCATCAAGTCTCAGCAGTATTCCTTCATATGAAGACTTAAATGGAGACCACAACTAAATAGAATCTCATTGACAGTGACTGACAAGCTCTCTCACTCAGATGCTGGTATATGTGCAACTATGTTTATATAAATAGTACTTGTGTACTCACATGTACATTTCATGACAGGACAGAATAAACTTTACATTCTGATAAGACAGTGATGTGTAATTAAAATTTGATCAAAAACATTTGCAGGCAAACATTAACTGCTTCAGAATCAAGCACCAGGAGATACAACCATGGCCAGAAGACAGCTCCTCAAGTTAAAAAGGAACAGCTGAAACGCAATGAGTTCTTGAAATGATTTCAAGCAATCCAACATTAGCAGCACACACTGAATAGGAATGTAGTGATGGATCTCTGAACAATAATTACTTTTTAAAGTAGGATTTTTTTGAGCACTAATTAACTAATTTTTTTTAAAATATCCTTTTTTTGGGGAAGTTATTTGAACGTATGTGCATTTTGGAATGTTTGTGTACATAACAGCCCTGTATGCTGTTTGTATGTATGCAATAACGTGCAAGCCCAAATAACAGCAAGGCAGATAATTTTAAATGAAAAAAAGATCTCTTGGCAGATCTTTCAAGAGAACACAATTTTTCTACTTCCTCTGCTTTTTAGACACTGCCCCAAACCCAGAATATCAAATCTGTCTTTGCTGCTCCCAGGTGGTAGCAACAATTCTTCAGTTGACACTACTCCGACATGGGGAAGGAAAGTGCAACGAGAACCACAGGGTCAGAATTAGAGACTGGTCTATAAAGACATTTGAAGCAATGGGGCACGAAAACCCAGGGTTTCCTGATTACAGCCAAAATGTATTGTCTTCAAGGCAATGCAATTGATTTAGAAAAATTGCTTGGCATGGTCTTCAGAAGGCAGCTCAAAATCCAGGAACTCTTCCATTAACTTTCAGGATCCTGCGCACAGAAGTAGCTATAATGACTTAAGTTTTGAAAATAATTTATCCTGCAATGCAGAAGTACAAGACAGCAATGCAAGACGTCTTTTTCTTCATTCTTTCTTATATATCAGTATTTAGTCATTATCTTCTTTGGCACCTGACAGAGCAGATTTCCTTTTTCCAGCCACGTTACTGGCCAGCAGGGGATAGTTACATTAGCAGCCCATTTTCAGTTCATTTCTTCATTCTTTTTCTTATTATTATTTTCACGTTTTCCATGTTTTGAAATTGTCCTTGACTATCTGAAATTAAAGTTTTGCCTTAGGGGTGGTACTCAAGCTCAACCCACCTGTATGAGTTGATAGTGTCGATGAGCCAACCTACCCGAATTAATAAGAAAAGCATACAGAACAGTATATAAAACATGATGGTGCTGTCCACGAATTCCCAGTTAATTCACATTGTGAATAACGAGTGCAATTCTGGTCCCTTACAGTTAAAAGCAAGAGACAAAACCAGAAAAGTTTCAAGGTAGGTTGACAAGAATCATCAAAAGAATGGAACTGCTTCCACAATGGCAACCATAAAAGTAGGCTGGAAAAGACTACGTGTTGGTGGGAGGGGAGGGTCTATTATAAATATTGAGTGCCACAGATAAAACACATAGCAATTGACTGTCCTTTCCAGTAAGAAAAGCAAGGAGCATCAAAAGAAACCCCTAGGACCCAGGTTCAAAGTATGTAACAGATGTCGTCCTTGCAGTGGGTAGTGAGCAGGCTAGACAAGCCATTGCTGCTGCTCAACAGATAAGCTCCCCTAACCCCCTGTGCAGAGGCCTCTAGGGAAGACTTGCATACTCCTGCCTTGTTTTTACAGCTCCCTAGCCACCTGGCTCCTGGCCTCTGCTGGAAGCAGAGCAGTGGGACAGATGGAAGTGAACTCACCCCGACATCTGTTCTCAGTGGCGAGCTGCGGGCCGCGCTGATCGTCCCAGATGCGGCGGATCCCGTCATCACAGCCCACAGCGCCCTGGAAGCCCCTCAGCAGGCGGGCGGGTAGTTCCACTTCAGCTGGGGCAGAACGGCTGTCCGGACCCGAGTGCTGCAGCCTAGACACACAGCTCACCCATGGCCGCCGACAGCCGGGGCACGGCACACGCCGGACAGAACAGTACTTCCCCGCGAAGAGCAGGTGTCCCCGCAGTGCCGCACGCTCTCTTTTCTCACCAGCGACGGCTGCAGACCGGCACCGCCGCTCCGCTGACCGCGCTGCGGCAGGACCGGTCCCGCCCGCAGCGGCTCCCGGGTGTAAAGCAGCTGATCCACACGGCTCCAGCTCCGTCCTTTTCCCTCAGCGGGTGCCCGGTGCAGGCGGGACACTCGCTCCTCACACCGCCACGGCAAACACTGACTGACGCCTTCATCCCTTCGCCGAGACGCCTCCTCACGGGCCGGCTCCCCGCCGTGAGGGCTGCCGGAGGGCCCCGTGCCCCTCCGCCTTCGCCAGCTCCTACCGCGGACCCCGTTACCACCAGACGGGGCGGCAGCACACCCCCTCCCCCCCGGCCCGGCCCGGCCCGGCCCAGCCCGGCCGCCACCCCCCTCCCACTCCCTCACAGCTCCCGGCGGGGGCGGGGCTGTGGGCTGTGGGCCACGCCCCCTCCGCGCCCACCGCTCCGCTCCTATTGGGCGGCTGCCGCCGCGCGCCGCCGGCATAGCGCTGAGGCGCGGGGTTCGGTGCGAGGCGCTTCTCTCGCGCTCTCCCGCGCTTTCCCTCACGCGCCAGCGGCCGCCGGATGATGCGCCCCGCCAGCTGCTTCGGGGCTTCCCTCTGCCCCTTCGACGACGCCGCGGGTGGCGGCTGCCGGCGGCCTCACTGCCGCTACTGGCACCGCCACCGGCACCGGCAGCGCCACCGGCACCGGCAGCGCCACCGGCACCGGCACCGCCACCGGCACCGCCGCCGGCACGAGGCGTCACGCAGCGGGGAGCCGCCCGCAGCCGCACCGCAGCCTGCCGCCGCCGGCCGTTCCCGGGGTGAGGACGGCGGGAAGGATGGCCGGGCCTGTCCGGTCTCGCCGCGCCTCTTCAGGGGTTGTGGGCGGCGGGCAGCAGCCGGGGGCTGCCGTGCTGAGGGAGCAGGGCCTCGCCGGTTCTGGGGGGGACGGGGGGTTGCTTTCCAGGTGGCGACGGTATCGTTAGAGGCGGTGGTGGCGGGTGCTCGAAGGCACTGAGGTGTGGGCATGGCTTGGTTCCTGCTGTTTGAGAATGGTAGTTAAATAAAGAGCTGTAGTGCTGTGTGTGAGAGCTGAAGAGTGAAATGACACGATCGGGGGTCTTTGTGGTCTTGCTCTGTCTTTGCTCTTAGAGAAAAAATATTAATTAAACACCCCCAACTTGGCAAACAGAAGTGACAATACTAGGATTATAATATGTGCTGGTGGTGCTTGTGCCTGGGCTTAGGCCTCAAGAAGCTGGACTTGGGTGGATTGCTTAAACCACTGTGTGATAGTATAATAAATGCTGATGACTTCTCACTTTCTTGGTAGGAGGATGTCACCTTTTCTTCGTGGTGCGTGACCCTTAGCCCTTGTAATGAAGAGCAGAAGTTGTAATATGAATTGCTTTTAATCTTTGTAAGGCACTTACAGGATGAGCAGTCTGCTAATGTCATGTCTGTTTTTTAAGCAGATGCTACTGATTTTCTGCCTTCACAGCTCAGGACTCCCAGAACTTCAGTCACAGTGCAGGTTCTCACTCTGTACCTAGTCTCTTTCTGTGCAGCAGGAGCTTTCATTTCCACACAAAGTACCTGGGTTTTCTCTGTCACCTGTAAATAGTAATGTGTTATTTCAGTCTCAAAGATTTCTGTGCTAGAGCATAAAGAACTGCAGCCTGGAAAAAATACTGGGATAACTTAATGGTTGCTAAGATCTGTGGTGGTCAGGGGAGCACAAAAAACCAGTGTGGAGTCATTCCCTTCCTGACTTCCACTTGCTGATTTTGCAGGTAGCTAGCTGTGCAGCATGATGTGACTTGTGGAAGGCTGAGTCCATAGGTGTTTCCTTTTGAGTGACCAACATCTGTCATTAAATGGCTTCTGCAGTTTCTAGCAAGTTTGAAGCTTGAACCCTGAAGGTCCGCTCAGGCTCTAGTTAGTCAAAGAATAATCCTATAACATCGATTACTACATAGTCTAAATGGTATCTCACCTGTATAAAAGGTGAGATATTTGTATTTCTGATAAGAACAGTTACCAGCTCATAGTGGCTCAGAGTATTTCTTTGAGGTAGAGAGGTGTACTGGTTTTGGCTGGGATGGAGTAAGTTTTCCTTGTAGCTCTGTATGGTGCTAAGTTTTGGGTTTCTGACCAAAACAATGTTGATAACGTGCCTATGTTTTGGTTATTGCTGAAGCGTGTTTGCACAGCCTCAAGGGCTTCTCTGTTTCTCACGCTGCCCTGCGAGCAAGTAGTCTGGGGGTGGGCAAGAAGTTGGGAAGCAACACAGCTGGGGCAGCTGACCCAGGCTAACCAAAGGGAAACCATGGGAAAAGAAGGAAGAAGGGGAGACATTTGAAGTAACAGGCACAATGAAGCCCTTCTTTCCTGGAAGTGGCTAAACACCTGCCTGCCGATGGGAAGTAGTGCATTAATTCCTTATTTTGCTTTGCTTGTGTGCACAGCTTCACTTTACCTATTAAACTGTCTTTATCTCAACCCATGAGTTTTCTCACTTTTACCCTTCCGATTCTCTGCCCCGTCCCACTGGGGAAGTAAGAGAGCAGCTGCATGGGGCTCAGCTGCCAGGCAGGGTTAACCCACAACAGGGTAGTGAGGCTTTGTGGTACCACCCTATTTTAGTGTATTGTTATTGTGTTAATGCCAAAATTCCTTATTTTTGAGTAACCTGGAAAGGATCCCATTCACTAACAAAATGTGACTTCCTAGTAATTCCCTGAAATGTTTCGTAATTACTGATACAATCACTGTTGAAATCAAATGGTGACATGTGTTTTTAAATGACAATGTAAACAGTGTTGTTAAAATACATGATTGATGCTAACGGATCTCTTGGATGACAGGGTCTGTATACAATTAATAAATTTTTGGGAGGGTAATAACCACTACATTTTGTGATTTGCCAGAATATCCATGTGAGGATGGAGATAGTGCCTTGAGAAAGTGTCAGGTTGAGTTTTGGTAAGCAGTCTACAGCTTATAAAAGCTAAAAAGGTAACGGTTAGTCACTTAAATCTGCAGTTGGAAAACTTGACTTCCAAGGCTGCTTAAAGTTTGTGCACAATTATAAATATGCCTGGCTTGAAATGTTACTGGATGTTTGGGACAATGAGACTCGTAGTCCTGTGCATAATAAATAAAACAGATTATTTCTTTATCCTCAGCTAAAATCTGTAGATTGCAGTTTAGGATGACTTAATTTAAGGTCATTAGTTGTCTTTCCTAAAAGAGAGGCAGGTGATTTACAAAAACCCAAAAGGGTTAAAATAGCAGTACATTCAGTCAACAATGAAATTGAGGAACAGAAGGAACGCTCACAGTACAGTCTTCCCAATTAAATGATTATAAACACTTTAACCCTTGAAAATGATCTTAAGGTAAGATACTTTCTCCTAAGGAAACCATTGTAGTGTATTTTTTAGCACAACACATCATGTGGTTTTAGTTTCCTGGTATATACAAATAATGGTTGCTGTTTTTTAATTAGAAAGATACATTGTTGAATATAATTGTCCAGCAACTGTTCTTGAATATAATTTACTACAAAATTGTTCTGCAGGTCTCTCTCTCTCTTATGTAACAAATGAGGATAAAAATGCTAAGCAGCGGTGTAAGCCAAAAGAAGTGTTTCCACGTGAAAATCAAGATGGGAATTCAAAGATGTCTCCATTTAGGAGTAGTCGTGTATTCACAAAGAGGTCGAGAAATGACGTCTGTGAAATGACCCTAGTGAAACTTGAAATAAAACTTGAAGAATCTGATGATGAATGTGATCTTGTCATTGATGTGCCACCACAAACTGTTATTAAAAAGCCAAGAATAAGTAAGAACTATACAAATGAGAACACAGACAAGGAACTGGCTGCTGTAACATGTGCAGAAAAATTACATGATAGTGCTATAGCAGACATTCTTGAGTGTACAGAAGAAAAAGCAGAGAAAATGATCACTTCGTGTAAGAATGGCAGAGGTTTAAATAAATCTGAAAAACTTGGCAATGTTTCTCTGAAAGCAAATGAGATTTTACCTGATGCAAACATTGATATATTGAAGGTTTTGGAGAAAAGAGATGCCCTTGCTTATACTGAGGAGAAACGTGTATCTTCAGCTGCTTCTATTGAGGCAGACATGCAGAAGGGAATTCTGAAGCAAGGCAATGCAGAAACCAATATATTGGTCGAAGCATTTCTTCAGGAGCATGCTACCAATGAAGACTATGTGAGCAGCGGAAGACTAACACAGTCTGTCGTGTGTACCGGTCACTCTTCTAAAGACGAAACCACAATTGAAAGACCTTATAAGGAAATAATAAATACAAAGGAGAGCAAGAGCACAGAAGAAAATGGAGGTAATGGTAGCCCAGAAGATACATACCCATATCGAACTTACTACTTAAACAAGAAAGAAAATGAACTAACTCTGCTGAGTTCATCCACTGAGGAAGCAGAACCCAGTGGGGAGGACACAGAGCTCTCTGAATCAGATGACCCTTTAGAGGAGTGTCGGAGAATTTTTGATGAGTTTGAAAGAGAAGCACAAAAGAAGGATGGTGATAAGCAGGTATTTTGTTTCCCTTTCAGTGCTTGAGTTTTTTTCTGAGCATATGAGGAGAGGATGTGATATAAAGTCAAGTTCAAATACTCTTTCCAAAATGTCTTAGTAAAGGTGAAATATTTGAGCCTTCAACACTAGTAGACAAAGTCATAAGAAACACGACTCTCTAGTTTGACAATGGGCGATCTGTATATTTCCTGAAGTAGAAAATTGTTCTGAATAGATCCCTGCCTTACTTTTACTGTAATAAGGAAAGTTTGAGAGTCAATTGTGTATTTAGAAGCCTCCTGTTCTTATAAACAACTATAGGAACTTTGAGTACCACTGCCTCAGCTTCAAAGCACTGTGGCTTAACTGTTCTGAATGTAAAATAACTGTCTAATACTGATGGAATTGTAATTTTCCTGGGAGTTTTTTGACTGATTATCCTGAAACATTGGAGTGAATGGGTCATGAGGGTATTACTGAAGTCTAGAGCTTCATAATGGTTGGTCTAAATAGTCTGTTCTTGTTTTTAATAGGCCTATGGAGGAAATGTAGATCTCAGTTTATTAGAAACCAAAGTAAATATTCCTGGACAAAAGAGAAGAATTGCACACACGGCAAAATATGATGTGAGTTATAATCTTGTAATAAACTGAAGGTCAACATAGCTTTACTTAGCATCTGTAGACTCATGTTGAACTTCAGGTTGGCTGGTTCTTGTAATCTAATTGTAAAAATATTTTGAAATGAATTAGAACAAATGTCTCATCAACTCTTCTGTTAAAAGTTGTAGCAAAAGTTGTAGTACTTAGAGTTGGTTCCTGATGCAGGTGAAGTAAGCTGCCCAGGGTAGCTGAGGGTAATGAGTACTGAAAAGTCAGTTTGGAGTGGAGGTTTGTACTATGAGATTACAGATACAGCACTTGGAAACCTAAAGTGGCTGTTGCTTTCCCTGCTTCTACAGTGCTTTAGGTGGCAATGTTAATAGCAGGCATAATTCTTTCAGCCCCCTCCACCACCCCTGAGCTCTTTCAGCTTGGCGTTTTCCTTCCAGAGACAGCATGCTAAGCTCTGAATCTGATAGTAAAATTCAGTTTTAAGAAGCAGCGTGTTAACTTTAACACTGTCTTGCTATGATTTGGAACTGCTTGAATGTTAACTCTGGTTTTCTGTATGTGTGTATCAGGTACGTAACAAAAATGTAACAGTACCTTTGAAAGCATCTCCGTGGCAGCAGGGTGGTGGTGCAGGAATTCAGCAGGCACACTGGGAGGCAACGGAGTTTGCAGCTGCAGTTAAAAGGGGACAAGCTTTTATTGCTACAACTTCTCAACAGAAGAAAACTACATCTGGATTGTCAGCTGCTCAATTTCAACACATTGGACCAATGGGTATGACAGCTTGATCCGTAGGTTTGACAAACTAACCTTCATTTTGCTTCAGTTAGGCATCACTTGAATGTGTTCATTTTGTTCTGGGGAATGTTAGCTGTGAGTTGAATGATGGCTAGCACTTAGCTTGTGCAGATAGGTGCCCTATCCAACTACAAGGTTATATCTGAAGTCTTGGTAGCTGCAGCGGAAAGGGGACCGAGTACTTTGTGCTAAGTTCTTTGAACGTGTGCAGTTTTGACCAAAACCCTGAAAAACATTTGTTTTGTTCAAAGTCTTTTGATACATGAGTTGCAAGAATAAAAAAAGAAATCTGGTGAGTTTCCTTTTAGTACTGATATCAACTGTTAGGTTTCTAGTCTGAAGCATTCAGACCTTCTGAAACAATTTGTTAAATCTTATGATTTGAAAATCAGATGTTCTTCTCCCTTTAAATTCTCCTTCATATGTGAAAAAATCCTGGAGTAGAAGTTATTTTCAGCATTTGATACTAGTTAAACAGTGTTTCCCCTCCAGTTCTTCTACTGTCACTTTAAAAATATGCTTACAAAGTAACCTACCTAGCAGTTAAATTAATAAAATGCTGCTTCGTAGTTTCATTCATGTGTCTTTATTACACATGCTATAAAACATCTTCACATAAAATTCAGTCATTCTGCCAGTGTATGCATTCTTTCTGAATAACAGTAAAGTGGATTAGTGTATCTCATGGTGTACAAATATGTCTTGCTGTGTAACAGGTGCTGGTGCAAGTGAAGTTAAGCAGGATGCCTGCGAGTCAAATGCAGGTATGTTGGCTCCAGAATCTCATGACAAATTTTTATTTCTGAGATCTGTAGCTTCCCTGACTTTAAAAATGCAAAGCAATACTTCAAGGCACTTACTGATTGCATTGGAAGATGAGGTTAGAATGGCGGTTTTCCTGATTTTTTTTTTATTTTTTTTTTCTTCCTATCATGCTTTTTTGCATGGGAGGGCAAAGGGACAGGGAAGGCAGGCCAGTAGGTGTTTAAAAATCATAGTCATTACACCTCGAAAATAGCTGTTAACTTGACTTCTGTGGCTGCTTTATTCTAGCATCTTCAAACTGATATATGATCTCAAAAATACTGCAGAACACTTTGCATAAAATCTATTGGCAGAAGTGAAGTCTTAATATGTTTCCTGATGTTCCAGGTTTGCTTCTGTGCATTAGTTTACTTTTACCCTTCTTTGACAAAGCAGCTGTGAAATACCTGTGTTCCAGATTAATGTGATTTAAATAATAAACCTTACCATTAGAGTTTAGATTCAGTCCGTATCTTCTGTGTGTTTCAGCCTCTTTAAATTTCCTTGAAGCTCAGCCCATTGAAACCAGCAGTGGCCAACTGCATACACTGCTGGAAGGAAATGTTGCAACAGCAAGGCCCTGTGGACTTTCTGTTAGTTCATTCAAAAGGACCAGTCTTGTGCCATGCAAGGTACTGTAGAGTTACTGCAGCAGAACTGGATATATGAATGGGAACAGAAGTGGATTTAATGGGAACAGAAGTTAATTTCAAACAGTATTTTATAATGTAGACCCAGTAATGTGATATACCAGTATAGCTCTTTAAAAAAATTACTTTGTTTCCTCTGTGCTTTAATCAAGTTGCTATGCAAATTGTATTTTCATTTTCCTTGGTTGTACTAGCCAGCACTACAGGAATGTAAGCTATAAAATGTTAATCAAAGTGGTTGTGATGGGAGAGTTAAGTATGAGTTTGTTTTCAGTCAAGTCATGCTTGCACGTTGGTTATTTTCTCTTAAAACTTCATGCTGTGTATGGTGGCAGATGATAGCTGATGAAAGGCTTTATTTGGCTTCGAGAGGTACCCTTATAAATTAAAGGGCTTTCAAGGAACTTGTCAAGAAGTTAATGCAGGCATATTTTGGTTTGTTAGTGTGAACTTTGCTTTGTAATTTTGAGTGGCAGAGTTTCTCTTCTCAGAAAAATTACTCTAACCTTGCTTTTTTTTAAAGTAGAGGTCACTGAAGATTCCTGGGGTGAGTTCTGCTTTCCAGTTAAAAATGTCCAATATTATAGCTTCAGTCAGTTTGGTTATTGACATTTTTCTAAGATATTAAGTATGGATTACTTCATGCTTCATATCTCCAGTATGTACCTTCTTGTTTCCTAAATAGAATACTGCATGTCCCAATAATGGTGAAACTAGGTTGTGACAATGATACACATTGCCTTTGTTCCCTTTATGAAAAAATTACCTTCTCCTTGGTGGTAGCACACGCATTTAAATGCTGCTCTTAAAGGATCTTCCTTAGCAAATAAATGTGGTATAGACATATTACTCCTTTTTTGATATACACAATGCATCTTTGTAACTTTTTGGACCTTTTTGGGTGTGACAGTACCATGGTTAACCTAACTTACTGGCAGATTTTTGAATGTGATGATTTTAACTTCTGTGCTTAATGTGAAAATAAGCATATTGTGATAAGCAAAACCTCTACATTGCATTGCCTAACAAAGTCTATAGGTTCCTAAAAACAAACTCATTTTTTTCAGTCTAGTTCACTGGGACCTTAGTTTACGCTCTGAGTGAAGTACTGCCTGAAATAAAGGTCAGATGGAGAGCATGACTTAAATCATAACTGACCTGCTAGTGCTTGCTGAAGGACTGAACATCCTCTGAGGAAAAAAGAAGTTAAAAAAATAGTTTTAATACCTCACATAACTTTGAGCAGAAGACTACTTTGTTTAGTTCAAGCAGGGAAAACCTCTATCAGCTACTATTGCTGATGGTTGTTTCTGGCTCCCTGTCATGTGCAATTCCAGTTTTCCGAAAAGCTATTCAGAAATGTTTGATTTTTATTTATTTATTTTCTTTGGGGATGGGCAAAAGAATGTTTGAACTGGTTTTAGTTCTTCGGGTTATTTGTTACATATTGACCACATTAGTATGTTTGATTTTTTTAAGGTTTCTACTCAGCAAAGGCCTTCCATTCCAGAATCAGGATCCAAAGTACCATCTGAGACAAGACAGAGATATGTCAGATTTTTTTTTTCAGAATGCATCAAAATTTGTAGCACAGTGAATGAAGCTATGGACAAGGTTTGTAATGTTTTATAGATCTTTACAATTCCACTTCTGAATTAAGTCAGTAAGTCTTATCTTGCACACTGTGTTGGTGGGGTTTTTTATTTGATTATTATTTTTTTTAAGGCAAATATTTCAGATTTTTCAGTAAGCGGAAAATAAAATGTACTTGGTCTTATACTTGCCAGTGTTACCAATCAGTTTCAGTTTTCACCAAGTAAAACCATTTGTCTTTAGCACTGCTAATTAGCTTCCAAGAAGACATGTTATTTTAGTATTAAAAAGGAAAGGTTTTTCTTTTGCAAATGCAAAAGAAAAATCTTTTTGTGAATACTGGAGGCTTCCTGGAATCTAATAATGACTTTGAGACCTATTCAGGGTAGGAGTAAAACATGTTTGAAGGACAACTATAAATTTCTCAATTATTTTGAGCCTTTGATCTTGTATCTACTGTTTACACCACACAAAGTGCTACTCAAGGTTATAGCCAACAGATATGGTCTGACAGGCACAAATATCTGGAGCTTAACCTTTAGGTCATCTAAATTTCTTGCATGCTGGAAATCAGAAGACTTTCTGGAGGTGTCCTGATAAGGCTCTGTACGTATATTTAATTATACGTTGAATGAAAGCTGGTAAAACATCAGATGTTACTACTCTGCCATTTACAGTGTGTTCTCTGTATTATGCAGTATACCTTTGTATGCCTGACTCTTCATTCTAAGTAATGTTTCTTTTACCTTCCCTTTTACTTTCTCCTGTGTTATTTCTCAGCTTCGTCAGTTCTCCACTTTCTCTTTTCCTCAGCTGAGAGGCTGTAACTTGTGAATTGTACTCGCTGTAGTGATTGTTAGAAGGCAGCGTTTATGCCTGAAATGAGCTTCTCTTTTGTTGACTACGCAGGGTAGTGTAAGCAGTGAAATAAAATCAGGGAAGAACCGTTTTTCTTCTCTCAGAAGATTAATGAACATAGTCCTTATTTCGAGTGTGATTCTTCAGAGTTAAAAGGTGCTGGACCTTCCTTTCGCTTCTGTTTCTTATGCCTTTACAGAAAGAAAATGAAGGAAGCATTTCTTGACCTAAAAAAGTAATAATGCCTCCTTTGAAGCAGGATCAGAAAAAGCTGTCTAGCCACAGGAATGGTTACCCTACGAGTGTTCAAATTCACACAAGGATTAGGTTTAAATTCTGAGTTGGAGCGCTGATTTCCTCCGCAGATCTTTGCTTCATAAGTACTGAATTTGTCTTTCTAGGTATCTCATCCATCTGAGTTTGTGACTCCTGTTGCACTTCATATTTAGGACACTACTTGACTGTGTATCTACCTCTAGGTTCAGAATCTCAGATACTAAATGGCAGTGCTTTTTGTAGAGCATACAGTACTCCACTAATACTCAATCTCTTTTCTTTTTTTTAAATATAGGCCCTGATAGAAGAACAATCTGTTTATGATCGTTGTGGCAGTAAAAATATGTACCTGAATTTTGCTGTGAAGACTCTCAAAAAGCTGAGAGATCATGGTAGTTTTGCTTTCAATGAAGATTTTTTTAAATGGGTTGTAAGTCTAGAACTTAGAACAGCAGAGAAATGTCTTAAAATGATTATTTAGTTTAACTTTAGTAAAGATGTTTCTGTATATTTAAATCCTTTTGTAGAAATGTATCACTGAAATAAATGGATGTTTTGATTTATAAATATTTGCTTAGGATATTAACAGGAAACCTAAAATGGAGGAGAAATGGTAAAAATATGTTTTCCTGTATTCAGGGCAACTTACTAACAGCAGATCTTCCAGTGGTGCTGGATCCATAAAGTCAGAGGAAGAGAAAGGTAAAGGGAGATGTCAGTTCTCCACTTTAGCCTATAAATGGGCTTATTTCAGCATTAAAATGTTGCTCTGTTTTTGGTCAAGCTTTATCTATTAGCTACTGCAAGGGTTTCCAACACAATTCCCTATTTATATCTGAAGGCTCCTTCTTAGGGGAAAAAGGTTGAACTTTTGTTTGAAAAGAGCACGTTGTTTACTATTGCATGCCTAGCCTCTCTGTGATAGCTAGTGAATTAACATCCCTATTGTTTAGTGTCTTTGTTTCGAATAATGCTTCACCTCTAATCACTTCTAATTGCTCTGAGGTACAAGCACATAGTTTTTGCATGTAAACTATAGTGCATATCTTGTAATTTCAGTTCGGTTTTATTTTGGAAGTACTAGGATATTTAAGTGCTACTTACATTTGTTCTGATATTGCTTAAGCTCTGGGTTTGTTTACTTTTAGGTTTTTGGTTGTTTTTTTTTTTTTTAGCATTTACAGGTGGTGCTCTATATGAACTTTTAAAAGATTATCTTCTGACTGAGGAACAGTTGGATGAAAATAACTTCCCTCGACCAAACCCTGAAAAAAATGGTGGTGCAATACTTACTGGGGTCGTAAAAAATGCTGCATATGATGGTAAGTGCCTACTAGACTGCAATAAAATTGAATTTCAGTCAGTGGTTCAGAGGACAGTAAAATACACGGGTATAAAATTATATGTTACAGCAGTGTTCCATATTTAGTGCCTGCACAACAAGTGAATTCACAAGCTTTCATAGCTAAACCATGAAGCTTCATAGGTCTGTCTTAATTTTTGTTTCAATGTAATAATTGAAGAAGTTGTAGGTAAACTTGAATCTCTTATTGTGCTATAGAGAAACTTTTTTTAATACATGGCTAATCTTGGGAGGCTGCTTATATATTGTTACTCTGCTTTTGCAATTACTGTTCATGTAACTTATTTTACACTTCAACTGAGCATTTTCTAACTTTATGGTAAGCCAGCTAGGAAATATAATATAATTTTTTTTTTTAAGCTCTCAAAAGAGTGTGCTGTAGGTGTGGTGAAGTATATGCTGTTACTTCTTCAGGAGAATATAGACGTAAAGAAGAATGCAACTATCATTCTGGTAGAGTATTGGAACAAAAAGGTAGGTATCCTTGGCATTCAATCTTTGTGGAAGCTGTTAAAAGTTATAACATCTCACGTCAAAACTCGACGAGATCAGAGTATGAAACTTTTTTGCACAAGGTTCAGCTGAGATACATTCTGCTGTACTTTTGGGAATGTGGCCTGTTTTCTCTGAATATGCCATAACTTTAGGAAAGCTGATGTTAATAAAACCATGTGGGAAGAAGGTAGAGAAATGTTCATTGTGTGGTCTTGTACTGAGTTCTAACTGAACCTTGTCATCTTTTCTGAGAGACACCTTAAATACTCAGAAGCCACACTAAGTATTTCATTCAGGGAGAACCTTCTAGAACATACTACAACTTTCTCTCTCCCATTCATTGGTAAACCTTGTCTTGTGGTAAACCTTGAAAACCTTGTCTTGGCAGGGGAGGGCGGGGGCGGGGAATGATGTACAGTTTGTAATCTTGGCATAGGTGGGACTTCTTTCCACAGTGCAGTCTCAGGAGAAAATGGAAAAGAAGTTTGAGAGGAGGAGTGAGGGTACTGATTAGTTTTTGCCATTGCTAGTTGCTGCAAAAGCTGCTGAATTTTCGACTTTTCTTTTTGGCAGTTCCTGGTGGCATGGAAAAACACTATAGCTGTTGTGAGAGAATAGTTGGATCTGCTGGATGTCAGATTGCAAAGGTAGGAATAATGTTCTCAGTAGGTTTATATAATGAAGTATCTCAGTTTTGCTTTCTGTGTCCTTTTGACTTAAAGCTGGGTCATATCTTTCTGTGAACAGTTTGGTATAAGCCTTTTAGGTTTACTTACTAGCATTTAGTAAATCGTGTGGCAAATATTGACAAGAAGTATTATATATATTTATGCTCCTGAGTCTGTTAGAGAAACAAATTGTCTGGCAATTTGGGTAAGATATCTAGCAAACTTGCACTTAAATATTAATGGAAATTTTGCAGCTTCATGTTCATGATGGAAGAAGGGAGAAATTGGAAGGTTTCATGAAGACATTAATTAAATCACCGCCTTTTGATGGAAACTATGGTGTATATGCTCTGGACTGTGAGATGGTATGAGCAACCTAAAAAGTTTGGTTCAGTTAATAGAAAACTATATTGCTGTTTATGAAGCAATTTCCTAGCTGTAGTAGTTTGGAACTCATGTCTCTGAGGTCTGCAGAACTCTGACTAGTAACTCTACATGACTAGACCTTCAGTCTTACTAGTCACTCTACGTGACTAAACCTTTAATGTTGAATATGTAGTCAGCAAAATAGTTTGGATCTGTTGAGTTGGTAGCCAGTTCTGCTTTCTGTACAACTTACATAATGTAAGGAAACGTCATTGCTGTGTAAATGCTTGTTAAATTTACTTTTTTCTTTAGTGTTACACAACCCACGGCTTGGAACTAACTAGAGTGACAGTGGTCGATGCTAAGCTACAGGTTGTCTATGATACGTTTGTTAAACCAGATGGTAAAGTTGTAGACTACGATATAAGGTATGCTAATTAGTCTATAGTACTTCAGGATTAGACTTAATAAATTGGCAGATAACTGTATAAGAAGAAACATGCCTCTCTTAAATGTCTATTTCTAGTAATATAAATCAAAGACCTTCAGTCAGGAATGAGGCTTTTGTTCTTACAGGCTCAATTAAGAACAATTTTTCTCTTTGCCTAGTTCAATTTATTTTTTTCCACATTTGAAGACTTTTTCTCCCTTCCTCCAAAAAAAAAAATTTTAAGTTAAACCTCCCAGAACTTGCTAAATTCCCTAAGGGGTTAGAAGCAAATGCAAATTTCATCTATAAATGTTGTCTCACAGAAAAGCAGTATAGTCATGAGCCATGCATTGAGACCATCAGACTGTACAGCTTAACAAGATTTGGCTGTATTTAGTGCAGATCACTTGTATTTGGTCTTACTGTTGGGTTTTGTCTTTGAGAGCTGGAAGACATGTTTTTGATTCCTATTAGTTCTTCGAAGTCCTGCAGCTGCTCTGGGAAGAAACACAGGTTTTGAGCCTCACTGTAAAAGAAGTTGGAGGAGAACCAACATAATGTGTTCCTACTTCAACAGCAATATTTGTTTGCTCAGAACCCTGTCTATGGTCCATGCTTAAACAGGCTTAGTCGCTCATAGTGGTAGAGCTGAGTTAATTTCACCTAGCTTAGTTTATCTTACTCTATCTAGGTGAAAAGGAAGAGAATGAAAAAATGCATTATGTTGACTTCAACGTTGCGTGATTTCAAAGCTGGCTAGTGTTAACTTGAGGCGCTGGGGGAATGACCACTGTAAACTTAGTTCTTCTAGATATTTCTTAGTGTCTCTGTTAATGAACCTCATCTAAATCTGTCTTTAGACTCTCTGGAGCAACGGAGAATGATCTGAAGGATACCACAACATGTCTTCGGGATGTACAGGCAATACTGCTAAACTTGTTCAGTGCAGAGACAATTTTAATTGGACACTGCTTAGAAAATAACTTATTTGTTCTCAAGGTAAAATAATTTGTTTGAAGCCAATTTTAAGAGGTGACTACTTGTCTTTACTGTGTTCTAATTAATTTCAAAAGGGAAAAGAATGTTGCATTTCAGCAGATCAACAAGTATGAAAAAAAATGAAATGTACTTGATTTTTAAATGATAGCTGTATTAAAAGTAATACTACATTCAGAGAAGGAAGAACTGTATATACAAACACAATATGGTAGAGATTCTGACATTTGGGCTTCCTACTTTGCTGTTCTGTGCTTCTAGCTATGCAACCATACATCACCACTGAATAACACTGTCTTTATTTCGGAATTAACAGAAACCTAGAATTGTATGTTTTATGATCTTGCTGAACTCATGCTGGCAAATGCATAAAAGGGAGTGACAATTCAAGTAATACTAAGGTATTGCTCTTAGAATCTCTGTAAACAATTATGCTGCCTGTCAGGTACCAGAAATGCATGGATTATGCTATTAAATATCAAAGGCAGCAATATTCCGTAAGAAACAACCATCTGCTCAGGAAGGCTCGGGGGGATATTATGAATGTCTACCTGAAGGGAGGGATGAACAAGCCTGAGCCAGGCTCTTTTCAGTGGTTCCCAGTGCCAGGACAAGAGGCAGTGGGCACAGACTGAACCACAAGCGGTTCCCTCTGAACATCAGGAAACACTTTTTCACTGTGAGGGTGACCAAGCACTATCACAGGTTGTCCAGAGAGGTTGTGGAGTCTCCATCCTTGGAAATCCTCAAAAGCCATCTAGACCCATTTCTGGGTGGCCGGCTCTCAGTGGCCCTGCTTGAGCAGGGAGTTTGGACAAGATGACTTCCAGAGGTCCCTTCTGACCTCAATCATTCTGTGATTATTACTAATGAAGGAATTAGAATTTAGCCTTGATAGGCTTCCCTGCTAGTGATATCTAAAGGCCAAAGCAAATGAGACTTTGCAGTATGGTATTGGCTAGCTAAAACCAGAATTAATCATGTTCACTGTATATATATACAACTAATGAATAAATGTCAATGCAGTGTACAGAAGTCACTGCAAAGCACAATTTTTCCACAGTTCTTGCCCCACGGTTTGCCATTCAGTAATGAACACAGGAATACAGGACAGATGACATAGTGTTTGGGCATATTATTGAGCAAGGAAATGGTGTTTAAATGCTAGATGAGATTTCTTTAATAAATAAAGGAGGTGCAGGACTGTAGCTGGATGTGTAATCGTTACTGTGGCTTCTGCTCTTTTCCAGCTAATTCATGACAGAGTAGTGGACACATCAGTAGTGTTTCCTCATCGGCTAGGTTTGCCTCACAAAAGAGCACTTAGAAATCTGATGGCTGACTACCTCAGACGAATTCGTCAAGATGATGGTAAGAATGCGGGTTCTTTTTAAGGAATAGGTATATTGCATCATGAAATGGGAGACAGGAATAACCCAGAAAACTGAAAAGGTAGTACTACACTCACTGTCATTTAAAGCTTTGTCTTGGATACCTTTCCTTCAATAGTATAGTAAATGCAGAGGATATACCTGAAGGGCAAGATGGTTGGTGTTGTGGTTTAACCAAGCTGATACAGGTGCTCTTCAGCTGGGGTTTTCAGTAGTAAAATTATGGTAAATTTCTTGGCTGGCTGTCAAGGACAAATCAATAAATCTGTTCTACAGTGTGCATATAATACCTATGAAACATTGCATTTGACAGATGTATTTTGCCTTGACCATGCTGTTCTAAATAATTGTTTTTAATCTGATCGTGGAACAAATTAAATTGAGTAGCTAATAAACTGGCAGATTCATATTTGCTTTTATCAGTGAACCCTTCTGGACAACAAATAATACTCTATTCTCCTAACATATCTTCATTGCCCAGGCAATACATAAATGGTCGCACTGAGCAAAGTTTGATGGCCTTTGATACCCAATGAAGTAGCTAAATGCTGCATCTCAAAGCTTATAATATCCTCTGACTTCCTTTGCTCTGACAGTCTGATGTATAGCACTGCAGTGGGAGTAAGGGGAATGTCAAAAGTTATTTCTACAGACTTTATGATGGCTATCTCAAATAGCCACAACTTTGCCTTTAGCAGGCTCTTCTGCTTAAGTTTGGATTTAATCATTCTTTGTTGATCACCACTGAGCTTTTAAAATCCAAGCTTAACCTGTAGAGCTAGGTAGCTGCCACTTCTAGAAAAAATGGAAAAAAAAATCCCGATGCATGACTTCCATTCCCTATGTTTATATTGGCTTATGCTGCTGCTTTGTGCTAGTTTGTGTTAGTTTTGTGCTAGTGCAAGAGCAAGGTAATAAACTTCGTCTGGATTTGCTTTTTTTTGTAAACCTAGGGATTAGTAGAATGAAACACCCTTTGCTATCACAAAGCAGTAGGTCTGTGGTGATTTTGCTTGCTCTGAATTTAATTGACTGTTTGCCTTTTTTTGACCGTCTCAAACTGGAGTTTGACTAGGAACGTGTTTTAAAGGGTCTCAACTCCAAGATTTTTGGTGTCTAAGGTACAAGAGCTGCAACTGCTGAGGTAGCTTGACTTACAGTATACCATATACTTGACTTGACTGAAAAATTGAAGAATACATAACAGAGCTAGAAGACTATGGTTTCAATAATTGAGCCTTTTCAGACTATTTGAAAAACATGTCTCATACAGGTTGTACTTTCTTAAGCAGTTAAAAATAGCAGCAGCCGAAGGGTGGAATGGCAAGGCAGAGCACTACTTCATGGGTTGGAAAGCAAATGAGAACTGGAGCTTTCTCTGGCAAAAGACAGTAAGGGTGGAGGCTCACAGGATCACCTTTTTTTTAATCCAAATGACAAAATAGTTTCTGTTTGATTATTGGCAACTGTTCTGTTCTATTTCTTAAGGTACATTTAGGAGGGGAGAAAACGAGAACCTGCAAGGTTGTTACCAGCTGTCTTCTGATTCTGTGAATAGTAGAAGTTACTAAGTGGTGTAAACTTCTCTGCCACAGATAAAAGCTATGACTCTCCTCCATTAGCTTCCACAGCTTTTTATATGTCCTGTCTAAATAGGTATTGCAGGGATAGGTCTTATAAAATATGCTGGTGAAAGTATTCATGTAACACACTAATGCCGTTGCAGATGACTACCACGACTGTGTAAATTATGTGTTCACTGAGAGGGAAGTATAACCATTTCCACACTCAAGGAGATACTGCACTGCTTTAAGCCAGTAGATACCTGAATTGCCATGACATGTCTGTAAATGTCTGAAGATCTTTGCTTCTGAGTCTAGGCTGCTACGTATGAAAAATGATCTCAAATCACTGGCATTTAAGTTTTACAAGAGAAAGCTAGAAGCTTGTACTTCTACTATTGAGACATCTTTTGTTGTGATAGCACTTAAGTCCTCTGCTTCTTTGGGGAATGGAACAACTCAATTAAATCTTAGAAAATTATTTTTCTCCCTAGTATCAACTTACTATATTGTGGCATTCTCCCCTGCCCAAAGCAGTTGTGGAATCAGTAGATGTGGAGTCTGTGCAGTAATGCACTGCTATAGTGCAAAGAAGCAATACCTTTTTCTTTTTGAGCCACTGACTCAGAAACATAGAATGGGGAGGGGATTTTGCCACCTTCAGATGAAAATGCTGAACTCTATGCGGTCAGATTTTCCTTCCACAACTTTTTTTGGTTTCTGAATAACCAGCCCCTGTCCCAAACCTGTTTATCTGAGATCTTCTGTACCTTTATTAAAAATTCTATACTCAAAATAGTATCTTTGTTTAACATAACTTAAACCATACAGGATTTAGACTTCCCTTGATCAGCTTATATAGGATTTACTGAGTGACACATACTCAAATTAGACAATGTGACTATTTGACACTGTGTCAAATTTCTGTTTATGAAGATGATGGCTGAATATAGTAGGTCTATTCTCCACCTGTCCTAAAGTTGCTAGGAGAGCCCCAACATGCAGCTTTGGCTTTCAGTAAGGAGCATTCGGAACTTTCAGTAGTTAACTACCATTATCCTGGCAGCCAGCATTTTCTCGTGTTGACTCAATGTTAGGAAGGGTATTCTGATGCCTACATTAAGTGCCAACTAATGAAAGGATTATATGCATTTCTTGTTTGGGTGACTACCACTATTTTCTGGTCAGAATGCATTAAAACCTTTCTACTGTACTTTTGTAGTTATGGGAATTGTATAAAACACGTGTTAACTTGCAAGTTGTTGACTTTTTAAGCTTTGACTAAACACGTAATAAAAATGTATAACCATATATAATTTAAAACCTTTAAGTCTATTCTGTTCAGATTTCGTGGAACACTTCAGTAGATCAGGACAAGTAGATTGTCCTTAATTAATCAAGACAGAAATTTACCATCTAGTTACAAAATCAGCTTGTCATCTGTTACTCTTTCAAATTCTGATTTGAAAGTACATGACTTGGAGAGGCTAGTTTTCCAAAGACAGTTATGTTGGATATTCTAGGCTACTAATCCAGGCTCTGTTGGATATTGAAGCTGGATGATACAGTGGGAAACTGAATATTGCCAGACAATGCTGGACTGCTAGAAGCATTGACTCCTTGTAGCATACCTTGAATCCTGGTAGCAAGAAGTTGCACCAAAAACTGTCTGAATACCAAGTGTTGTCTTGAATATTCAAGACAATTGTTCAGCTTAGTAAACAAAGCTACCATTCTTCTATAAAGGAATACATAATCTAACACTTCTAATTTAATTTTTTTGTTCTCCTCTAGTTGGTGGTCATAATTCCAGGGAAGATGCAATTGCTTGTATGGAACTAATCCTTTGGAAGGTCAAGGAGGACAATAAGAGGAGAAAATGGTGATTATTATGGCTCTGGAGGAACAAGATAGGGGAAAAAAATCAACCTCAGTTTGGCTCACTGCTCTGTAATGCTTCAGTACCAATTATTTTTCTGATGTAAAAAAGAGGACAATGGGAAAATCTAATTTTCCCATTGGGAAAACTCGACTGTATCTACTTCGAAGCTTAAGATGTACAGGAAGCAGAAAACAGAAATGCACAAAATACAAGTAAGAAAGATGTGCCAAGTAAATTCTTGGGTTAAACAGCAAGCCCATGCATTTTTTCTCTTCTGTTAAAGAGTATTATTTCTGTAATCATCCTTACTACTCTGTGTAGCTGAAAACTATTATTTGCAGTAAGTGAAAGTACTGATCATTTAAAGTTCTGGATATAACTTTTGATTTCACTTTGTTCAGCCTCTGTGAAATAAAACTTAAGTTTCTGCTGTATGATTAAAGTTTAAGATTATTGTTTTCTTTTTCAGTTTCCCTTCCTGCTACTTTCTACCTCTCCTTCTGCTTTCAGCAAGAGAGAAAACAAACTTGGTAGTGTTTAATGTACTAATTGATGCAAAAAGACATAATGGTAGAAATGTGACCTCTTCTGGAGCAGAATAAGCGGGTCTCCTTTAAGTGAGTTGAGCCTGTAGGAAGCTCTTCAACTGTAAAAACAATAAGCTTTGATGTATAAGGGTTTCCAAAAAGTAGAGTATTTCAAGAAGTAAATAAGTTCACTGCTTCAGCTAAAATTGGACTATACTCGAAGATATAATTCCCTGTCTCCCACTTAAGATAGGATTCAGCATCTGCTGCCTTCAGAGAGGAGGATTTTGAAGTCTGTTGCCACTTATTTTTGTGTGAAGGAAACAAAAATGTAAGAACGGACCATATTTTTTGTACAATACTAGCTCTGAGTTTAGTTATGCTTTGTGCTGATTCATCAAAGAAAGCTAAGAGTGGTGAGGAAAAATGGTCTTGACTGAGGACCCTGTAAGAGAAGATCAGTAGTGTAAAGCCATCTAAGGAACCTCCATCATCTGACTTGTCTTCTTCATAACTTTTTCATGTAGTTGACTATTGAATCACTAAAACCAAATGGATAAAATAGTGTGCACAATAAGTAAAATAATTTCAAAATACTAACTTTATAAAAAAGTAGCAAAATAAAACAGTCTTCTGATGCTGGAAGTAATGAAATTTCACCAAAACTGAAATGTGGTGTGAATATAGGTGCAGTTAACCATTGGAACAGTGACTTAACTCTGAGTCATATCTCTGTCATGTCTCTGCTGCCACCTGCCGTAAGCATACTTTTCTCTTTTGCACTTATATTTATGATACAGACTTATCTATTGCAAAACCTGACCTGGCATCTTCAGGAGCTGGAAGCTTAGTTCATGTTCTGGAGATGTGAGACTGGTGTGGTCTGATTAGACCTCCACAGTTTACAGAGGGACTTGCTGAAATTATTGGCTCCTGCTGTGGGAATATCACCACCTGTGTCATATGTTGTGCTATTAAGTGAATATGTGAAAGAGCTCTAAAATATTATAAGGAAACATTACACTAGTTTTGCTTGATTTGAGGATTTTGACTTACAGCCTGGAACAGTTTGGCTTGCTTTGTTCCAACTGCTGTTTAATCAGTGTTTCCCTGTGTCCAACCGGTTGCCTTGCATGTGGGAATGGCTGATCAGTATGTGACTTAGGGAAAGGAAAAGTGGTGTGTTGGGAGCAGGGAATGTCATGTACCAGCACAGGGAGGGAATTAGCAGCAAGAGGGAAAACTTGTGTTTGACTACAGCTGAACTATGCCCTTGTAATTGCTCATCTCCTTTAGCTGGGGCTCTGCTTATTTTCTGCATTTCCCTTCCCCATCTTGCAGAGTTCACAGAATCACAGTATAACTGGGATTGGAAGGCATCTGGGGAGATCATCTAGTCTAGTCCTCTGTGGTGTCCAGTCAGGTTTTGAATATCTCTTAAGGCTGGAGACGCTACAACCTCTCCAGGCAACCTCTTCCATGGCTTGACCACCCTCAGTGGAATTTCCTAGACTTCTGTTTATGCCCGTTGTTTCTCATCCTGTCACTGGATACTGCTGAGAAGAGACCACTTCCATCTGCCTTACTTCCTTCCATCAGGTATTTATATGTTTTGATGAGATGTATGTAATAGTCAACATTTTGTATTTTAGTTTTAGCAAATGCCTGACCATCATATTTTGGGTAGTGGAGAGCGGCTGTGTTTGACTTCAAAGTTGTCAGGCACAGTCTTGTCCACAGAGAATTAAGAATTAAATATCTGCATTGTTTAAGACCAGATGTGTGCTTCCTTTTGGGTTACTGAGGGGTGGGAGAAGTGCAGCCATTGAGTGGATTAGCTGAATTCAGATATCACCAAGAGTAGTTATACCTTACTTCTCAGCCAATCTAATGAGGGTAAAGGTGCTTATTTGGAGTTTTTGTTACCCCTCCCCTCACGATGGTATCTAGCGAACCTGGCATTACACTAGCCAGTGATGTCTGTTCTCAGATCATTTCTTAGCTTTCCTGCCAAGCACACTGTGTTCTTCTGTAGCTCTTCAGTTTTGCTTGGACATATTAAGGACCTTTTTTTTCTGTCTGCACTTGGGCTGTTGAACAATCAGAGCTGTTGCACTAAATGGAAGTTGAGGATGGAGAAGGAGAAGGCTTGGGGGAGAAATTGCGTGGAGGCTTTGCTTCTGCTTTTTTGTTCTTAAAGGCTCCACTTTCTCTGATCAGGTGTCTGATTTTTTTTTTTTAAACTATGGGTAACACTTGACTGTAAGCAGGTACCTGCCATTCTGGATCACATACTCCTCAAAGCATGGCCAACTCCACTTGTCTGAAATGCTGCTTTTCTTTCCCAATCAAAAAATTGTACTGAGTATGAGCTTGATAACTATGTGAGAGAATATGAGAAAACTAATGCTGTGATATCAAAAAAGAACTTGGGGAATAGCTGATGATACTTTAAGCTTGTGCATAGATGTCGGCAGGTGTAAATAAGTGGAGGTGTATAAAGAACATTAGGACGTGGGGTACTTGGAATAATGGAAAACTGTTGGCACTGGTAGCGTTATGGTCTCGACAGCAAAGAAACAAACAGAAGACACTTGGAAAGGAAGGGACCTGAGATCTGATGTATTGTGCTGTGGAAGGCAGAACATAGAACCTGCTAACGATTAAGCTGAAAACCTTTATACACCACCTACTGCCATAAATTGGGCTTTCCAGCACTGGATAACAGACAGTAAAATCTAGCTGTTGAACTTGGGATACCCAGTGCACGTTGCAAGTGTAGAAGCAATTCGTCTATTTGAGACTCTGACAGAACTAGTGCGTGTTCTTAATAGCTGTAGTTCTGTGATGTATAGACTAAATAGAGACGTCTCAAGCTGTGTATTGGAGTTATTGTTTTCTTTTGTGTATTTTTTAAAATGCCAATTTAAAAAAAAATTAAATTTAATTACAGTGGATTAGAAAGTTGATGCATGCCACAATGTTAAATGAAGATACGAAGAACAGTTATAAGGATACTTAAGTGACCTTCAGCTAAATTTACAGTGAGACTGGAGCACTTAAAATGCAGACAGTATTAAGACCTATTGGGTTGATGAATGACTGACTCTTTCCTTATGTGACATATTGGTCCAAGTAAAAGTTTGCCACAGGAGAAGGGGTTCACATCAAGTAGCAGAATAGTCAGTTGTGTCTGCTTGTTAGAGATGTGTGAGACAGTAAGCTGTTTTAGACCCGTGAAAAATTCTGTACAGAAGATGGAGCAGTTCCAGCAGAAGTTGTTAGCTAGCTTTGCCTGGCAGCCTAGAAAACAGCTGTGGAGGTCCATTCCTGTTCACCTCACTGGCCTGTAGGAACCTGGTTGGACTGCAAAATGCAATGCTCATGCTTCAAAATTGCCTGGCCAAGTAGTCTTTTATGAAAAATGTAGTGGAACTTGTTTCTCTTTTCCATTTTGGAGTTGTTCCTTGGTCCAGTGAATCTGTGCACTCTTTGTAAACTCAGATTGTAGCACCGGTACTTACAGTGCAAGTTCTGCCTATCTCAAGGCTGCGCAGGTGATCTCAGCACCCTTGTTTGTTGATTTATTCCCTTTTAATAAGGCTCATGGTGCCTCTCCTATTTGAGTCAGCCTGGTGTATGCCAATAATGTTACTTTTTACTCTGCTGTGATATCCCTGCCTTATAACCAACGAAATACCCACCCCGAAACTCTCTAGCATCTTCCTCCATGTCTTGGGGGGTGGCCCGATCCACCCAGCTAGAAAGTCACTGAGGTCTGGTGGTCAGTTATGAGTTGGTTATCAGTTATAAGCTGATGAGTGGAACATATGTGCAAAGCATGAGGTTAGCTGATAAATGAAGTTTGAATAGGGTAAGTCCACAGGATCCCATGTGGTTGACTTGATACCAGAAGCTCAGGCCAATCCTGCCTCTATTTATGTACCCTAAGGACTAGAAGATCTTTCTGGCAGGCCAAATATCATTGTTTTGAACTATTTCAGTACAGTATTTTTAAGAGGCCATACCACACTACAAACTGCATAAGGGATAAAATAAGCAAAAGTAAGTAAGCCCTGCTTGTATATAATAGGTAGTAATTTATAATTGTGCAGTGAAATTATTAAATGAAATACAAATTGAATAAGACTCATGTATATCCAGGCTAATTGTAAAAATGTGTTTTACAATATGTAGTATGTTCCTCAGTCCTATGCTTCATGATAATTGCTGTATGGCTGCCTCCGATAGCATTAAACACTTCAAAATATATGCGTATTTTGCATATGGGCAAACACTGACTGTTGAACTGGACAATGAAAGAGCAATAGCATGCCTTATATCTTACATGTGTCAATAGAATTTTTGAACAGATTATTTCTACTTTTACATTCAATAGCTCACTTTTACATTCAATTAGGAGTCTTACTTATTTATTAATTATCCTTGGTGAGCATACTGGATTGACATCTGCTTGCAACTCCCATTGTTCCATTGAGTTTAGCATTTTTGTTTGAATCACAATGAAATGTCTATGAAATACTGCTATAAGATACTGACTTTGCTATCACTAGCTCTTGGAAAGTATCAAAAATATCTAAGATGGCGATACCTAATGCATTACAATAATTGTATGTATACACTACGTGACTAGGAAAAAAGAAAAGCAGATTTCATGACTTCAGTCTATTCCTACTCTGAACAGTATATACACTTCTACAGCCTGTGGAGGCAGAGGTTATCGTGTGATATACACATACATATCTGTAGTAAAACAGTATTACTGTATTATATACAGTTAGAACTATACACAGTTCTACACAGCACATCACATTTTGGGCTCCGGCAGATTGAGTTTTGGTTTTCTTCAGTACATCATTGATGAATCTCTTAAGCAGCTTCTTCAGCGGAGCAATCAATGCCTGCGTAAGTAAACTTCTCGTATAGGGTAGTATTCACATAGGTCTGGGAAGGAAATAAACAGAAAGAGTGTGATGCAAGGTGCATTACCTCCAGAATCCTAAACTATACTGAAATTATTCATGGCCTAATTCTTTTCTAGGGATTCATTCTTACCTTCCTTTCTTCTAACATCCTGTTCAGTGACACCAGTATCTGAGCAAATGATGGTCTTTCATATGGCTTCTCTCTCCAGCACTGTCTCATTAGGTCATACCTTTAAAAATCAAACACCAACATTTGATAGTTTAGATACATAGGTTAAAGCTACAAATTCATGTTTATTGGAAGATTGTGCACATTCCATTTTTCAAAGGAAAATGGATTTATACATAGCAGGAGTTACATTTTCCACAGCTGGTTACTGTCGGAAAAGAATTTTCTTTTTCTCTGGAATAATCAAAAAGCTCTCTTTGAGCAAAGCCCTGCCATGTTGTGTGAAGAACAGGATATCTGGCAGGAGCAGAGAGCCTGGGAAAGGGTTGATGGCAAATAACAGTGCATGCTGGATACAAAAGGACTTAAGTAATTATTTCCACTTGTGCACCCTTTTTAAAATGTTTTGGTTTTTTTTTAATGTAGGTCTTATGTTTTCCTGAAAAAATGTTTGTTTTACTTTCTTGTAGACACCATGTATTTCCTATAGCAGATGTTGTGTTATTCTGTTTTGGTTTTTTTGCTGAGGCAGTTACTTACACTTCATCATCACAGTTGAGAGGCTTTTCCAGTCTGTACCCTTGAGGCAGTTTTTCGTAGAGTTCTGCACATGTCATTCCACAATATGGTGTTCCACCTAAAGCAGAGTTTAACCATTGTCATGAACACAAGGGGTTTTTAATAAAAGAAAGTTTAATTTCATAACAGGAATGTAAAAGAATGACTGACTCAGTAACAGGTAAATTATTCCAATGCTAGGGAATATTTTGCAGCTACATTTTTGTTGTTAAAGTTTCCATACTGCTTAATGCACTGTATTGAAGAGAAAAATAAAAGCGAGTATAAACTTTTATCATCTGTGGGGCCAGCCTAAATTTCTGTACAACGCTGGGGGCCTGCACCTGATTGTATTTGAACTGGTTTTGCAATACTCTTGATGGCAAAAGGCAAGTCATTCCTTCATTAGCATGGTATTAATAAGATCCAGTATGGATCTTTTGGAGCTATTATTGTCAAGCTGATTTTGCCCCTTTTTGCAGATGTTTGGCTTAGACTCTTGATTTTCCACACTGCAGCGTGTTAGTTCCTATCCATATCTAGCACAAACCCATTTAGTAAGCAAGCTGGGAACAAATTAGAAAGCAACAGTTCATGATTAGTCCAGTACGCAATGTGCACCTCAGTCAGTATGCATCTCTTGGCCAGCATACTGGGGCACACTCCAAGGCAAATCATAAAGGCTATGTAACACAGTCATTTTGAATGGTTTGAGGCTGTGTCACATACATGATGAATAGAGGTGGGTGCAGAAATTAACTCTAAATTTTATTTGAAGATTAATGTTCAAAAATTTTCTTCGAGAATACTTGGAGTAGGAGATGTTCCCCCCCCTCCCCCCCGCCCAAGTCATTAAAATATGTCTTGATTTAAAACTCAGGAAGGCTGAGGAAAAGCTACCCATCAAACTCAAATCATATTGGATTAGCGCTATAAATCATGTGATATGCTGGATTTTATATTTAGATGTGGCCTAGGTTTTATAGTGCAATGAAAACATGGTCATTATGTTTTTCTCATTTAGAATGGTACCTGAATTGAAAATGTGACAATCTAATTTCCAAGCACACTGAAGCTAAGTAAAATTTAGTAGAATGAAACAGAAAAAATTGAAATACATTGCAAAGGAACAAATTTTTAACAGACTGAGTGAAGGGAGCTCATTTGGCTCAGATGGGTTTATTTGTGCAGTACAAAATTCAGATACTTACCTAAACTAACAATTTCCCATAATAGGACACCATATGACCATCTGCAACAGAGGGATATTATGGAGTGCAACAAGAATGCAACAAGATTTCATATTTTAAAATGGTAGATAATTTTGCTAGTATTCAGAGAACACAGAGAAATGTGATTCATTATTTTATATTTTTTATTAATTTTTGTATAATTATAGGGTTTGTAGAATCAGAAAGCAGGAGTGAGTTCTTTAGCAAAATTAATTCACTATGAACCATCAACCAGAGTCCTTTACTAGACTGTGAGCTCTCAGCAAATAGCTCTATTGTAGAATTGCTTTGCCAAATATAATTTCCAGTTTCCGGACTAAAATACTGAGTTCCTCTGGGTCTCCCAAGGATTCATCAGTTTTCTGATTTTAAATGTGAAATATAGTTAAAGTAGTGGCCCAAATCCCATTAGCTTGTGAACACAGAACTTGTTCAGACACTGATGATGAAGTAAAGTAGCTTTTTTGTTGTGGGTTTTATTTTTGCTTCCATTGCTCACTCATGCTGACACGGCTACTGAGTTTTTTGAGTTAAGACTGGATGTCTCATCCTGGCTGTCAAACTTTCCTTGATATTGCAAAATATTTCTTTATTTAAAAAAGACCACTTGAAAACATACTTACACATCACTGTTTGTGGTGTAAACACTGTAATTCAAAGATTCAATTGCCATCCATCGCACTGGAAGTCGTCCCTGGAAATTATTTCATGAAGGTTTATTTGTTGGTGGTTGGAACAGCAATATTGCAATTTATACCCTACCAATTGTTCTGCATGTTACCTTAATGAAAACTGACTATGCAAGTAAGCTTAATGAAGTAAATAAACTTATTTCTTTAAGTTATGGATTTACTTCTCAAAGGGACAGTTCACACTAAAGCTTATAGAAAATTTATCCCACCAGCATCAAGAGGAAATTGAAATAATTCCTGAGTGATGTCTTATGATGCCTTCAACCAATCCTGTTCCCTTGACTACCCGGTGTTATTCCTGGTCTATGACTACATGATGCTTATTACATATTTTCCTCTTCCAGATCTTCCAAAGCATTAGCTTTGGACAGCTGTTTTTTCAGCTCACAGATCCTGACATGCTTCTGGATACCATCTTGCTAGCTTTGGCCTCGTTCAATAGAATTAGACCAGCTTGCCTCAGCTGGACAAATTCTGGTATGAAAATATTATTTTGATAGCTGTACAGATCCACCCACATGCACATATCATCTTCATATGCCTAATGTATATTATATGGTTTTTTTACAATACATTTTTACTAAATCGGATAACTAGCTGCACAATTGGTTATTTTACTGCCATCCATATTGATATACATAATTTTCAATTACATTGTATATTATATTATAAACATGGTATGGAATTGATTTACAAGTAATGTAGGTATATTAATAAACACAATACAAATATTTATACGTGTTAATATATAACACTTTTACATAATCAGTTCTGTAGTACCCATGAGTTTGCATTTTTGTTCATATAAACACAAAGTAAGAAACAAGAAAACAAAAAAAGAGGAAAACAGACTAGATCAGTTTGTTTTGATCCTTACCATGGTCTTCTTAACGTAAACTTCTTGACCTCTTGATAAGCCGAAGTCAGCTATTTTTGCAACATAATTTTCTCCAACCAAGATGTTTCTTGCTGCCAAATCTCGATGAATAAACTAAAATTAAAAAAAAAAAAAAATGGAAATCACCACAGTATCTATGAGCTTTACATGTATCATTTTAGTGCTATATTGAAAATTGCAAACATTCAGAATGAGAACAAAACCCAAAACAAACAGCTTGGTATGTCACTACCAAGAACATTTTAAACTTTATCTGAAGATGAAAGCAGTTAGTTACTGTGTCGTTTGTAAGTTTTAATGCCTCTTCCTTGATTCCCCGTGACCATAGCATTTGATAGGGCTAAGTGAACACAACAAAATAAAACTCATCCAGTAGGTGCTATAGAAGCTAAAATGTAAACCTTATTTTGATTTCATTAAAAGGCATAGTCCCTGAAAAATGAATTGCTGTGCTTTCAGTGGGTAGAGACTTGAAGACTGACCTGTTTCTGGCTCAAGTAGTCCATCCCTCTAGCAACGTCTGCTGCAAAATGCAGAAGCTGCTGAGAGGAAAGCGTAGATGCAGTACTGTTGGCAATAGCAAATGCTGGGTCTGTCTCTAGCACTCTGCTTTTCCGAAGGAAGTCCAGTAAATTTCCGTGGGGGGCATATTCAATAGCAAGATAAAGATATCCTAATGAAACATCAGATAGTGAGCATATCGCAAAGTAAAAGGTAGTCATTAATAGTATTTGGACACTTACACTGCTTTGAGTGAAAAAGACATAAATGTAAAACAGACTGGAGGGGAAATTCAAACATCATAATTCCTAGTTGCAGAGGACAATTTAGAGCTATTGATGAACATCACTTCTGAAGGATTAACGTGGGCTTGTAGATCTAAAGCCACGTTTATTTTGCTTTTTAACAAATGTTGCAGAAAGACCTGCTTATAAGCTAGTGTTTCTGTGGACTGTATGGGCTGTACTGTGTTTTGGGGTTTTTTTAAACTAATTTTTAAAATGCATGTATTCAAGAGTTATCTTACCCCGATGTTCACATGCTCCCAAAAGATTTATGATGTTGGGATGATGACCGAGTTTACAAAGAACTTCAAGTTCTCCAGCAAAGTCTCTGTGATCATCTTTTGAGGCATACTCTGAAAATCAAATAAGCATGCACTTATGTTTTCCTTTGAACTGAATTTATGACCATATTGTTGTTAATTATGAGGACTCTGGTCTGCCTGGGGCACTACTGCTTCAGCCCCAATAGAAAGAGAAAAACTCGAAGATGCATTAGTATTTACTGAAAAAAGTAGGACTTTTCAATCAAAGAGAAAAAAGAGAGAACCTAATGTCTGTAGCAGCCGTCTGCAGAGAAAGAAAGCACCTTAATATACCACGTCATTTCCCTTATTATTTGAGAACGTAAAACGTTGTAGCAGATCGTATGAAAACTAGCTGCCTAAAAATCTTTCTGTGTGTGCTCTTGATTATTTCTGCCTGTGTGCAGACCTTGGCTCTTTTTTAAATGATCATCATACTTAAGACTGTCTCCCAATTTGCCTAGATAATGACCTAGTGAACTACAAGAAAGTATGTACATTCTTGCAGTATTCTATATATTGTAGTTCCCTATGGAATGTGGCAGTCATGCCCAATGAGTACAAAGAAAATGAGTGATCCTCATAGTGTGTATATTTATATAGATGCATAGATACAGTTGTCTCTGGATGGCTAAGGTAAAGCAAGATGAGCAAGTGCTGTGCCCCAAGGCTAGCTCTGTGCTCTTCTCTATTAAATGCATCTTTTAACAGCTCCCACTTTGCAGGTGAACTCATGCATGAAGTTCGTACTGACCTATGAATTGAAAAATACATAATAGTTAATGATATTAACAATTAGAGAGAAATATAAACCAACTTGACTCTGCAGAATATAGTCATTGACAGAGCACAAATCTTGGCCTAGTGACAGCCGATACAATTTCACTAGCAACTTTGAATATTTATTTTAGCTTTAGAAGAGGGCTGCTAAGCATTTCTTATGACAGAGAAACACTTGGAACAAACAACCGAGAAAAATCTTTTGTTTCAGAGTCTCCAATCTTTACTACCTTTCATCCTTTTAATCGCAGCGTCCATGCGTAAGCCATCTTTCTTAATGCGTGCTTTCAGGACTTGCCCAAAGTTACCTTCCCCAATCACATCTTGAAATTTTATGTCATTCCACTCAAGAACTGGATAAATAGTGGGATCTGGGCTGTTTTTGGCTTTCCTGCTCAGGGTGAGAGTACCTGAGTTAAACTGTACGGCTGGCTCTTCCCTCTGTAACAGAGTTAAGCAAATGATGTTAACTGTGATTTCTGCTTTACTGAGCAATGCTCTGATTACACTCCCCAAATACATGTGTGCTCACTCCTGTACACACACACAGAGCATGATCCATCTCTTGCTTACGCAAGAGTGAGTGCAGTAGACAATTACACCTACTTTAGACACTAACTGCATCAAGCACTTCTGCCCAGATCCACAAAATTAATCAGGCTCCTAATTTATGCATAAGTATCTTTGTAGACCTAGGCCTCCTGAACAGTTTTACAATCATCTTGAAGATGAAGGAGATGGGAAAAAATAATTTGGTAAAACTGATCTCAAAACCACTTTTAAGTCTCAGGTTTGAGATTTATCTCGTATTAGGCTTGACTAAATCCTCTGCTGATCAGGCTCAGCAGGAAGACTGAGGAAAGAAGAAGCAAGGAAACAAAAGAGAGAGGAAATTATCTTCCTCCATACTTGAGGAGACATCTCTACTTCAGTTATACATTCCCATGAAATACTTCTGTGCGAAAAGTTTCAGGACAAGGAGAAGGAGCTATTCTGTGTGGCCTGGGGACTGATCATATTTTTGGATGAACCCCCTGGCCTCCTGTTTATGAAACAACATATGCACATCCATGTGGAGGAGCTCTTTGGCCCAGCTTCATTCTGCTTCACAGGTTCCCTTCTGAAGTGAGAGAGCATCACCGGAAAGCAGAATGATAAAGAGACTACAGCAGGATACAAATATATACATGTGTGGGTGTATATATATATATAAAAATTGCTGAAGGTTGTAACATCACGTAGAAAGAGAGAGAGAGAGAGCTATCTATCTACGTGATGTTACAACCTTCAGCACCTTCCTCACAGCCAGAACTATGATGCTGCCATTGACTGATCCCTGGTGTGCTGTCTCCAAGTTGAAAAGCCGTGACAGAGCAGTCGCTGATGCCCAAAAGCTACATTAAAAAATACTGTAGTTTTTAAAATCAGGCACAACTTTGTAGAGGGAGAACTGGCTCCTCCATTCTGTCTGGCTTGGTAGTTGTCAGACACAGGTGCGACAAGGCAGAAAAGGGAGAAGGATAAATGGTGTGCAACTTTTTTCAAGTCAGGTTTTCCACCTGATAGCCTATAACTGATTGCTTTAGCTTCGGGGTCACTAGCAGGGAAGCTTTACAACAACAGTACTAATTGCACGCATGAAGATAAGACAGTATTTGGGAAGGCCAAGGAAAAGGAATTGGAAAAAACAGGAAAAGATGGGGCCAAAATTAATAACCACACTGACACAGCAAAGCTGGAAACCCACCACCACATTTTGGAAAGCCTGAGCCATTCGGCGCTGGAAGTTGGCTCGCTTTAACTGCAGCATGATGAGAAAGGCCAGGAGAATTGTTACACAGGTCATCCCTGCAGAGCCCAGGATAGCAATAAGCAGCATTTTGCCTCCTTTTGATTCATATGGAGCTGTTGAGGAAGCACATAAAGAGTTCATCATTATTTCCAGCTAATTCTGAAAAAGCCACGAACAACGTATAGCTAAATACTCCTATCTTGTAAACTGTATAAAGACATAGAGATACATCCCTTTGTTTTCCAAAAACATCACAGACATTGGATGCTCTGACTTTCAGATGTATGAGCACCTGCAGGTCCCCCTGACTTCAGGCAGAGCAGAGCTGAGGTCACATTCAGTGATCTAATAGTCCTATTATATGCAGGTCCTTTAATTTATGAGCTGTTGGGCACTTTCTAGTGGATACACAAAAATGTTGTATGTTGTCACTCCACCAATGCCAAGCAGTGAACTGAGAATCAAATTTTGGTGATGCTGTGTTGTGTGTCAAAATTAAGAGCAAAAGAAAACTAATATTAAAAAAATAGTATTATGACTTTGCCTCAGCTAACTAGTTTACACCACTGGCCCTGGTTTGTGCAAATCCAGCATGCTGGAATAACCCACCTTTGGTTTCTGGAAGAGTCTTCAGTTCAAACGATGTGTTTGGGTTGCTCAAGCCAATGTTGTTCTGAGCATTAATCTGAACCTGGTACACAGTGTTTGGCTCAAGGCCCTTGAGATGGTATTGAGTAATGCTGGTGTTCTTTATGATAATATCGATGTGGTTGTACTCAGCCTTGCCATAAATTTTGTAGCTGATGATGATGGAGGAGATGGAATGACCCTCAGCAGTTGTCCAAGAGATGACTGAGGATGTGTCTGTGGTGTTAGAAAACCTGATGTTGTATGGCGCAGGAGGGATTCCTGAGAACAAACACAAACACACAGAAAGCATTGAAGTCTACATCCACCTCTTTCTCCTTCCTGCAGTGAGCCAAACACTTTCCTCGGTGCTTTTGCTGTGCTCAACAGAAGCAGAATTTTGTTGACGAGCTATGGTAACTGAATGCAATAGTTTTATGAACTTAATGTGCTGTCACCCGTATTGCAGTACTCCATACTTCCAGCAGAGGGTGGAGTGTCATTCAGTATACTCCTGTCCTCGGATGAAGATACGAGTGCTTTGAGCTGTATGCAAGGACAACAGGATTGCTTTCAAATTAATCCAGAAAGGGCTAATTTCCTTCTATACTGAATCATCATCCCCATGCGATTCCCAGGTCCCATACTTTCACTGCTTCAGGGATCAATTCCCTGTCAGGATACAGGCCGTTAGAAAGAAGGGAAATCAATACCAACATTTCCACAAATTTCATCAGAAAACCACCAGCAGGGATGAGTGCTGGACTTGTGGACACACCCATGGCTACTACGCTAAGTACCTTCTCCTGGAAAACAGTACCCTTATGTTTTTCTTAGCACAGTTTGGCGTCAGAGCTCAGGAACTGGAGAGTCCCACGACAGCCATTGATCCTTCTGTTAATACATGTAGGATCTCAGAGAGGGCCTCCTCACATGACCTGTAAGGAGGTAGCAGCCCACCTTTCCAGTGTGTGGTATGGGCAGTGGCACCCATCAGCCATTCAGATGGACATCTTTTCGGATGGTGCTTCATTCAGATAGAGCATTTGTTGTGGCATTATTAGGAAATTAGTATTAGGAAATTTTTCTTCAGTGAAAGGGTTATCAAGCATTGGAACAGGCTGCCCAGGGAAGTGGTTGAGTCGCCATCCCTGGAGGTATTTAAAAGACGTTTGGATGAGGTGCTTAGGGACATGGTGTAGTGGTGGTCTTGGTAGTGTTAGGTTTACGGTTGGACTCGATGATCTTAAAGGTCTTTTCCAACCTATACAATTCTGTGATTCTGTGATTATGAAAGGACACTCCTCACACTCAGAGAATTCAAGGGCGGTCATTGGTCTTCAGTGTAGCACACTTAACTGCTCCCTGCTCACAGGGGTTTTACCATGCATTGTGTCTTCTCTTCCTTCTTTAACTGCTGACTATTTCTGTATTGACATAGCTGAATTGTAGGGTCTGAGTGGTTTTTTGGAATAAAAAAGAGCTTGGAATATGGACCTGTGGGCTCGTCATTATGAGGAGCAAAAAAATGCTACATTTCAAAGCATGAATCGCACTGAAATGAAGATGTGGCTTCCCAAGCTTTTAACTTGTTTTTCCCGTTTTTGTTTTTTAAACTCATTATTTGTTCCTGATAATTTCCAGTGTAAGAATTTCTTTGGACACTGAGATATCTTCGTAGTAATAGTAATAACAACCACAAGTGATCATCAGGAACTGAGTGTTACCAGAACAAAGGATTACATTTAATGTAGTCATTAAGTGACAATCAGTCTGATCACTGGGGGAAAGAGGAAGAATTAAACAGAAGGATGTGATTCAGCTACTTACTGTCACTGAAAGTCCATGCATACAGATAGTTGCTCCATTCTCCTTGGGACCTGGTGTTCACCCGTACCCTGCACATGTATTGCTGTCTAGGCTCAAGATCCTTAATGATCAGGGTGGACATATTTCCTGGCACTTGAGTAATAACACTGCTCTCATCACCGTTGTCATTCACGGTCTTCCTTTCCACTTCAACACGAATGTCATCCTCTGTCCTCAGTGTTAAAGGATGCCATGACAAATTCAGTGATGTCATACTTTTTGGAAAGAGAGTGAGGCCTTCTGGTGGAGGAAGACCTTGGAAAAGCCACAGTGAGACAGGGAACAACATTTCATGTCTGGTATGCAAGCTAAAATAGGGGTACCAGTTATTCCCAACCACTTGCCCTAGCTTGGAGTGACAAAGGGTAATTATCCCTGCCACCCCACCCAATTTGGCAGAAATTACGTCTAAGAGGTGTTGATGTTCCCAAAGTATCTTATCAACAGCTGTTGTGTCAACAAAAAGGTCTCTTCACTGAGCTGGTGTTGCAGATGCACTTTCTAGATATGAGAAGCCAGCTCTTTTGCTCTTTTGTTAGATAGTTCCTGGTGCAATCCTCATTTATTTTGTATGGCTGTCTTCAGCTTGGCCTGTACCCTCAGTGGACTAAAAGCTTTTCTGCTTGTTCAGACACCTTAATTTTTAAAGTAAACTGATCTAATACTAAGAGGAAGGACTGATCTGGTATTAGGAGGAAGGACTGGCACGCAAAAGAAGTGATTTCTATCTCCAACTCTGCTGCACAGCCAGCCAAAATATGTAATTTTTCCTTTCCCAGATCCCCCATCTCTAAATCAGGGAGAATAATAGCTCTGCCTTTTTCTGGTTTTCTTCACCTCTGATTTTTTTTTTCTTCTTTTTTTTTTCTTTGCCTGAGATTATTTTGAAAGACTATATAGTTTTCATGTCTTGCTCAAATGAAAGTGCTCTGGCAGAGATCGGGGAACAGACCACAGACAAAAACAGCTGAAACCGCCCTTTTGTGAAAAGCCAAGATGATGACTTACCAAGCGCAGCTGTTGTGAAGCTAGCCTGTGGTCCAGGATGGCCTTCCCCACCTTCCCCTCGCCGACTCAGCTGAACACAGAACTGATATTCTGTTTTTGGTTCCAGATTGTCCAGTCTTTTGGTTGTGCCTTTTACTGGCAACAAAAGGAGAAAGTAAAACCATAGCCCATGCTGAAGAATGTTAAGGAAGGAAAGGTTTGGAAAATATTCCTGAACCACTAACCATGGAAGCTAAGATACTCAGGCTCTTCTTTTTGTTTCTGATTCACTAAGGTAAACTGTTTAGGCTGGATGGGGCTTTGAGCAACCTGGTCTAGTGGAAGGTGTCCCTGACTATGGCAGGGGGGTTGGAACTAGATGATCTTTAAGGTCCTTTCCAACCCAAACCATTCCATGATTCTATTATGATTTAGAAGTATAAAATACTTATTTTTAAGTTGAGCTCCAAGCCAGCCCAAAGGATGTTTCCATCTGCCCTTCCTTCAGGACAGAACAAGACTGGTTGCTTAGGTAGTGTGCATTGTGTACGCGGATCTTGGGTTACCTTGAATTAGTAACGACAGTTGTTTGTTACTTGTTAAAGTTCCTGTAACGTTTCCTATAATATTTTAGGCCTTGCATAAAATGTTAAAAACAAGGCTGGAAGAGGTAATCTAACTCACAAGCAGGCTTCATTTTGCCCATACCATTCCTGATAAATATTTAGGTAAGATATTTGTCTCACCAGAGGGCACAATAGACACGAAGGAAGATTGTAGGCGCTTCAGCACGTCTCCATACTTCTCACTACTTTTGGAAACCTGCTGTTTACATGGGAGTTTTCAAGAGCTGGGCCCAACATTGAGTGCTATTTATCTTAAGGAGGGAGGGGATTACTGAAAACTGAATATATACTTTTGACTACTGTTGGTGTACCACATCCATATTAACATTATACATCGTCATATACAAAAAGTCACGCATCCAGTCATAAAAGGTTTAACTTTTATGTGTTGTAGACTCTTTTGAATCTAGTCAAGAGCAGACACCACATTATGTTTCGGCATGCACCTGAAGTTTGTGTTTAAGGGAATTAAAGAACGTCTTCTTACCTTCCACAGACATCCAGGACTGATAACGTTTTGCTGGCTTGTACAGGAGTTTTGTTGACACAACAGGTCCATCTCCAAGATGTAACTCAGCATTGATATCAATTATGAGAAAATTATGTCCGCTGTCTGTCAGCCTTGGGGCATACTGTGGCACAGGAGGAACTGAGCAAGAACGCAAGTATTAAACCAGCCTTTTAATTCCCCGTATCAGTAAAACTCTGGTACCTTCCTAGATCTACAGGAGATGTTCTTCAAAACTCTTACAAAGTAGACAGGGGTTTACACCCTAAAGCTGACAATTTCGATGTCAAGTTTTTAAAAAAAAACTTGGGTTTTCTTCTAATCCTTACCATCACACTTATTTTTTCAATACACATAATTAGTATGTTGCTTATAAAGGGTTTCTGTTCATATTCTGACTGTAGGTATTTATTCATTTTCCTGCAGTGCAGAGAACAGAAAGGTCTGCCATGTTAGAGTATAAAGCTGCCTTTAAAAGCAGAGAGGCTTTTCGAAGATATTTGAAGAGATTCATGCTTTTACCTTTGACTGTAACTTGAAATGGTTTCTCTGCCATTCCCGCTACTGTCTGCACACTGCAGACCCACGTTCCTGTGTCACGGGGCTGGATTCGATTAATTGTAAACATGGCTTCAGAGCGATTACTGGTAACAATTAGGGCAGGCTGAAATGACAAAAGATGTACAGGGCCCAGAAAATGTGGGCATTTAGGAATATTCCCATGACAATTTCTCTCATTTTAGGAACTCATCTAGAGTTTAGTGATGTCAATAGAAAGGGTCTACAATGGTCAGTTCCATAGTTTCATATGTGCTCCAGTTCATGACTTCATGAGGTATCTCAGAATATCAAAATTTCACATTATGCTTGAAAAGCATAGTGTGCGTTAACCACAGATAAAGTCAATATAAACATCAGAAATAACAGGAAGCAGTTAATCAGAAGCCTACCCGTAGGACAGTTCCATCTTGCTTCAAAAGTTTAAATTCTTCAGATTTAGGAAGTGGCATCCCACTTGCTATACAAAAAGGCTTGAACTCGACGCCCGAATTGAGTTCTACAGGATCTAGTAAGTTTTCTATCTGAGGTGAAAGATCTGCTGAACCTACAGAACATATATAGTGTTTTAATGTCAGCCTTCAAACAGAACTTTAAAAAGGCAGCACTAAAACAGGTTTAGGCATACAATGAATTTAGGCAGCATAGGTGTCTGGTTCTTCACTCGTGGGCATACACAAGGATCATGCTTACCAAAGTCAGCACTTTCACATCAGTGTTATTATCATGTGAGAAGGAACAAGCCCTGTGTCCACTCTTCTTTCTTCTCCCTTCCCCTCCCCTCTCTTTCTCACTGACATTCTAAGCACAGGGAGTCTAGCAAAATCATGCACACATTTTGTACTGAATGTACAGTATCTATTTGCTCTCCATTTTGTCTGTTTATAAGAGCATTCAAATCACAATGGTATAGTTTGGCTGGTTGGATCAATGTCTTATTTCTCTGCTTGTTTTTGTGCGTGAAAGCTTTTACAAGTTAACAGTGGATTTGTCACTCTACTTATCAAGCAGAAATAATAGATGCTGAGTGCATTTTATAAAATACTGTGTGTGAACCTTGTCTGAATCCAAAGAGATTCTGAATGAGGTATGTTCAGCTTTGAAAACTTAACTATCCCTCAGAGAGACAGAGCTGTTTTAAACTCTGGGGTTGTCTTGGTGTCTCAGTCATCAATTTCAGATCCACGAGGCACATGGTATAGGAGTGTATACAGATGAATAAGAGGTAGGTAATGGTGAAGTACCATAAGCCTATCCAAAAGCTGATCATGCAGGTAGGAGGTGCAGATTCTGTCAGTAATTGATATTAAGGTCAGTGTCAAATCCTGTGGAGTAAGGTTTGCAAATCTATCTCTAATGAAAGCAAATCAGATGAAATGGTAGCATACCAGCCTGCTAAATGCAGCATATGGGGCAGAGGCTTAAAAACGCTGCATTGCAATAAGGATGTACAGAAGTGTCTGGGCCCCTGGAATGTAATTGGCAGAGCAAAGATACCAGCCTGGAGTGGAAATGCTGTACCAGTGTGAAGATCTGTTTCAGTTATGCTGGGAAAAGCCATTTACTACCGTGTTACCTTGCTTTACCTTCTTTTTCACATTGCAGACCATGCCATCCGAGGGAGCAGATGCAGCCCTTAAATCTGTCACATGTCCCTCGATTGTGACAATTACATTTGAGTTTGCAATCCGACCCATAAAACCCAGGTTTGCATTCTGCAAGTACATATGTTTTCAGTTAGTGTAAAGGTACTAGAAAATGTCTTCCATTAGTTTTCAATCTCATGCATCAATTCTCCAGTAGGGTTTAGTTCCCTCAGTTGGACTGAGTTTGAAACTATATGTATTAGCACAAAATCATCCACAGAGCATCCTGAGAACACACTAACGTCAAAAAAGTAGAGCACATTTGTATCCGTGCCTGTCATTTGTAGACTAGGTGCCAATATGGAAGCTTCTTCAGTCTCCACTGTTGTTTCACTTGCACTATGGTAGTGTCGAAAGGCTTCATCAGAGTTATGCCACCATTGAACAAGATGGCACATATTCCTAAAGGAAGATGTGCTTCATGTCCCAAAGAGATTGCGGTTTAATTGAAGTGAACAAGGCTGATTATGCTCAGTATTGCTCAGCAATGGATATATGTTTGGCACCGAATTGCTCCGTTTGACTTGTAGAAATACAGCAGGACTGTAGCTGTTAGAAGATTTTTAATGTCTCAGTAGAACATCAATTCATTTTGCAGAATAATTTGAATAGTTTTTAACTTTACTATGCCCTTCTTCTGAGAATCTGACATCATCCTCTGAGATGGGTAAATATTATTATCCCTCTTTTACAGAATGTAAAAAATCCTGTCTTTTACTCTCCTCTTTTCCTTCCCGTCTATATTTCCTATGTGCAGCACACTAAGGACTGTTCACCGTTCCTCATATTTTTTACTATACCTTTATCACATTCCAGTCCCATCCATCCTGTGGCACAAGAGCAACCATATGGATCTGGTAGACAGAACATATAGTTTCTGCAGCCATAGTTTTCTTTACAGCTCTCTTCACATGTTTTGCCAAATGTATTGGCTCCACAGGCTATGGAAGGGAGAGAGGGAAAGAATAGTCCAAAAGCATTAAGTCCACAAAAGAGCTAATGCTTCTAATGATACAGCTTTAGACAACAGAAAACATGAATTAAAATAAAAATTAGCATTTTTACCATTACCATTCAGATACCAGATATATTAACATCCATAACTACTCAAGCCACAGCTACACTAATTTCAGGCAGCAGAAACAAGCGTAACTTTCTCCCATGTGAAGATCAGCATCCATTGCTTTGGATATGTGGGGACAGAGCACTAAAACCTCTTTATATGCCTTTTTAATATAAAATGGACAAACAGTGCCATGAAAACCAAATATTCTTCGTAGAGGTCAGCGCATATGAAACTGCCAAGCTCAAGGTTTTGCTTTTCTGATATGATCAGTGCTACGTTAAGAGTAGTTCAGATGTCAACTATTCCAATAGCTTAGCACTAGTATTTGCAGCACTGCAATTCAGTCAAAATATTAGGGGAAATATTTAGCATTGGACCCAAAAGTTGCTTGGACAGATCAGAGCAATGTGATGCCTGCTGTAATTATTCCAGAATCCAAACTAATTGTCACAGACACAGATATGCACAAACAGACATGTCCTGTTGATATGCCCCTACAGAAACAAATCACCCTGTGAGCACGTTAGCAGCTTGTTCAGAAGTAGCCAGGAAATCTAACACAGGGCTTCATTTCCCCGCGGCAGTGTATCCCTAAGATCTCCTAGTCTACCATGCATGTAACAGTCAGTCAGTAGCTTCAAGCATACTGATTTCAGGGGAATCATAGAACAGCCCAGGTTGGAAGGGGTCTCGAAAGATCATCTGGTCCAGCCTCTCATGGGAAAAGGAGCCTAGAAGAGATTATCTAGCACACTGTCCAAGTGCATATTGATCAAGAAGAGCTGGAAACATTCATCCGCACTGGCAATATAATCTCTACTAGGAGAAGAGAGGAAGAAGTTAAAACACAACTACAAGAACAGCCTTACTAATTCAGGGTTCATCTCACCCAATGCTATCTCCTGTCTCCGGCACCAGCTGTAAATGCGATAGCTATAAAGAGTAAAATAAGGTTACTCCATTTGATGCTTCCCTCAATAATCTGCCAACTTCTGCTACTGAGAACAAATTGATAAGCAATCTGTGAAAATAATATTTGCTTACCTTTCTCACATGTTTTTCCCATAAAACCTGGAGGACAGATGCATTCCCCAGTATCTTCATGACAAATGCCATTGTTCGTGCAGGAAGGGCAGTGGGAACTGCAGGAAGGGCCCCATTTCTGAGCTTCACATCCTTTTATGCAAAAATATAATGACATATTTGTTGTCTCCTTATTCAGTAACCAATCAAGTAGTAAAATTCTTTTTAATTAAGACAAACTGTAAAATACATAAAAATATGATCCATATGAACCGCCTAAAACCCCAGCCGACTGACCTAATGTAAAGAATCACTTTTTTCATTGTGGAAGTGCCCTTATTTCTGGAGTAGAACTGCTGCATAGTACGCAGTAATACTATGTAACATCCTCAAGGAAGAAACTGAAAAAGTTTTCCATTTTTGAAACTAGAGATAGGGTTTTTTTTTTAGTTTGGAAGAGCAAGTTTGGGAGTCGACAAAGATGTTATATTTAAGATTTCTATTCTTGTAGCATGGATCTGAGACCTACAAAAGGTCCAGGCTTCACCGGGAGCTGGCTGTATTGGTAGTAAATCAGCAGGACCAAGCTTGGCATCGCTGGCATTGTACCAGCATTTGGAAAGTCATCGTTTTTTTTCTGTAACAGTATTTTTCTTGAAAGTCCATTAGACTGGGTTCACATCTGTTGTACCTTTATTGTCTTCACTGGGTCTTTATAAGAAGGATCAATCAATGGTGACCTGTTTCTGGAATAAATGGACTAAGAGTAATCCGTTGTTTTAACGCCTGTCATGATTTTCTTTCCCACTTCATAATTGAAAAAGATACTACCACCATTAATCTTGCCAGTGAGAGTTTTGATATTGATGTCATAGAAGCAGAGCTCAAGCTCTAAACAAGTATATATGACTTCATCATGCAAATGCTTAATCTATCCCTACAAGATGCAAAATTCTCTGAGCTGCTTTTGAAATCAGTAGGAGCTGAGAGGACTCAGTATTTCGGTATTTGCTTTGTAACAACGTTTCTTACATCACAGAAACTGACCTTCATGACTTCTAGTGTAAAGCTAGGACTGAGAAGATAATAGGAAAGTCCTGAGGCAGGCTCACTGAAAGTGGGTTTTCCAGACTTGGATCAGCTTTTTCAGATTTCAGCAAGCATTTAATGAATCAGCATGGTACTTGGAGCTCTGTCTCCTCCTTCTTCCAGAACGAAATTCTTACATGTGGATACTTGAAAAAAAAGTTTGCTAAAAATCATCAGTCTGTGTCTATACGGCTAATTCAGGGAAAGACAGGACATGCGTATGAGCAGTGGCACGTAACCATCCATTGTCGTTATTGTTAGTGTGCTCCCTACCACTCTCCCAGACCATGCCCCAGGCGTTTTCCCAATAGGCAAGATGGGCAAGACGAAAGCCTATTTCAAGGCAGGGGCAGAATTTATGGATAAGTCTTCTGCTGTGCAGCTTGGCACTAGAGCAGAGAACAGATCTTGGACCGTTTCATTTAGTGAGGTGGCAATAGCTTCAAAATCCAAATTTGGGGCATTATATTGATTCGTTTGTGACTCCTGGAAGTATCCTGTGGATGTTAGCAGGTAACATATGTTTTACCATCAGAAACATTTTCTGCATGATGTAAGATATTTGAACAGCTATTTATTTTTACATATCAGTTTTCTATTTCTATCCAAGTTAATAGAATATAATTTTCTTTATATCTGATGAAAATGGACATAGTAGCATGAGCCACAAGACATGTAGAATACTTAAAGGAAAATATCCACCTGTGTTGTAAACTGGTCCTGTCATCCACTGGGCGGTAAACTTTAAGAGCTAACTAAGGCTGGGGTGGTTTGTGAAATTACAATAATGTATGCTAAAGATGAGAAATCTTAGGATAAATGGGGTTTGGATATGGCCCACCATAGAGAAGAGAGACGTGAAAATTCCTATTTTGTGCTCAGACCCACATCTCATATTCATGGCCCAGTGCCACCCAGTGGCCACCCAGTGCCACCCAGTGCCACCCAGTGGCCCAGTGCCACCTTCTTCATTCATGCTTACTTGGTGTTTGAGAAGCTGAGATGCTGAGAAAAGAGCTAGCTGTCCTGGCAATAGCTAAGATGAATTGAACCTAAATCTGATTTTTTTTTCTCTCTCAGCTGCTTAAATCAGTATCAGCTTGTACCAAAGATCCTTGGGAAAAAATTTCTTCTGACATAATCTGATAGCAGCTTATGCCAAGAAAGATTTGGCCCTTATTTGGGCACAGAGTAAGTCTCATTTCAGATACATTACGACTTTAAACAATTAATCATCATCACACAGTAATGTAACTTACGTCTTACAATAAGCCTTGTGTAAGCAGAAGTAAAGAGGTTTCCTCCTATATATCTGGCAGAGTAAACCCCTGCGTCCTGTGGTTGAACTTGAGGGTAGGAGACTTCCAGCTCCCCCGGCACTTCATGCCTGGGCACAGAGTGGATGAAGGAACCTGGGGAAGGAGCACACAGATACAACAGACAGAAGTCATTCACCCTCTATAGACCGAAGTGCGTTTGCACTGGTTACTGAGGAAAGACAGCTGGGATGAGCTAAGCAGCAGAATCTATAAGCAGCAGTTTTGAATTTGCTGACAGCTCTTTAGCTATACTAGTTTTTGATAATTGGAGGGGTGCAAGTAAAAAGGAAGCTAGATCTTGAGGAGATTTAGTAGATGAATGGGACAAACTACTTCGAGTTCAGCATTGCTTTACAGGAATGTTAAAAGTATTAAAAGGTTAAAAGTATTCATTTTGTCTCTTGGCCTTTCCTGAAGTGAGGGGTGACCATCTGCAAGGAGTCTGGTGTAGCTGGAAGGAGTCAAATAGCAAATGCCAGCCAGGTCCTATTTGATCTGAGTAGCACAAAGATTTACTTAGCAGATCAAAGCAGGAAGAACACAGCACAGCTTTATCTTTTCTTCCCAGACTTAATATGTTTCTGTCTCTCCTATTTTTTTCACCAAGGGAGCTTATCGATGTTTTTCTAGGTTTGCTGTAGTTGGTCATACATGCTTGCTAACCAAGGCAATAGCATTTGGTCTTCTCCCATCCCTCTGGATCACCGAGTAAAAATATTTGAACATTGATTGCTGTCAAAGAGAAAGTGCATCTGGTGGACTTCAAGACCCTGGGAATCCTTCCACTCCAGTCTGTTAGAGCAAGGCTGCTCCAGTTGGCTAATGCCAGGTCCAGCCAGCTATCACCAAAACATACATGCACATGCTCACACACACTGTACCAGCAAAGCCAGCCACCAACAGACCCACGCAGCAGAACTGTGCCTTTACAGGTACTGCATATGCACACGCGACAATGTACGGATGAACAACCCAGGCAGCCCAATCCTATTCTCACTTGCCAGCTAGTCAGGCTTGCTGGCAGACCTCATATACTCACACACCCAAAAATGGGTCGTAGTTGGCCTACGGTCTCTCTAATAGCTGTCTCTCAGACTTCCTATCCTACTCACTGGTTAGCCTGGCTTGAAGTTCACTAATGTCACACATGCACACACACACACGCACATGCACACACACATGCGGACCTGGTGTAACCGGCCTTAGACACTTAGTCTCTCCGGTTGCTGGCCCCAGGCATACAAGCCCCTTTGACGCCTGGATGTGTTACCAGGAGTCAGAACCGTTGTGCCTTCTAGTCTGGCCTGAAGGTCACTAGCAGATTATACATACGCATACCAGGTAGAGAGCACACTTAGGTTGAAGAATAATTAGGAATAGAGTTTAATAAGATCAGACCAACTGTAGTGCAGAGCTTGGCCAGACCAGTGTACTGGCCTGCAGCTTGCACACATGCAAGTGACACCTTTTCCCTGCCTCCCACCCCATTTTCCCATGCTTGTTCCTTTCTGTTCACTTTGAGCCCTCCCATTCTCCTGTTTGGCTCTTTCTCTAAATATCCCATTATTTCACACATGCTCACAGTCCCCCTCCATCATGCCATAATAAGTTTGCTCTTTCCCCCCGAGAGCCATGATAATACTGCTCCCTGCTTCTTGTACCTACAAAGCTCTGGCTGAAGCTGCTCAGGGCTTTGCGTTGTTCCCTCAGTGGCTCTCAGAAGCTGGAGAGCTCTGCTCTTTGATGTTTTTGCTGTCATCTGCTACTCCTTAGGGCTTGTGTGTCTGTTTATTACTTCGTTTCTTGTCTTAGTCTTTTATGCTGAATCACCATTAATCAAATGATACTCCCACAAATCAAATGCCCTTACCTTCTACATCCCCTTACAGTTACACTGATAATGAAACAACTTACTTCACTTTGCTGAAATAATTTAGAAGGTAAACTGTGTCAGACAGGACCTTTACTGTCGGTGATCATACATACTATCATACTATCAATTTGACTATAGTTGAATTTCAGGCAGCCTAGAAAAGTAAAAGTTTGCTGAGGATCATAATCAAAACAGCAAAAAGATCTTGGATCAGTTTACTCCATGACGACACGTAAGACTTCTTCAAGAAAACAGGGCCAAAGAAAAAGAGCAAAGAATGAGAGGGATTAGTTCTGAAACTGTGGAGCTTTTTTTGCGTACCTTTTGAGTTACAAGCTGCAAACAAACTTGGCAGCAAAGTACTAAGAAAGCCTTATGCTCACAGTCTGTTAGCAAGGTTCAGTTTTTGTGGCTTGTTTTCCGAGATGGCACAAGTTATGCCAAAGTCTTAAAGCAATCTTGTTTAGCAGAACAAGATTGCTTTAAGACATTAAAGCAATCTTGTTTTGTCATTGTCTAGACAGCCTTAGTGAGGGTTTGGAAGGGGGAAGTGGTACTTTAAATGACTGAAGTGAAAGACTGCCACAGCTAAATATAACAGGACAAGTATTTTCTCTTCTTTGTCAGCTCTTGTATCAGGAATCCTCAGGGATGCTATTTCAGCTGCAATCCCAGGTGGAGAACTTGACCTACTCTCCAGAGTCATGGTTAATCTGAGGCTTTTTGCCAAATTTCCAGTTGGAGTGCCAGGTAAGGCAGCACCACAATGTAAGCACTCCTACTCCAACATACCAGCTGGTTCTTGTATGAGAAAATGCTGACAGGAGATCACAATATTTCCTTGGGGACCCTGAAAGGACAAGTGATGGCAAACTTTCTCCACTGTCCACTCTCATAGCTGAATCTCTGAAGAGTGAAGAAACAGGTCTTTAAGAAACTCTGCTTTGCATATTGCATTTTTAAAAGACACCTTTTGGTTGTTTTTCTCTTCCAGCCTGTAGAGAAGTGCCCCAAGTATTCAGTAACTGGGGCTGAGGCTGGCCCACTGCATGCATTCTTTTGCAGTGTACTGACACTTCCTCACCTCATCCTGCTCTGTTTACTCCCTGTTTCCTGGTAGCTCACTGTAAGCTAGACTATCAGTAGTCAAAAATGGACCAGTACATTACGTGTGCTTTCCCCAAATATAATTTGTTGGGGTCTAACATTCTGATTAAGTATGAAGGCACTGTGAGTTTAGTGACCAGTATTTTACTACATTTCTACAGGAGGTAGATAGAAAACTGCGCATATTTCCAAGCATCAAGCAGTAGCAACACACAGCTGAACAATGAGTTACATGTGATTTAGGTGCCATGTTAGATAGAAAAGTTGGTGTCATAAATTTCACAACCTGACTAATTTTTGTAGTTGAATGAAATAAGGATTAGATTTTGTGACAGTTTTGCCCTTCTAATAGCAGATTACTAGTGCTTAACTTCTTAGCCTGAAGAGCATCATAGAAGCTAAATGGCCTCCAAAGCCATTTGAAGAAGGAAAGGCATGCACTTGAAAAGCAGTAGAAATGCAAAGAAATGCTAAAATCAGCCAGGCAAATATATGACAGGATATAGAAGGAAATAAAAAAGGGAAATAAGAAACAAAGCAAAGGTATAAACAGAGGATTTGGCATTCTGGTGGAAGAGAAACAGGTCAGCTCAATGTATTTTATGTGGCAAACAGCTCCTTTAGGGAACATTAAATGCATGGGGAATTATGTCTGCTCCAGTTGCACAGCATGGGCTTCATCAGCAGTGACTTTAAAACAGTTACGTGGCACTTGGCTAAGACAATGATAGCGGGAAGAGAAAAGACAAGAGAGAAAGGTTAATTACCATTTTTGTAGATCACTGCATCTTCCTCTTTTGCTGCCATTCTGATGAAGGAAATATTCACATGCTCTCCCTTATTTGCTGTAACAGTTAATGCCACCGGGTGGAATGAGGCTGAAAACAGAACAGGACAGAAGTATGGGATAAATAGCAGCAGTTATTGTCTCTATCTGGTCTCTGGGCCGAAAGCTGAGAATGGACCCTGACTCAGATTTTGACATTTAAATTTCTTTAGAGCACACACTGGCTCTTTATCACCAGCAACCTCAACTCTATGTTTTGGCAAAGAGGACTCACCTATACCCTGAAACAACAGCCTGGCACTAGAACCTGTGGCATTAAATTAAAAAAAAAAAATTTATTTTGGCTGAGTAACTGGAAACGCTTCCTAACTAGGAGCTCCAAGTGGCTGTAAAACACTTTCCCAAGTTTCTTCATCCCTTGAGGCATTTTGAAAGCAGACTGGATAAAGTACTGGGAAATGTATCGCAGGGAACAAGCTGTCATTGGCAGACAAATACCCTGAGTGGCTCAGTTCTTTTCTGCTCAAGGTTTATGATGCAGAACAGTCAAGATAGTTCAGGAGACCACAGTCAGGCAGGGTCTGGGGGAGATGCGGTAGGTAGAGTAGGTCTGTGCTTGTGTTAGTTCATGATGCTCTCTATAAATACTGAGAGTGTTGGCTTGCACTAAGAACAAAAGAAAAAAACATGTTCACAGCCAGTGGTACTTTTACCAAAATATTCTCATCTGAAAATGTGGCTTAATTAAAATAAAAATTCTGTGTGAGGAACTGTCTAGATTGGTGATGTTTTTCAATTTTCCAGTTGGGAAATTAAAATTCATTTTTCTGCCTAAACCAAAAAGTACTTTTATACACTTGCTTATAGTTCTTGATTTAAGAAAAAGAAGACAGTAGTAGCTAGAGGGATTTTTGCAAAATTTTTGCCTTTTCCTTACCATTACTAGTGGAAAAAAAGATCAGAAGATAACTGGGGAAGGGACAGAAAAATTTCAAGACATAGTACTTTTTGAAACCAGTAAAACAATAATTTTAATTACAACTTTACTTTGAAACAAGTTAGAAGTTAAGGACACTTCCTTTCATTTAGTTGGAAAATTCCAAGGGAAAGCCATGAGGTTTTTATACTCATGCTCTGAGTTTTTATACCATACCGTTATTGATATGTCATATGGCAAAAAAATTACAGAAACTCTTCTAAAATTAGACAAAGTTAACTTCCACACTATTCAGCTCTTTATCTGAGTGAGAACGTTACACCTTTGTACTTTCCCTTTTAGAGCACCCAGGGGAGTGAGGCATTGATTTTCACCAGCCCCTTTTCTCTTTCTGTTTTTGAGGCTGTTCAGCCTGAGAGCTCCTCCCGTGCAAATTCCTCTTGGCTAAGTCTGTCCTGCCTCTTGTTTTTGTTCAGCTCCCAGTTCTGCTGCCACCTGCCTCCCCAGCAAGGTGAGTGGGACCTTTCTGACAGAAAGACCCACCTGAGCCTCAGCTGGAAGGAATCCTTGAAAAGCCATTCATGCTCCTAGTCGGCTCTGCGTTTGCACAGGTTCCATTTCTACTAAAGTCGCATTTATTTCACAGGGAATGTTTTGTTTAAGGAACACATACACAAGTTAGTATGAACTGTTAGAAAGTTATTAATAAAAAATTGCCATTTATCTATAGCCATGCCTCTTTTTTTTGGTTCATTTTTAGAAAACTGTCAATAAAGTATACTTCGGTTCATATCAATGGTTGCAGAAAACAAATTTGGAGTCTACGGCTGAAATTTGGTGGCAAAGAAATATACAGAGATAGGATCAGAAAGCAGAGAAAAAAATGATGAACTATCTGTTATATTATACATGTCATAGAGTTGTAAAAAATGAGCAGGCAGATGCTACATCAAAGTTTGTATGGGGCTGAAACTTTTAGTACCTCCACAATATTATTTTGTAAAATCTGAGGGGAAAAAAATAGTAGTATTCTTGCAATATTTGAGGAAAGAACATTTTAATACTTCCATTTCAGAATGGTGTTTTAATTAAAAATAAAAATGTTTTTATTATGTGATGTAAAATTAAGGAAAGAAAATGTCAGTAAAAATGAAGACATTTCTATCAATCCATGCCACTCTCTCTCCCAGAATTTTATTTCCTTGAGAATTTTGACGTTTTAGTGTTTTATTTCAGATTGGAAATAAGACAACTATTGAAAACTCACAATTCTTTGCAGAATGGAATTTCCATCCCCTGTGCAGTTCTAGTGTTTATGCTCTGAGCCTCTGCCATGTGTTTTCATTCCTTTGTAAGTGTTATCCAGTTGATTTCAGCACGACTCTTCCTGTATGATACTAAGCACATGCATGGGAATCTATTGAGCATTTGCCATGTTACCTTGGCACTGGTATCTGAACTTACATCTTAGAGAAACAGATAATGCTAATATAGAATAATGAAATAAGATCTCATTAGAAACAGGAAAACAAAACCTGAGAGCAGTTGCAATTTACTGTCAGCTCCCAAGTTAGAAGTTATTTATGAATAACAAATGCATGGTGAAAACCATGATCTATTTAGGAAAAGAAAATTCAACAGCTTTCCCAAAAATGAATTGTTAGTTACACATTATCCTAAGTGTTTTAGTTGCAGTGGTTTTCGGACCAAATTTAGTGAGGCATTACTAATTGTTTTAGCAAGATATTAAACTTTTGTATTCCAATTTTCTTTTCTTTGTATGTTGTTTAGCTTAACCACAAGACTTTTTCTTCAGAGTATTGTTGCAATGGAAAGGAACCAACACTCCCTGGTGGGCTCAGTTCCAACGTATTTTTAGATTGTGACTTGCATATTTCATGATTTCACATCTCAAGTGTGCCAATTCCTTATAGAGACATAATCAAATGAGTTGCAGGGCAAGAGCCATAATGCTCTGTTGCTAGCATTTCCATTATTGTCCCTTTGCCTGCTCTAGAGAGTTTCGGGGGGGGGGGAACAACTCAATCATATGTATGAAAATACACATTTATTGTGTAGAGAAATTGCATAAATTATATTTGACTAGATGCAGAACAGGCTATATAGTGTTCTATTCTACATATGTGTGCTGTACACAGTATAAGCATTACTGCCCATATATATATAAAGCATAATCTGTTCCCTCTCATTCCATGTGTAACCATACATTGTAATATTGTAATACATGTACACATGTAATATTACATGTGTAACCATAATGCTAAAACATAAAGAATTCAGGAGAACGGACTTGTTACTTTCAGAATGGCACATGTGTAGAGTAAAACAAGAAAATGAACCTGTTCTCTTTCTGTATTATACAGCAAAAATCTTCACTGTATCTGCATATCTGATAATAGGTACATAATCAGGCAGACGACAGTTCCCACTAAAGTCAGTAGGGCTACCCAAATGATTAATGCTTAGTGAGTGTTTCAGCAGCTTTTTGCCCTGAGGCTGCAAAACAGTGGCTGAATTTTCAGAAGTGCTGCTCCTTCCCGTGCCTTTTGTGTCCTCAATGGGAAACTGCACATTTCAACTCTTGCTCAATTTTTGGTGTTGAAAAACACACTCTGCCTTTAAAAAATATTCAGACAACAGCAGTAAAGGGGAAAAAAGCCTGTTTTCCAACTACAGATGCTTTGCCAAACCTCACAGTCCTTCACTGACCTCTTCTTCCTCTTTCTGTGCACTTCAGTAGCTTTGAGAATTTCTGTCGTGCCTCTTTCTCACCCATCTAGCCTGATTAGATTATACGTGTTCACCAACAAGTTGCTAGCTCAAATTTTGTCAGTGAAAGCTTTTGCAGAGAAAATCCATGAAATGGATTCAAACCCAAAAATTATTCAAAGAAACCTACCTACTGCTGGCATGGCTGTTGTGTTATATCTGGTCAGAAGAAGTTCTGTCACATAGGAAGCTCTCAAAGTTTGATTACTTTAAATTCTCTGCTGCTAGGTCCACAGATACCCAGTGCAAAAAACTGATTCAGAAGACAGTCTTCCACCCATGGAGGTTGTTCTACATGACAGCCAGAGATGTGCTCAGCTCGCTGGCATTCTGCCACAGGCAAGGTCACATTGACTTTCCATGGACTGTTATCTTATCTCCTCCTCCCCCTTATTGCAGCCTCCTTTGAAACAATGGAGTTGTCAGCCTGCATCTGCAGAGCTTTCTTGGTGACCAGTCCAACGCTTCAAAGACCACATTTGGTCAGAGAAAACATAAGCCAAAGAAAAATGCACTTTTCCTGCCCACCTTGCTTCTAATGTTCCCATACTAAAAGAAATAAATGGACACTAGCTGTAGCTCAGAGAAATGAAAAACCTCTTTTTCTAAATTTGCTGCATAATTTCAGGAGATACCAACAATGATAATTTCTCTTACTAAAACCTTCTAAAGAAAGATTAAAAGTGTCAAGTCTCCTTGCAGACCAGCTGCCATGGTACAAAACATTAGCAATACAGTGAAGTCTAATAAAAATTGGCTGAAGTTTTGAAAAATTGATTTGCTGCAGAAAATTAGCCAAAATTGCTTACACTTTTCTGTAGTTTATGGTGATGTCTTTGCTTTGGAACTTGTCCCAGAAGTCTAATCAGGTCCAGAGACAAGCAAAATTTTGCACATAAGAAAATGTATTTTAATGGCCAGAGTGCTGGGCATTGGAAATCCCACCACCTCCCTGCCATGTTTGCTTTTTCTACTGTGCATAGCCTTAAAACCAAAACCAAGTCAGCAGTGAAATCCATAGTGGATTTTTGTGAATAGCCTTGTTAAGTTTTCGGAAATTTCCCTGGAGTTTCTTTCCAGTGTTGAGCTGAGTTGTTTTTTTTCATACTGACACAGACTGTGCAGGTCCAATGTTGCTGATCTGTAGTTTTACTGCATCTTAGGCAAGGCAGTTATTTTCTAGGCTCAGGTTGCCCATTTATTAAAAAAAAAGGATAGCGATGTTTAGCTATCTACATTTCAGACCTGCCAAGACTTCAGAATGGAAGCATGTTTAGAAATCAAGGGCCTGGGATCTGAAAAACCCAGTGCAGGATTTACCATATGTGTTATTTCATGCGGTCGGTGAGGCCAGTACTTACCTGATTTGCCACCTGACTTCGTGTTCCTGGCAGCAGCCAGCTACAGGCAGAATACCTACAGATGTCTGACTAACTTCCATGAGGAAATGACTAGCAGCTAGTATCGACCAGTTGTCTCTGCACTTTAGAAAAAAACCACAGGCTTGAGCCAAGTCTATTTTTATTGACTCCAGACTGCCTTGCCCGCGCTGGAGCCACGTTTGTGCCCACTTGTGTCAACCAGGGATAACTGCCAGTCTGCAAGCTGTGTCATGCAAAATTCAGATCTGACCACCATACAGTACCTCCCAGCGGCATCTTCATCGTATGTATCCTTGTCACCTCATCCTTGAGCTTCCCTTCACAGTAATATGCTCCAATAGTTTCACTGGCTTGTTCCCTCTTCCACACCACTGTTTTGGCTGTTGCTCTCTTTGAATCTTCATTAACTTCCAGTGGTTCCCGGTGCTGGTTTGTCACATCCTCCTGGTCTCGGTCTATTGTGATAGACTCACGGGAACGCCATTTGGAAGTGATACAGATAAGTGATGTCTCGGAGTTGCCCACCAGAGGGAACGAATTGATCAGTATAAGGTCCAGTGCCGCTTCCACTTTACCTAAGGAAAAGAGCAGCAAGTGAAAAAAATTTACTGCAGAGTTTGAGTATGTGGCCGATCAAATCACCAGATAAGCTGTTTTACCCAGTACTCAGGTTTTCTCTGGTTGGTGTCTTGCACAGCTTTTGTGCAAAATAGGAAGTTTGTAGATTAACTATTCTGCTACACTGACTTTAGGATTTACTTTTTATGTCATGAACAGATGGAGTTTGTTCTTCTCAGAAGAGGAAATAAACCTCACAAACTTGTGGAATTTCTTTTAAGAGCTGTTGCAGAAGCCCAAGTAAAACTGTGGGTTGCAGAAGCAGATAGATCCTTGGATAGTTAGGCATGTACATGAATGCCTCAAGCATGGTGCTTTGCTGGTAACAGGGTCAGTAGATCCTAAGGCTGTAATTTTAATAGTTTTTCTTTTATGTCCTTTACATGGATTTAATACGTATGAATTGATGTAAAGCAGATATGTCTTTCAGTTATAGGAACTGGTAGTACTTTGAACACTTGGAGTATTTTTTTTCAGCTGTTTTATGAATTTGGATTAATGATTTCACAATCATTCACATGTTAACCATTCGAAGCCCTAACAGGCAGCAGCAAGAAGCATGGCACAAAGAAACTTTCTCAAAATCAAAGAGCAAGCAGGCGGCACTAGTAAAGCCATTTTTTATGAGGTTAGATTTAAATCAATCCAAATGTCTCCCTTTGATCAATAGAACTGCCAGAAATACATGGAGATGGAAGTTCTTTGCAACTGATACATACAAGCCTAATTAAAACAGTCTCTGGCAGAGTGCCGCAGATTTAGTTGTTCAAATGTGCATAGCAGGTGGGAGATACAGCTCTCCTATAATCAACAATTTGCAAATAACAGGCGTTTCCCTTTACTTTTGAAATTCAGGGTAAGGAGAAGGGAAACAGTAACATTTTTTCCAGCTAAAACAGGAAGAATAATTTATTTCTTTTATTCATCACATCTATTTTCCTGCTTTGGATAAAAGTATATTTTGCATTTACACAGAAAGACCCAATATTTAGTGCCGCTCAGCTTCCAAATGTTTCTCTGATTGGAAGGAAGGGGTATAGTCTTAGATAAGGGAGGTCAAAAGGTCTTAGTGCTGACTGCAGTCTTTGCGTGCGTCTCCGTCGTGCTCGGGGCCAAGGGAGGAGGTCCTCCTCTGCTTTCAATGCCAGCAACCACTCTGGGGACTGAAGTATCTTGACAGCACACTGACACTCACCACACCCAGCCAGTCTGCCACAATTACCACCCTTTAATGTGCCAGCCCAGATAACTTGCAGTTACGAAATGGAGAAGTGAAACCTTCTGGAAAGGATGCAACGGCCGTTAAAGTTGCATAAAGGTGCGGGTCAGCGACCTCAATTCATCCTGCTGCACGTTACAAAAACAAATCCTTTGAACAAAGTTAAAGAAGTATGTGATAGAAACGAGGCCAGACTCGTGCATTCATTTTATAGGGCATTTATCTCAACATTTTTACTTTTATATGAGGAACATTTGTGCTCTTACTATGGGTCTGATGCATCAGCTGAAGGCAGATGTAATTCAACAGTCACCAAGACTGAAAGCAGAGGGCTTCAGTTTATATCAGCAAGGATCACATGCCAGGTAGAGATATTCTTAAAATCATAAATTGCAAGATCCTGATTTCTGCAAACTTTTGTGAAACTCAGAACCAAATCTGCATCCAAATTCCGTGACTTAATGTGATTATCTCTGTTGAGGTCAGGCAGGGTGCTGCAGATCAGAACTGAAATATTCTGGCGTTTCTGCCTAGCATCCACAGGGCACAGAGCTGCAAGTGTCTTTCCGATACAGAGGTATGGACCCAGGTTGCTGGGGTCCTTCAGAAGATGGCTGCTCGTCCAGGGCTCCAATTCCATTTCTCTAGCATTTCTCTGTTCCTCTGACTTCCAACACAGATTGAAAGGTGAAAATAACACCTCTCCCCTCTCCTGCCCCCTGCATCTCAATCTTTTAATATGCTGAGAAAAGGTAGTAGGAGAAGTCTGAGTTTTGAGGACTAGCTTTCATGTTGCCCTTAATCCCTATGCAAGACATAGCAAAGCAATATCATATCAGATTCAGGGCATTTGCTGCATATTTTTCTGTTTCATTGTAGTAGTACAAATCATGTAATCAAGGTGTAGAACACCCATAGCTCAGGCGTGTTGCTTATTTACACTTATGATTATTACAGATGAATCAAAATCTAGCCACTGGTGAATGGATACTGTTCTGATTGATTGTCTAAATATAGCTGGTTTTGTGTCATAGTAGACACTGCAGAGTAACCCAGACACCTGCATGAGGCAGACAGAGCACAGATGGAGCTTCGTGTATTCCTGGAGAAACACTAGAAGGCCTTTTGGTGTCTAAAAGGCAGTAATATCTATGCCTAAGTAATATCTATGCCTAAGAATCATACGCAAAGCATGATTTTGGCAGCTAAGGTTTCACAGCTGGAATATATTGCAAGCAGAAATTAAAATACATCCAGGTGAAAGTTTTGCACTAAGAAAAGCTATGCTTTAGGTGCATTTTGAAAAAAAAAGCACCCTAGCAGCACATTGACTTGATGGCAACACACTTGTTCAACTCAGAATCTATCAGGACTGGCATTTTAAAGTCAGCCTAAGGCCTCTAGGTGATAGGAAGGCTTTCTTTGACTCCACTGGGAGTTGCTGCCCTCAGATTGTGGAAAAAAAGCCAACACAGAAAAGTATAAAATGCACATATGCTTTATGCTTAGGGATTCTTACAGCATCTCTTTCTGGTAATGCAACTTACAATCATGGAATCCTTTAGGTTGGAAAAGACCTTTAAGATCATCGAGTCCAACCATTAACCTAACACTGCCAAGTCCACCACTAAACCATGTCCCTAAGCACCACATCTACACATCTTTTAAATACCTCCAGGGATGGTGACTCCACCACTTCCCTGGGCAGCCTGGTCCAGTGCTTGACAACCCTTTTGGTGAATAAATTGTTCCTAATATCCAGCCTAAACCTCCCCTGGCACAACTTGAGGCCATTTCCTCTTGTCCTATCACTTGTTACCTGGGAGAAGAGACCGACCCCCACCTCTCTACAACCTCCTTTCAGGCAGTTGTAGAGAGCAATAAGGTCTCCCCTCAGCCTCCTTTTCTCCAGGCTAAACAACCCCAGTTCCCTCAGCCGCTCCTCATCAGACTTGTGCTCCAGACCCTTCACCAGCTTCGTTGCCCTTCTCTGGACACGCTCCAGCACCTCAATGTCTCTCTTGTAGGGAGGGGCCCGAAACTGAACACAGCATTCGAGGTGCGGCCTCACCAGTGCCGAGTACAGGGGACAATCACTTCCCTAGTCCTGCTGGCCACACTATTTCTGATACAAGCCAGGATGCCATTGGCTTTCTTGGCCACCTGGGCACACTGCTGGCTCATATTCGGGCAGCTGTCAGCCAACACCCCCAGGTCCTTCTCTGCCAGGCAGCTTTCCAGCCACTCTTCCCCAAGCCTGTAGCGTTGCATGGGGTTGCTGTGACCCAAGTGCAGGACCTCGCACTTGGCCTTGTGAAACCTCATACAATTGATCTCAGCCCATCGATCCAGCCTGTCCAGGTCCTTCTGCAGAGCCTTCCTACCCTCAAGCAGATCAACACTCCCACACAACTTGGTGTCATCTGCAAACTTACTGAGGGTGCACTCGATCCCTTTGTCCAGATCATTGATAAAGATGTTAAACAGGACTGGCCCCAACACAGAGCCCTGGGGAACACCACTTGTGACCGGCCACCAACTGGAGTAAACTCCATTCACCACCACTCTTCGGGCCCGGCCATCCAGCCAGTTCTTTACCCAGCGAAGAGTACACCCGTCCAAGCCATGAGCAGTCAGTTTCTCCAGGAGAATGCTGTGGGAGACCGTGTCAAAGGCTTTACTGAAGTCTAGATAGACAACATCCACAGCCTTTCCCTCATCTACTAGGCGGGTCACCTTGTCCTAGAAGGAGAACAGGTTGGTCTCAAACTAACCCAACTGTCCTTGCTAAAAAGGAATTTACCTAGTTGGGCAAAACAGGCAAATCCTACCCTTGATGTTAATGAAGTATTTGAGTGTGTAAGGACCAAATAAGGACAACAGGATTTAGCTCTCTGAGAAAAGCACAACAAATTCAGACAGGAAACAGCCTGTCTCTGTATCAGTGACAATCCTCTGTGCTTCCTTGAAAAAGTCCTTTGACTCCTGCCCTGGTCCTTGAAGAACTGACCTTATCAGGAAGGCAATTTGCTGTGTGTGCAAATAGATTTGGAGAAGAGAGAGCACTTGCAGAAAGCTAATGCTGGAAATGGGAGACACCATGCAGAGAGGATTAATTGCCCAGTATTTATGACACACACTCATTTTGGTGCAGTGCTTTGCGCCCTTCCAGCACAGAGAAAATGGCATCCACTAAAGCAGTAAACCCACTACAACCCAGATGGCAAAATGAATGCAGGGAGACCTTTGCAGTTCCTCCCGGCCCACTCTCAACTGCAGGATTGTGCTCTCTCTTGCTAGCTGATACCTGGCTGTATCTTTCACAGCTTCTCTAGTACACATCCACATGGGGAAATTCTGCTGAACAGAGAATAAGTGTGTATCACGCTGTCTCTGCAGCCCCTGTGTGCTCTCATTCCCATTCATAGAGGCACAGAGGCATCATGTTTTCTGTGCTGTGTTGCACCCGCAAAACTCAGCCAGGACCAGCTGCAAGAAACAGCTCTCAGAAATTCCCTGGAACATATCCCAGACACAGGTCTGCTCAAAGAGCAAGAAAGTCTCTGATAAAGTTTAAAACATCACTTCCCTAGATCGGAATTGGTGCTAGACACCAGTTCGGGAATAAAACAATGCAGCAATCTTGAGCTGAGATAGTTTAATGCCATAGATGAGTACGCACAGCAAGTCTTACGAGAACAGGAAAGTGTTATGATTTGTCCTTTCATCTCAGAAAGTCTCTGCCCAAATAGTTCCAGATTTACACTGTTAACCCTTGTCTCGTTCCCAGGAAAACACGGAAATATGCAAGACAATTTCTACCTAATGTGAGGTCTTTGCGAAGTTGCCTGTTAATTGGAAAAGTGTTCAATACTGTGGAGCGTCTAACACTCCTCTACCGTAACAAGCAGCCAGAGTGGTCAGCTCCATCAAGGAAAGGACAAGCATACCTCACTGCCCCCACAAACTCGTATTTAATCACTAGTCCATAATTGCACGGTGTATTGAGGATGCAAAGTTCTGAGTAAATGTTTTAGCTATTAATACTGAGTAGTAGTGGAAGGAAATAAATCATTTAGATATTACGAATCTAATGATGTATTTATTCTCCTTATATTTGTAGAGCTTTATTATTAATTGCTTGAAGTGACTATAACCTGGAAGTCCTTCCCTTGGCATTTGGAGCATAACAGAGGAAAAAGAAAAGCTGTGGTAAGGGGTAAGTGGAAAGATTAATACTTTTAAAGTACTAATTATTTAAGAGAAGAGGGGAGGGCAGAAAATTCCAGTAAATTCCACCCCTTTTTTCATCAGGTTAAGCAAGAGGAATAAAAGGAATGTAATTTGAAATGCTTAGGCAGTTCTTATTTTTTTTACCATTATTGCTTGGAACTCAAATTATTTCTGCTATTAACTATCTGGGAATATGAATGCAAAACATATAGCGAACAGGAATGTAAAACATATAGCTACTATACTAGCAGGGAAAAAATAGAATCTGTGCTTAGTTTAGGTTTGGTGTTATGCTGAAAGTAAAACAGTCAGTTGCATATGATAAAAATAATTTTGAGACTGATGGAAACGTATGTCCCAGACTGTCAAGTCATCAACCCCTCCTCCTTCAAGTCTCTTAAAAAACAACACCAAGCACTCCCTCTGCTTGAAAGAATAAGGTTTTGATTTAGAACAAACCTAACCTGCTAAATAGCCTGCACCTCAGTATTTCTCATTGCGTGTTGTTTTGTAGTTACAAGTTCAGCTGTACCCTCCTCAGTTGTATTTTTCTGTATAAAATCACACACCGGATTAAAAGAATGTAATTAACCTATTTAGGAATACAAATGGCAATAGTGTAGAGAATTTTGCTGAAAAAGTATAGCATTTGATTAATTCTTAGTGAAGTACTGAATAAATTACATTGAAATTTTTTTTTTAATTAACTAATTATACAATTTGGAAGATAATCAGGATGGAAATAATGCAAGTGAAATATGAAGTTAACAAAATAGAGACCAAATCCCCATGTCTCCTATCCCTTAAAAAAAAAAAAAGAAGAAAAAAATAGAGTACTCTGTACTTAATGTTAAAGCTAGTCAGAAACTAACCCAAAACATTAGCTGTTTGGGGATATTTTTCATATGAAGAGTGAAACATATACCTCACCAGAATTTGGCAATCTTTATTTCCTCTTTTTCTGTGCACTCGACATTTCTCTTATCAATCTTGGTTATATTTTGTTCCTTCTCTAAAAAAGTAAATAATTTGGGGAGCCTTTGAAATCACATATTCATTTTATGGGCTCAGTAGTCTCTTGGTGTCCTGGAAACTTCATCTGGGACGCAAAGATAGCAGCAGCCCAGGTAATTTCTCCCAGTGAGTCAAGTTCTCCTCTGACAGCTCAGTCCTCCACAGGAAAACAAGGCTGAAGTTATTATTAGCCAAACAGATCAAGATTCTCTGCCACACAGCAGCAGCAGCATGGCAAAAAAAAAGAGAGACATACATGCTGCTGAACAACAGCTCATAAATGAGCAAAAAGTCAGGATTTCCAATAAAACCTTTCTTGTTGTGCACGGAAAGAGTCTTACTGCTTGTACCTTACATGATGCTCCTGGGCAGCTGTGGGACGGCTCACAGCTCAAAGAATACCGAGACCTCTTGCCCTTTATAAATAGGGCATTATTTGTGGAGGGAAGGTATTGAGAAACTAATAAGAGACAAAACATTAATGACAGAACATCATATTGCTCCTTAGTAGTAGTGGAAAGACCAAGCACAAGGGTGAAAAATAAAATATTCTATCAAAGCTACTAGGACTGATGGTTTCTTACAGGCCCTTGGGTACATCTGGAGCAGCTGAAGGAAATGCAACGGCCTTCGTGTAGAGTGAAATGGTTTTCTCTACATTTCAGTTGTTTCACAATCCATCAAAACAATCTTTTAAGATGAAAAAGCCAGAAAAGAAACACTGGTGAAGCTTGGTTGGGGGTTTCCCAGTGATGGTGCCTAAATGTGTATGTGTAAGTAACCAAAATGTAGACAGACACTTTCTCATGACTTCTCCTTAAGTGCGGTTGACCATAAGCAAGTAAAGCAGAAAGCAACATGTCAGCAGAAATTACTTGTTGAACAACCAGCTGACAATGTGCTAGGTAATGCTGAAAAAGGATGAGGAATGTGGGAAGGCTTGAGTAGGACAGGCTTGTAGTTCAGCTACATCTGGCTGGATTTGCAGCTAGCCAAATACGGGTACTACCATCAAGAAAGTACTTGCAAGCAAGAATAAATATGTCCATAACAAGGCCAAGGGTGGTCCTTGTAAGTTGCATTATGAAGCTACTATGCATACTGCAAACGTATACCGTATGTTGTTTGTGTGTGTGCCAAGCTCAAGCATGCAAAACAACATAGGTGGTCAATTAGTCTTCACAGGATATATCAGTGCATACAACATGCATAAGGTTAACTGTCTGGAAGTGTTCGTGAGCATTGGCTGCTGGACAGACATACTCTAATATGTTCTTGCCTGTACAGTAGTGTACCCTCACTTTGCCACTGACTGATTTTTCTGAGTAGAGTAGTGGGAGATGTTTCTGGTGCTAAGCACACTTTGTGACTAACGAGGCTGAGGTCCCTGACCAGTGGCAGGTCTGGGGTGAACAGCCAGAAAATAATACAAGAGAAAATCATCAGCACGATCGGAAGTGCAGATGGAACTGCATTGTCAACAGAGACTTGCTACGCTCCAAGGGGAAATTAACCAAGCCACTTCATTAGACAGGCTGACACAATGCAAAAAGCAAGTAAGTACCAGGCAAGCAAAATACTGACCTTGAAGCAAAAAGTTTACATATATTACCCTTGAATACAGAAATGTCATTTGTGAACCTGTCTTTCAAAAATCCCTTCAGAACTTAGTAAATGCCTAATATCTTCACACCCTAAAAGTGCTTGCGTTTCCTAGTGATGAATTACAAAATGAATTTTGATGGGATTTCTTACTTCTTTATGATATGACCCTTGTTGAACGTTATTAGTGTATGTTCTTAGTTTGGGTGTTAGTTGGAGAACAGTTATCAAATCTGTACCCTAAAAAACAATCAGCATTTTAAACTCCTTAGAGGCAAGTCTCCAGTTCAGACATGGGCTAGTTCTTTGCCATGTGTCTCCACTGAAACTGCAGTGGAACAGCATCCTAAATACAATCTTGCCAGTAGCACAGGGTAGATGCTGTCTTTGAAGGACAGTTCTTCACTGCAATTTCTCCAAGATTTTCATCCCTCCAGTTCCAGATAGCTCTTGCGTCACACTGGGAGCTGACCATGAAACTATACATCTATCTGACACAAGTGGTAGGTGCATCCATTTTTGGTTCATTTCTTCTGTGCCTACCTAATCCCCTCCACACCACAATGACTTCTTGGTCTTCCATGGAAAGCTGAACAGGGTTTTTGTGTGTTTAAGAGACAGATCTGGGCCAAGCAGGCTCAAGTTTACGTGACTGATACAGAGCAGGTTTCCAACCCAGGTAATTCTCATGGTGAGTGCACGAAGTACCAACTCCACATCTCCCGTGCCCTAAAGCCAGCTGCTCATCTGGAGTCAGTGTCTCTGACCTCTATGCTCCCTCTTGTCCACCTAAAGCCTTTCAGATGAAATTCTTGGGGGTATCAGACCATCTCTGCAAAATGTTACAACTTTGCTTTTTCCCCCTGAAATGAAATTTCAGCAAAAAAGTAATCCATCCAACCAGCTTAATTATAACAAAATACCCAAACAATCCAATATACATCGGTGTATATATATATATATATATATATGAAATCTGTATCTAAAACAATAGCATATGTTAACACTGCACAGGCTGAAGCTGTTGTTTTTGGCTTCCAGCTGCAGAGGAGCAATGAATTAGGTCACAGCTGGAACTTTTTTCTTTGCGAACATATAGCCAGCAAGGTAACTAAAACAGAACAGCTCTCTTTCTCCCATAAAACACATCCATCGATTTTGTAGTCATGATTGTCCTAACAGAACTGTGCAGAAATACCAACATTCAGCAGGTCAGAGATTCAACAACTGATTTCTGTGGCAAGCCCATCATTTCTGGATTACATGAAGGCTACATCTCAAGAAGAGTCTAAATTCCTTTTGAATTTCAGACCCATGAAAAAAGCACCAGGATACTGTTCCTTTTGGGTAAATAACCTAAGTGTGACAGGCAGATGCAATTGTTGGGTCTCACAAATCAAACACACTTCAGGACAAGGAATGAAATATCTTTTTAAATTTCTTTTGCAATTCACATTAGTAGTTTGATAATTTAGGTGTCTGAAAGGTTGTGTGTCAGTGTAATGCCTAGCCAGCATAGTTTTGAAATACCTGAAACTCAAAGCTCAAATGTGGTTTGTGTCCACTGCTTTGGCTGTGGAAGGCTCAAAACCCCAGCACTGCAGCTGTAGGACAGACTGTTTGAAGTTCAGGTGCCATTTTGGTCTGACAGCAGCTTATTTTAAGATACTCACAGAGGCCTAGTCCCTTTAATTATGGGAAGAATGGCATTCGTGTTCACTGTCACAGGCACATATTAAGCAGAGGTTAATACAGGTTTTCTTTAGGTTAATTAAGCTTCACAAGGGAAAAACAAGTCTTGAAACAGAATTATTCTTTCCAGTCTAACTAAAAATTACGATTTCTTGTAATTTTGAAGAGCCTACAGCATCATAATGGTGCTTGTGTCTCTGGTAATGTATGTTAAAGGCTTCTTAACTTTCTAAATATGTAAATGAGTCATATAATAATGATTATAGGAACAATTAATGGCTTTTTTTCATAACACCTACTGATCCCAAAGAAAATGCAGCCATCAACAGGGATGATAGAGAGCTACCATTGAATGCCACTGCACTGTTAGGTCCACTGTAACCCCTTCTTAAAAGGCTAATATAACCTTTTGAGTCTTTTACCATATATGGGTCCAACATCTAAATCACAAAAAAAACCCCAATCCAGTATTTTTAGAAACCCACTGGATCTAAGATTATTGGTAGAGCAAAGCTATAGTACAGAACATTCTGTCTGTCTTGGAGAAAGGAGACATTTGACAATGTATTTGTTTCCTGCCAGAAACAGTCAAAGAAATGTGCTCGAAACTTATTGTAATTGTTGCTGGTTTCCACAAATCTCTTACTGACAGTGGCCATCTTGTGGGCCATCATAAAATAAGGCCCGCACATGAACATTTCTGAGAATTAGCCCACTGTGAGAAGCTGCAAGCAAATTTCCAGACCATCTGAGGATGTGGTTAAGAGGCAAAAGCCAAGTTCAGACACTCGTTCCTTGCTTTGTCCTCAGCCTTCCGAGGGAATAGGTGAGTCTGTGGCTCTTCTTGGGTCAGGACTTAACAGATCGTACCTAGCCACAACCTTGGGGTTTGAATCCATACTTCAGGATGGATGCCAGGATCATTTTGATTCTACAGAATGTTGACTGGAGTAGAATCAACCAAAAGAAAAACACATGGTGATGCTCAGTCTAGTTTCAAGAGTCCCAACAGGATTAAATTCAACCCCTTGTCAGTTTAATTGAACATGTGCTATGGCAAGCAGTGACCGTGCAGAAGTGAGAATTTGTGTATATTTTTAACATTACCTTCCAAATCAGATCTTTAGCTCTAGCTGCCAATGGAGTACTGTTATTAACCGCCCCCCGCCCCCCCCCCCCCCCCCCCAATTAAATCAAAGGCTGTTTCTTGTAATGGGAGCCAAGCCAACGGTCTTCACTTTGGAAAAGGGTGGAGTGGATTTTGTGCCTACCCAGCAACACACCCAGAGAAGCCCACGATCATCGGGGACAAGGTTAAGCCAGTTCACTGTCTGCGCAGAGCGTAAAGCCTCCCCTGCTCAGGGAATGTCAGTCCTGCTTTCCTGAACTCCGCCTGCAGTATCTAGAGGAAAGCGGGCTCGCATTGTCTTCCACCACTCGCCCCAGGAAACATGATATCATTCTCAAACAAAAGCGGGAAAGCTGACAGATCTATTGAGATGGGTGTGACTACAGCACACACCTCGCTGCTCAGCCCCTGTGGAAAAGGCAGTGACTGGCAGCTCTTCAGTACTGAGCTGTCTGCACTGTCCATGTTTATAGCTAATCTCCACAGCCCACTTTTGCTTCTCCCGTACTTGTGATTTAATGCACGTTGCTTGCTTCCTGTGTCAATTCGGTATATGTTACCACGTAGAGAAACAGAAGAGACAAGGAAAAAGAGTTGGGGTAACTGAACTCTCTTTCCTTCTCCATCCATAATTCTTACAGCACCAGATATCTCCTTAAAGTGAAAAGCTGGAAGTGATCTGAGGGCTAAAGAGGTTGAATCAATGTGCAGCTAAACAATCAAGAAACTTAAGCCACAAAAGATAAATTGGTAAACAATATGCAGCCTATTACAGCAATGGCTAGATAACAATACTTCCAAACACGCATTCAACAGATTTTAAACACATTTTTTTTCCTGTATTAATCCCTAGCCTTTTATAGATGCCAAAAGTAACATCTCAAACTAACTCATTCGCTTGTAATTTCACTTAGCTATTAACATGCTGGTAATCGAGAAGATTTGGAAATTGTAAAGCAAGTTACATGGCAGTGAGAACTTCTGCCTTTTCTTGCTACTTTCTGGTTTTCATTGCAGCACAATCTGCAGTTTTACAGCACATTACCTTGTTACTGTGAGATGGACTGGAACAACATATGCATATCTCATTGAAATGGTTGGTTAGGAGTCAGTTAAGAGTCTAAGGTTATTGTGTGAGTTGTATTTATCTTTTACAGGCTTTTCTTGGTATGTTACCCAAAAGAAACTCTCTAGAAAATCAAAATACAGATGGTGAAAGCGATACTCAAATGCTGAGCAACTAAGAATCCAATGGGAAGAGCGCAAGCTTCCTCAGGGCTCTGCTTGCGATAGCTTCAGCAAAGCTTCTCTAACATTAATGCTCCGAATACTATAAACTACATTTGTATTAGTATAATCTTACTGTATACCTTTCTGCAGATGTCTCTTATGACTAACTTTTTACTTGCTGAACTAACGACATTTGCTGATACTAGTGAATCATTCATTAGCTGTATTTGAAGTGATTGATCTTATATATTGTGCCTTTTTCTGCCCTTTTTGTCCACTGACTTTTGTCTAGATTCCAGTTGTGGAATCTTGACTAAAAACTTGTGTAAGATCAGATACTGGAATACCTAGAAACGTCAACATTTCCTACCGCACAGCCAGTTCATAAAGTCAGTCACAGAAAAAGTCAACACTTAATCTGTACTTCGAGCAGATATTCAATGATTTCAAAGTAATGAGCTTTATGAAAAAGTTAATACTGTTAGACAGAAGAGAACTGCTGTTGCGATGTGAGTATGTGTGAACAAATTACTTCAACAATTAAAAAGAGGTAGCAGCGGATTCTACATGTAGCTAAATCCTCCCCAGTAGCTTGGCCACAGTCCTGCCCTCGGTCTCTGTGAGAGCACGGCACAGAGATGAGTGGTCTCACTGAAGCAAACGCAAGCACTTAAATCCATACAGATAAGCGCTGGAGTAAGGAGTAGGGAGTCATGCGTTTTGTCTGCACATGGCGTGAGAAACAAGAAAGGCATGACAGGTCGACTACAGATACTAAAGCAAAGGCTTACCTGAAATCATCAGGCTGAATCCGTAGAGAACCAGATGTGCTAAAGGGACCATGCTTTCCAAAATATATCCATCCAGTTCTTACAGTCGCTCATGGAGTATCCTTTCCTTGGGGCAGACGTTTACTGGTCACTCTTCTCCTCCATGGTATGCTGTTTACAAGTCAGAGGCAAGGAATCACGGCACTGGAGCCGGCTGGAACAGTCTCATTGCTGTCTGAGTACAGGGAGTTTAAGTTCCTTTTTCCTGTTTCCTTTGTAGATTAGGATGGGAAAGGCAGGATCTTAAAGGCATTTTTGTATCAGCAGGACTGCAGGGCAGTGCAAATCCCGTCCATCCAGCAATACATCAAAACAGTTATCTGGAGCTGCTGGAGAAGCAGGGGACTGCTGTTGGTCACAGTCAGCAAAATAGGAACAATGATGGCATCCTCCAGTAGGCGGGAGAGTGCGAGCAAAACGTCCTCAACCTAGGTACAGTAGGTGGAAAGTGTCATCCCCTTCTCAAAGTGCAGATCTGCTAATTTCTCGGGGTGCTATCATCTTTCCCCTTATTTATTTAATCCACATGCAACCTGCTGTCTGCAATGCATCTCAGCACACAGTAATAAAAACATGAAGTAAACAGTAACAAAACAACCAGCTGAATCCAGTACAGACCAAAGCCAGCCACAATCCAGCAACCTACTCCATTATTTCATGTGCTTCGCTGGAAACAATTTTTCTCTATGTTTGACAATTGGAAACAGACTGAAAACTTGTTGCAATAATAAATTGCACCCAGGGTTATTATGACTTCAGTGGGATCAAAATGCCACATCACTCAGGGGGGGTCTCAAAACTCAGAAGCTAAAAGAAAACATGAGGAAAAAATACAAAGAAAACCACAAAAAAATTAATTAAATAAATGGAAAAGCAGCACTCAGATATATAAACAGAATTGCAAATAAAGGGCAATCTTATTTACCACTTGACTAAATATAACCCATGACAATGTAGCATTTGAAAGTCCTGTAGTTCTGCCAAGATGCTAACACCCAGAATGACTTTTACAGAAGTATAGAAGAGCAAATGTTCAGCATCATTTTGGAAATGGGGTATGGGTTGATCCTACTTTGATTTAATTTCCTTAGGAAGACCTGTTAGCCTTCGATTGCTGTAGATTTCACAGAGGAAGTGCTTTACACCCAAGATCTATTGCCATGTGGACAGAAGGGTGTCACCTACAGCAGATTTCAATGCATTAACCCAGAGCTGCTCCTTACATGCTGCCTGCCCCCTCAAAAAATATAACTGAAATCCAAACCAAGTAGGAACAAACTGAAAATACCCTCTGGGTGCAAAAATGCATTGTGAGGTCCAAACACTACTAAAATTCCATTTTGAGACTTAAAGGAGGCAGATTATAAGATATTTATTTACCTGGTCTGGTTCTGGACCAAAATACACGCATGTATTTTGTCCATCTTTGATTTTTGAGAACATTTTCTTCTACTCTTAGACACAAAGAGGCAGTGATTATCCACACTGTAATTGCACATTGGCCTTTATAAGCCTGCTGGTATAGGCCCCTCCAATATCAGAATACTTAGTGTATTACCAGATACTAAGTATTATCATAATTTGTCCTAGTGGATAACTCTGTTCTGTTGCTCATTTAACCTACTTCTAATGTGGCCTATCCTTAATTTTTTTTTCAGTGTGTTTTGATTTGGTGAGAGCAAGAGGTTAAACAACTTCAGTCAAGGCTGTGGTTCTCCAGACTGTTATTGTGAGCTCAGAGGGCTTTTTAGACTTTTCACTCCCCAGGACATAAACAGTTCACTGAGGGGAAATGCATCATGTGTCCATTTTTAATGCACGTAAATGCAAAGCAATGCATATGAACTGCTGCTGATACTGATTTTGGCAGTATGCGTAATTGACCAGGTCAGCTATTCACTATTTTTTGAAGAACCAACTTGTGCCTGCTGGTCATTTCATCTGCGATGACAAGGTAGCTATCTCCAGGATGAGAGCAGACAGCCTAAATATGCAATACTCCACAAATACATGAAGGTTGCAAAGACTTGCTGAAGCCAGAAGAGAGGAATTATGTACTTACCCAAGTCAGAATTTGGTTGGGATACCAGCCTCAGCAGGCTTATGTATATAATTTCATTTTTGAAGAAATAAAGAAGAGCATCTATGATTCAGCAAACATTTAAGTACTTGTTTATGTGTAATGGGTGTTTAAGCTTAGAACTGTTTCTATTTGGAAGGCCTTTAAGTGCCATAGTTTGATTATTGCTCCCACTGAAGTAAAAATCAATGACCTGATAAGCTTTTGCTAAACTGTGGAATTTAAAGGATTTCACTATCCTGGCTTATTCTTACTCATATTTAAGTGTTTACCAGCGCCACCTCCCATATTTTGATACTTATATTTCATGTTATTAGAATATGAGTCTTCCTAAAAGTAGGCCATATCAATTTTCTGTCCTGTGAACTAAAAACTCTATGATCTGATCATTCCTCTGATTACTGAACAACACAGAAGTTGTTCTTAGTAGAATTGTCTGTCCCCTCCACCAAGCAGCAATGATATCATAGCAGGATCCCATGCACAAACCCATCTCTTGCTATCTTGTCCTCAGCTTGTGTTGACAGATCTATGAACAAATCTCAGCCTGCATTCACTATTACAGAGCAGAAGAATTGGAAATAGCCTTCTGGCAAAACCCGATCACCAGTAAAAGAAACTGGGCTAAAAGTGAGGATGGCAGGAAGAGTAAAATATGATACTGAGTTACTCTAGCTTTTGTTGCATGTGGACTAATAGAGGCTGTTGACTACTGGGCTGGCCAATGAGCATGTCCATGGCATGTCCTCAGGTGGGTATGTAGCTGTATTTGGCTGCCACAGACTTCACCCTTTGTCTTTTCTAAAGGTAATTGGAAAGACCCAGAAAGGCTATGCAACCCCATGCAATTTCTGAAGTGTTCCCCTCAGGAATATAAGTTTTGTTGGTGGTTAACTGCTGATTAACACATATCAGCATTCACATCTAAGTTAACACCCATCACAACGCCATGCATGAGTTTTTAAATTAGTTACAGCAGGGAAACAAATTGTCTTTCAACATGTAAATATAACCCTAGCATTAAACATGGCTTTTCATAACTCTGTTTGCTGAAGGCTAATTTTATGATATGTCAAGTGTCCTGAACTCCTGGCTCCAGGCTTTCCTCTTTAGATAAGCAGCACGCTTGTCTCAAGGACAATCCATTCATACATGCTGTAGCGCATGGAAATATGTGAGGAGGAAAAAGAAACAATGCCACTCCACACTTCTTTAATCAGGTAGATGTGTTAGCAGAAAGCACATATCCTCTCACAGTGTCTGGCTGTATTATGCTTTTTGGAAACAAGCCATTACTTTGGCCTTGACATGATGTTAATATGTGTTAGTAGGAGGCAGTAAAGGAACTTTAGGAATTATTACTCACCACAATCAGCTAATGTGAAGCAGAGGCTCATGGAGTTGGAGATGGAGTTTAAGCTTCTTTTCTTAAACAGATCCTGTTCTCCCCTACAGAGCAGCCTATGCCACTGAGGCCAACCACAGCCCCTAAGCCATCTATTTTGGATCCCCTGGAAGTGACAGGTAGCAGCCAGGTGGACATGTGCTGTTGCTGGTCTAAGCGGTCAGGATGAGGACTATCCCTATGCAATGCAGTGGCAGTGTAGAAACTGGAGGGAGATAAAGGTTTGTGCGGTACGTAGTTAAAGGTAAGTCTTACTAACATGGAAGGGACAGTGTGGAAGAGTGGTGATACTGTAATAGGTGGTTGTGAGAAACTTTAAGGTGCGGTAGAAAAAGTAACAGAGTCTGTTTTTTGTTGCAGCTCATTCTCTTGACTTGGCAGCCCGTGCTGAGGAGGTGCAGTTACTTCTTGCTTTTTCTACTGCCTCTTCTGCATATCCATACTCAAAAGGTAACTCAGGATTGCAAACATACCTATTATCAGTTTTTTTGCTCAGCGTTTTTGTTTTCTTCTCAAAAAAGAGCTTCTCTTGGATTTTCAGGAGACCAGAGTCTGGAAAATGGCTGAGTATTGAGCAGTCTACACAACAGCCTCAGCCAAAGGGAGCTGTTGCTTTCCTGTCTTCCTTGCTAGTGAAATGAAAGGGAATTTACTACAATTGAATTAAACACAGGATCTCGTGGGAATCTCAGGTTTCTCTCATGTGGAAAGTTCACCTGATGAAACAACACAGGAGAACTTCAGGGCCTCTGTATCAGTAAAGTCATTGTGAAGGACATCAGGCTGTTTGACTGAGATCTATACTCTGGAACCTTTTACTCTGTGAGTCACTTGTATTTTGCTGAAATAGGCTTTATGTAGATTTTAGAATGGCCTGTTGTCAGCAGAAGAACAAAAAAATAATTTTTGTTTCCCAATTCTTTGCTGACGAAAGGGACCAAGACTACTTTAAAAAAATGTTTGGAGAAAGAAAGTGTGAGTAGTGAAGTTAAAAGCAGCAATGGTGATGGCCACTGATGATGTCAAACACGTATATGAAATCACGAGTGAGAGGTAAGCAAGCTAGTTATATCCCTCTTAGTTTGTATGAAAAGGACAAAACTGCATCCTTGTTGTCACTGCTTTTTGAGCCTATTGTTTTGCTACTTTAGAGCACGTCTGCTCTGTTTTTTAAAAGATCTCCTAAAATGAGTGATTCTGAACATGTGCTAAATTAACCCCAAATCAAGCTTTTGTTTCTCCGCCAAGTTTGGATCAGATTCTGGGAGCACAAACGTAAGTGATGTTAATACACCTGCTGCCCCAAAGTCAAAAGAAGTCTGGAGATGAATGAGATTATCCAGCCTGAAAGAGGCATCGTCCAACAGGAGGTAAGCAGAGCTCATACAGAAGCTACAGAGTTCACAGTTTTTCTCCTCTATTCTGTTACTGCTTTTCCACTTAATTTTTCTACAATACATTTTGAAGGACAAATGAGTCTTTATGTTTCATGGTAACAACTGTATATCCAAATGTCTTTAAGATATTAACATTGAATGACCCCAAATGATGCACAGCAATAAAATATGACTGCCTAAAGTAGCCCGGCATTAATGAAGCAAATTTCATATCTGTGCAATTTGGAGAGATAAAGACTAATTGTGTAAGTCACTTAATGCACGTGAAGTTTGCAGATCTCACTATTGCTTCCAAGGACCAGGAAATGGGTCATGCTAATTACGTCAGGGCTTTCATCCATTAAGGTTACAAAAATTCATTCTTAAAATCCCGTTTGCCTGACCCACTATCTTCCACTGAATTAATCTCACACTGTTAATGTGATTCTAATGGTAATCTTTATTTGATGACTGCATCATTTAATTTTATTTAACTTTGACCAGCATTCAACAAGTGCAACTTAGTGATAAATTTGCTATCTGGCTCTGCTTCCAAATTTATGTCACACTGGGATCGGCTAAAATCTTGTAGTGATATGAGAGCCACATGCACACTGTTGGTGAGCTGCAGTGTAACAATTCCTTCTCTTGAACGCTCCAGCTTTAACTTCAGTCTTCTCTCTGTGTGAGAGAAAGATTGCTAAATGGCAAATTTTTTTGAGAGTTTGAACAACATAATTTTAGCAATTCTTGAAATATGGAAGTGTGAAAGACATGCACATCTCATCTTAAGGTGAGAAGATAAAATGCAGATTTACATATAGGTAAAGAACTTCAGTAACTTTCAGCTCAATAATCCTAAAAAATTATTAAATACAGCAAACTTGAACACAAGTCGAAGCCATTAAACAAGCTCTCTTCATTTAATTTGGAAGAAAAAGAAGGAACAGGAAGGATACTGAAAATTTGAAGGCTTTATTTGGAATTTTATCTCTCATGCATAACTGTTGGGGTGACTGATACTATTGATAATTTCTGCTATAATCATTATTTTATTTTTCTTTTTCTTTCTGATTATCAGAGGTGCTGAATCCCCCTCACCCCACTTGAAATAGTACTTGTGGGCAAACTCTTGTTGTATATTGGAGACAGAGGTCTTGCATCTTACTCATCTTTTGCTGCACAGCAGAAATCTTGGGCCTGATCCAAAGATACCAGTGCTCAGTGAATCAAGCTCAGTCACTTTAAATGAATGTAGCTTTCAAGGAATTAGCTTTACAAGAGGAAACAAGAGCAGACCATTCCACACTTCTGGCTCTTTTTTTTTTTGTAAATGTGGGAGGCTTCCTCCATTTCACACATTTGGCATATTGTCCAGTTAGACCTCCTTCCTGAAAGGAGAACCTGCGAATGTAGACCGCAAGTCAGGGCAAGGAACATTTCTTCCTCTGCTCCAAACTTCTGCCGATCCCAGCGAATGATTGCTCAAAACTGGGATTTGAATTCAGATCATCGCTGCAGTTATGAAATGCTTAAAGACTTCCTCTTTACTGAAGAAGAAAAAGATGACAACTATTTTGTTTGGGAGTAATTCAGTTCCCTTTCCCAGTGATTAACCTGCATTTTGCAGCTTTGCTCTGGCTGGACTTGTCACCTACTATATATATATATATATATATATGTATCTATATATCTGTATAGCGGTCAGCTAGTATTCACTGTTGTGCATGTGTTCAAGTGCACTCCGATTTTATGCTCTCTGTTGGAATCCAAGGGTTTTTTTTTTCACTCCAAGCAATTGCCACGTCCATCCCACCCAGATGCCTTATCACTATAAGACATGTTTCCAAGGAGTTTACTCAAAGCAGATACTTTGCAGAATAGTTACAAAGTAAGCATTTTAATATCTTTCTTCTCAAACTAAGATATTCTTATGGCTGGTCTCATCATAAGGTCTGCCTTATGCCTTGTATTTTTGTTTTACACTTGCAGCAGCAAAATAGAAGTGTAGTGAAAGACTTTACAACCACTTCACTTTGGAAACATATCCCTCTGATTGTGAAATAGCAGATACCAGCACTAAGAAGTATTAACATCAATGAATGTCACCAGCCAGAAAGATCTAAAAAAGAATCTCAGTGTTCTGCCTGCCTGGAATTGCCCACAGGAATGCTGCATGTTGTCTTCTAAGCTCACTAACGCAAGGAAAAAATCAACTCATTTTGAAAGAAAAAAATATTTTTTTTTTATCACAATGAGAAGCAGTGAAGGTAAGGTGAAGCAGGAAGACTAACGAGAGGGTTAACTCTTGCCTGCAGCAAAAATACAGTTTGCCTGGAGATACGATATCCCTGAATACGGGAGCAAGGTTGGTGCAGCGTTATCCCGTCATGAGCTGGGAATAAGGACAGTAATTCCTATGCTTGTCTTCATGCAAAGCACAAACATAACATAGAAATAACAGACCCTTTGGTTGAAGATTTTGAAACTGAAATGCTTATTTCCATGCAGTGTGGCAGTGAAGTGGGATGTGGAGTGACAGCCACTGTTAAACCTGGTATCCTAACGCCTCAGTGGCATCTTCCTGGAGGAGGACCAGGTTAGGGAACTTTTAAACAAACTGGACATACGTAAATCCATGGGGCTTGCTGGGACACACCCACGTGTGCAGAGGGGGCTGGCTGATGGCACTGTGAGGCCGTTCCCGATTATCTTTTTTTCATGGTGATAGGGAGAGGCTTCTGAAGACTGAAAGAAAGCAAATGTCACTCCTATCTTCAGGAAGAGCAAGAGCGAGCCAGGGAACCACAGGCCGGTCAGTCTCACCTCGATCCCTGAGAAAGTGATGGAGCAATTTATACTGGAAACCATTTCCAGACATATGAGGGATGGGAAGGTGATCGTGAGTAGATAGCATGGATTTGTGAAGGGAAAATTATGCTTAACCAACCTGATAGCCTCCCACAATGAGGTAACCAACAATGAGCAAGGAGAGATGTGTGGATGTTGTTTACCTCCGCATTAGCAAGGCGTTTGACATGGATTCCCATAAAATCCTCATAGATAAGCTGACAAAGTACGGGTTAGGTAAGCAGACAGTGAGGTGGACTGAAAACTGGCTTGGGGCTCACTGTGTGACCAGTGGCCCAATGTCCAGCTGGAGGCCAGTCAGTGGTGGCGTACCCCATGGGTGGATACTCATGCCAAGGTTGTTTAAGCTTTTCACTAATGACCTGGATGATGGGGAAGAGTGCACCCTCAAGAAGTTTGGAGATGATACAAAGCCGGGAGGAGTGGCTGATGTACCAGATGGGTGTGCCACTGTTCAGAGGGACCTCAACAGGCTGAAGAAACGGGCAGACAGGAATCGCATGAAGTTCCACAAAGGTAAATGCACAGTCCTGCCCCATGGGGAGGAACAACCAGGCATCCATACACACTGCAGGCTGAGTGGCTGGAAAGAGCTTTGCTGAGAAGGACCTTGGGGTCCTTCCTGGTGGACACCAAGCTGACCATGAGCCAACAATGCATGGCAAAAAAGGCCAACAGTATGCTGGGGCGTGTTAGGAAAAGCATTGCCAGCAGGCTGAGGAGGTGTGATCCTTACCTCTACTCAGCCCTGGTGAGACAGGTGAACAGAAAAGGTTTTAAACTTCTCCATCCCATAGATACTGTCACTAAATTAATGTCCTCTCAGTTTGAAGTCATAGCATAAAACACATAAAAGATTGCCTGGGTAGACAGACCTGTGTTACTGAATTAGTGTCTTGATATACACACAAGAGCTTTGGTGAAAAAATGCCGCGTGCCTGGTACTTAAACTTGTATTAAAAAAAAAAAAAAAAAAGATAAAAAGAGTTAAAGAAAAGGTTATTTTCACTGAGACTTTAGGAGCTAGATATGGATACAATTTACTCAGCTTACTACTGGGAATGAGTTACTAATCTCCCAGAAGGAGATTAAATGCTTGCTGCATAGCTCACCATTTAGAATCCATACAGTTCTTTTCAGCCACGGGTGCTATGACCCAGACCACATGGACCATAAGGATGAACTGTTAAAAGGAACAATTGACAAGATTCTCAGACAGAAACAGGTAATCTGGAGTTCCTTCAATAGAACAAGGAAAAGAAGAGCATGCTGGAGAGAGGGCTTTTATGACAGGCATCTCCTGGGGAACACAACAAAAACCTGTAAACTTTACCATGCTATCTTACAAGATCACTACCAAGGAATAAAACCATTCCCTGCCCTGAGTGAAAGTGAATTTAATGCAGTCTGTTTATTCAGTCTGCAGCTTTTTTCCACTGTTCATTAAAATATGTTATTGTAGCACAAGTGGAATTCAGGAGGCGATCTCTCCGGCTGATGGCTTGATTGGTGAGAATGTTAGACTTCAACTTTATCTCAGCAAATAATGGGCTCTCTCTGGAATAGCTGAAACTTTGACAGGAAGGAAGAGACATTAGTGGGAATTTCCCCTAGATAACAGTCCTTGGTTTATAGAAATCCTGTTCCATTATCTCTAAATATTATACAGACATAAATATACAGAGCAACAGCATTTACTGTGCTGAATCTGGAAACACGGTGCTCTCTGCCAGTATCGTCAATATTTTCATTTTACATACCTCTTTATACTCAAAATTACAATCATAGATTTGGAGAAATTTAGTGACAAAAATACAGAACTTCTATTTTAACCGACTCAGCGCATTTTCTAATTCTTTGTCTACCCCAGTTCTATAAAGTGAAGCATATAGTCTACATCTTTTTCGGAAAACTTTTCTGAGACCTGTAACTGTAAATCCAGACCCCACTGTTTTTTATTATTTTTTGTAAAAGGCTAGGGTACTGTCTGGCTAAGATTCCTATCTATAGTCAACTGTGCTTTTTTCTCTTCAATCAGGACTAGCTTACAACATACCAGGTGGAGGAAATGATCAATAGGTAGTTTATAATTACATTACATGTAGAATGTAAGGGAAATATATATATGGAAATTTTGTTTTATGTAAATGTCTTCTGAAATTTCTGTATCATAAAGCACACTGTTATTTCTGCATCAGTCCTGTTTTTGTTCTATGTTGAATCTCTTTCTATGTATTTTTGTCAAAGTAGAGGTTGCATATGACAATGCAGCTTGAAACCTGAGGAAAAAAAATTGCAGAAAATACAAATAATGTTCCCTGTTATTTCCTTTACTGGTGAACACTACAAAAGTAAAATGCTCCACACAAGGTCAGTATTAGCTATGTTTCACTACTTTTTATCACACTTCTCTCCTTGTAATTACATTAAAAAAATACAAAAATAAGGAATTTAATCAGTTCTCCATTGGGAAATGAAAATTTGCTGAGAGATCCAAAGTACATTTGCTTTTATTGTAAGACTTTATGCTATGAAGCAATTCTGACTTAAAAGGATGTTTGTCATCTTTAGATGTTTTCCTTACTTGTTATAAATTGCTATTTAAATAGGGATGGTATGCTGATATTACCATTTATCTTATTATACACATCATTTAAGATAATGCGTATGAGAGCCTGTCAGGCAGTCCTTATTCAGGGAAAACTCCTATTCTGTTTGGCAGGGATAGGACTACAAGACAAACAGAGATTTATTGTGTAAAGCAGACTGAAGTTTCACATGTGAGATGCAATCCAGCAATGGGCCTCAGTAGAATGTTCTCATGATTTTACACTCATTGTACAGTATTTCCTTTTTATTTCTACAAGTTTCTAAAATTCAGGAGTTTATTTCTAAAATTTGTTAATATTGCAAAAGGAGGGATACTATTAAAACCTGTGACTTCTAAAAACCTGGAAAAATACTTTTAAGAATATCTGTTGCCGTAGTGGTGAGCGAACGAGCTCAGTAGTCCAGCTTTCCATGCTGCCTGTGCACATCTCTCATTGTTGGTCCATTGGGGCAGGAAGGAAGTGCCTGGGTTCAGCTCTTGGTGTTCTGTAAAGCTTCTATGAGAGCTTTGTTGTATTCTGTGACTAGCTTTCTCACGTTCTTCATTATTGGCTGGTAGTCACTCTCCTGACTTTTTGTTGCTATGACTGATTAAAAGAATTAAGGAAACAAACTGCCAGTATAAATATTAGCATAATTAGAGATCATAAGGGAACCACAATACAGTAAGTTTCCTTCTGTGAAAACCGTCAAGGGTTGCAAATAATGGAAAAAACTCGAATTAGGTCTGAAAGATTTACACCAATTTACTAGCTGCCATCTCATGCCAAGCACGGTAAAAAAAAGATATTACGTGCCTGTCAGTTTTGTTTTCACATATATAGGCAATAGGTTCCTCGTGGATGACTCTGCCCATTGTTACGTTGCAAACAAAACCATTTCAAGGCACTCAGCTATTTAGAGTCATACAGTCTGGCACTTCAGAACTCCGGCTACAAAAGTCCCAGTCCAAGAAAGCAGGACCTTTCTTTCCACTAGCCCAAGCAGACGCAAAACTCTGTATAAGGGTCTGCACTTGGATAGGTAATACATTGTAGCAAGTTAAGAGGTGCTTTTAATATCCTGATCCACTTTTTCTCTTGGTTTGTTTTAGTTTTTTCTGTTAGAAAAAACAGGATGTAAGATTCTTGCTGTAACAAAATATTCCTGTAGAGCCTTCTTCATAGAGGAGGTGGCTCCAATTACATGACACTGTCCAAGACTTTTTTCAGATTTTTTCCAAGAATTAGAGCACATATCAGATATGAGAAATGGGATATCTAGTATATGAAAAAGATAACGCTATATGCAGGTCCTATATTATTATTTTTTTTCCTCTGATGGCTAGGCTATTACAGAATTGCCTGAAATATATTCTTGTGCCATTTTCTGAGACATGTAGCAATGTCCATTGTCCAACACACAACACTGGATGATATGGTCTAGTTTTGCTGTTACTTTTTACCAATTACATTTGTACTATAATCATATAACAATGATTCTATGCATCTTTGAGATTTCAGATTTTTTGTTTCCTAAATCATTTTAAAGAAGTGAATTTATTGCAGTGAATTCAAAGTCCCTAGAATACAAAATGAAAGTGCAACTATGCCCTACTTAGATCTCTACAATAACTATGGAGAATAGTACAAGGTAAGAAGAACCATCAATTCTAATTAAAAAAGCTTCAGTGCTTTTGCTAATTTCAAAAACTTCCTTATGAAAGTCACTTGCAGCAAATAAGATTTTGCTGATGTTTTGGAAGGTCTTATACAATTAGTGGAATGTAACTTTTTCATTAGCATCACAACATGAGAGACCTACAATGCAGTTCCCCCATCCCAGCCCATTTTGCAGCTAAAGCATCTCCTTGTCGTATCTTATCATATTTATCTGATTTTTTCCCTCTAATATGCAATTCCTCTTTTATTTGATAAGAAATACATTAAATGCATACAATTTATTGTTTACTTTTTCATCATTGATATTTACGGTGTTTTAAAACTGCAAAATACCAAGCAAAGTCACCATGCTATACAGATTTTCAAACAATGCTGCACTTGCTGGATAATTTCAGATAAGACTGGACAGATGTGAAGATGAGTTTTGTCTAAAACCTAATGGCAAAACTGACCCAACAGGAAAAACTCCAGACTGCAAGACAAATCTCATGCCTTAGGACCCCGTAAAATTGTTTCAGAAAACACATGCAAGTTTTGCTATATATAATGCCTATCACCTAACCAGACATTTGCAAAGCATCACCTTTCCCCTCCTCCCCTGTCTCCTGCTCCCCATTCCGTCCTGTCTTATTCTGCTGGAGGAAACAGACTTCTTCCTCAATTAATACAGTGTGTGAATTTTACTGTATTTCTTAAAGAAAAGGATACATTCCTTCATCATAAAGTTATTTTGCTCATGGTGCTGCCATTTCCTCTCCAAATTTGTAAGCTGAAAACACAAAAAGAGCCAAAAATGAAAATGGTAATTATTACACATGTACTTTATACAAAGAATCTCCCCAAAATGTTGTATCAATACCTTGTACTCTATCACCTGATAAGATCAAAGTTATTTCACAAAAAACCCACAGAAATGAGAAACAATGGCAAAATGATTTTTAAAGCTGCCAATGATTAACCTGTATATAATTTAGCACTTCATACATCTATTTATATAATAGTACTGCATGCAACTGCAGTGGTAGATGGAAAAAATCAGATGAGAATTCAAGACTTGTCATATAGGAAAATGTGTAAGCAAGTCAGAAGTAAAAAGGTGCAGGGAGATACTAATTCTCATTATACTCCATATCATTCAAATGATCTCTTCTTAAAATCAGTAAGATCTAAAATCACCAAAGATACAATATTTCCTGACACTGTCTTGGACTTTGAGCTATACAGAAGAAACTTCCTTACTTCCATAACTAAGTTTCCTGTCTGATGCCAGAAGCTGTGATAAGAACAGAGCTGCAGCAAGAAGATTGTAGGAGTGTGGGTTAAGTGCTGGCACTTCTTCAATACTTTTGGCATCAACAGGAAACTAATGTGGACATTATATCGATGGCTGCTTCCTTACAATACAATTTTATAGTATTTGTTTTTCTGATGCTACTGTTCAAGGATCTGCATTTCAAGATATGCAGATGTTATTTTTAAATGCAAAAACTGAAAATCATTCTGAGACTAAACTTCCAGTGGAAACTACGGTAATAAGTTAGGAAAATATTGCAACATTTTACTTAAAAGCTTATTCTTAAGCTAGAGGATATTAAAATAGTTGCTATATTACTCAAAATAAATCTTACAGTGAAGAATCAGTTATCTAGTGTACTGGTTCACAGCAAACATGGCAGTCATTTATTTGCAAGATATGGTATTTCTGACCGATTATCATTTTTATTGCCCCCTTTGTAGATGTTGCTACAGGCAATATAGCCGGTAAAGGAGCCCAGGTTTAAAATACTGTCTGATATATATCAGAGGAAATACTCAGTGCATTTTTATAGTTACTCCTTGAATGGCACAACTCATACAGTTGACTGCTTGCAAAATTGCCCAAACCCTTGAGATATGTAAATGCTATTTGTACTTGAAAATGTTTGATGCATGTCAACTAATCAGCTACTTTAAGATACACCTTTATTCACCCTCATGGCATTTACATTCATGACATAAAAAGCAAAGAAACAAATCCTTGTTGCACATGTTGAAATTGAACTGCCACAGCTTAATGAACCGAAGAAATGCTGTACAACTACTACTTTATATAAAATGTTTAGCATCATTATGCAAGTATCTTAACACTGGCTGTATCCATTTCTGATTTACATAATCTCTAGGAATAAGAATCTCATCTTGGTATAAAAGATTGACAATATCTGAAGTCTTGCAGACTTTGGCATGCAGCTTTGGGATTCATATCATCACCCTAGAGTTAGCCCACAATGATCATATGCTATGAGTGTCTATCTCCTCATTTAGAGCCACGTCCTCTCATCTGCTCCATAAAGTTCACTCCAGAAGAAAGTTAACTTGAACATGTACAAGTATCACCTTCAGCTTTTAACTGAATAAGAAAAAGGTAACAGTTAAAAAGGACAAAGATCTCAACAACCTGAAGCAATAAAAATCAGTGAAATGCAGAGAAAATAATAAATTTCCATTTTTCAGCTTATTTTGAAGTTATCCATTTTCCTTCTGTGCATTCAAACCTATACGCCAGTAAAGTTCTGTTGCCAAAATGACAGCAATTTATGTGTGTTTATAACGGAGGAATCAAAGCTGCTCAAGGGTTTATAAACATCTTTCCTGATTCACTTTTGAAATGTAAATGTAAATATACTCATATACCAAAGTTCCTTGGGTTTAAATAAGTCTGAACAAACCCTAAAACTTCAGTGGTCTGCAAGGAGCAGAAGTATTGGAAAAAGGGAAATGGAATTAATAGTACAGGTTGCAAGAAAAAACTTACCACCATAACTTTAAAAGCAAAAGGGATCTTACCTAATTAGTAGTGACTTTTTTTCCTGTAGTTTCTTTCTCTAAGTTGGTCCTCAAAACTCCTCAAGCAAAGGAAGGGCAAGAGGGGGATAGTTCTGAGCAAGATTAGTACAAACACTTAAACAAAGGATTTGCACAATTTTTAAGCTCAGAAAGACCTCTGCCTAGTAACTTCAAAATCCAAAGCTTACAAGAAATTTATTGGCATGATATTAACTTTTGTTTGTAAACAGAAAATATGGCTATGCATTTACAACACATAACTTTGAAAACTCCCTGAAAAGGAATAAACGGATTCCATCCATACAATTCTTCATGTGTATGAGAAAGCAGAAACTGTGATAGAAACAACTGAAGAGATAATATGTAGCTTCAGCTATACCTGAGAATGTGTCTCATTCTCTTGCAGCTCTCTCTTTAGTGTCTCATACTCTGTATTCAAGTGTTCCATTATTTTCTTGAAAGCATGGCAACGTTTTGTTAATTTTTCTTTGTCATCCTGGAGTCTCTAGTTGGAAAAAAAAACCCACAAACCAATTAATGGATGAGTTCATTTGCTGTGGGCTACAGACAAATTATTTTAATTCAGCTTTCAAGATGCTACTTTTTTTTCCTTTCAGAACTAGATCATATGCATAAAGAACTTATAAGGCTTTTCTCTAGCAATGCATGCTCTATCCTAAAGATAATACTCAACGGTTATGACCAAGTTGTAGGCTTATACCATACTCTATCAGCACAAGTGGGAACACTGATGTTAAGAATTTGTAGGAAATTTATCACATGTGAAGTGAGAAGTGCTCTAGATGGAGTTCGTCTTAGAGCAAATACATGCAGGACAGATTTTTCTTTTTTGTTTGGGTTGTGTGGTTAGATTGCTAAATTCAAACTTCCGGGTAGTCATAAGTTACAGCAGAAAAGTTCAGATGAATCACTAAAATAAATGGGAAATTTTGTGGAAGGAAGCTATCAAAAGGTATCCAGCTGATAGTCTGCTACATGTACCCAGTTAGTAAGTCACATATATAAGCAGAGAAGCATTTGGATTCATTTGCAGTGGTGTGCAAGCCCAGTTTTCAGCTATCAGTCAGGATTTCCAGTCATCAACCTGGATTCCCCTCCACTAGGTGCTCAAAACCACACAAATTCTGTATAATACAACGTTTCATTCCTTTCATTACCTTTTTCTTCTCTTCACCTGATGCTTTCAGAGCCGGCAAATTATTATAGACCTCCAACTCCATTTTTGTTTGTTCAATTTTGTCTTTAAGAGAAGCCAGTTCATCAACCATCTTGCCCTCCAAGAGTTCCATCTTCTGTAGGTCCATCTGCAGTTTTTGACTCTCTAGGTCATCAGATACACAATCTCTAATTAACAGTACTTTTTATTTCATAATACATTGCCCAGTATATAAAGGTTTATGCTATACTTAAGCAATACAAACAGCTCTTGCATATCTTTCCGATTTTGATATTCATGGGAATGTTAATGTGAATGAAAGAAAAAAATTTCATGTTCACAATCATCCCATAAGTCAGACTCCTATATTACAATTACTGCATTATACTCCATAAGTGAAGAGTAATGAAAACGTGTTGATTTTCTATATCACAGTGTGGTATTTCTATTGTTAAAGTTGTTTATAGCGTCAGTCAATTTCAAGTCTTAAAGCAGTGGCGATACCTTACAAAAAGTTGCCTGCAATAATGCAGACAATTAAAAAAATTAATTTTGTTAGGTTTTTAGCATCATGTTTTTTTATATATGTTGCTTGTATATGATAAGACTTAGTTTTATGAGGATAAATAGAGAAACTTGCTTTAAACGTTCACTCTGTACAGGAAAACACTTCCGTATCTCCACAGAATAAGAACTGTCATAGCTTACAAAATGAGCATGTGCTACAATATACAGCATTTACTTCTGACAATCTATTAAAAAGAAACAACAGAGATACGTATAATTAAAGGAGTTAGAAGTATGGATGGATTCTTACATGAAGAGAGATGTAAAGACTGAAACTGTTCAGACATGAGATGCTTAAGAGAGGATACAATAAAGATACACAAAATAAAAAATATACTTTGATCCAGTTTTGGGGATAAGTTATCCACCCTGAGTGTGGAAGGATTAGATGTGGCTAGACTTGTTTGGGATGGTTTTCTGACCTGCAGCCTTGTCACTGTATTTTCTTCATGTTCCTGAATATTTAAACACATGGCTACATAATCTTATGTTTCAGAGCTGTATCTAACTTAGAAGAATAACACAAATAATGCAGGTTTTTTTCTACATTCTAAAAGATCAGGCAAAGTGGGCTATTGGGAGGGATGAGACAGCACAAAGAAACTTCTCTTGGCATAGACTGTGTATTTTGCTTACACACTCTGATTTGTGCTGATCACCTGGAAAAAGGGTAGGAAATTTTCCCCCCAGCTTAACCAAGGCAGTATAGATCTTTATGGCAGAAAGAAGTGGATGTGCATATGTGACAGAGGGAGAGTTCACCTTTCCAAAAACTGTGGGTATGGTTTCCTTAGTGGAATTATTTGGGAAAATCTCACCTGATCAAAACCCTGTCATAGCAAGATTTTGGTACTCATCTCTCCTCTTGTCTATTTATGCCATATACTCATTTTCTAGAGTGAAATATTGGCTTTAATCAACATTTCTGGCTTATTACAGAATGCTTTGGTGATTTCCTTAGGAACCTCAAAATAAAAAAAAGACAAGCCAAGATTTTTGTGTACAATATGTAATTAACCTGAGGAACACATTTCCACAAGGTAAGACTGAACAGGTCCTGTATGTGCAAAAAGCATTTATATAAATATGAAAAATTTCCATACCAGTAAAAAGAAGGGTTTAAAAATAAAAGGTCTGGAATTGCATTGCATGTCTGTGATTCAATGTTCATGCTGCCTTCCACCCTAAAGAGCTTAAGAAAACACTTTCCCTGTGTCTAGAATATTTCATAACTGCCCATAGTTTCACTTTGAAGTTCCTGGTATTGGTTAATGTCAGATCCTAAAACATGACTGAACAGACCACAGCTCTACTTCTGTTGTTCCTACGGCACTGTGGTTTAAAAACAGACAAATGCTTAAGGACCTCAATAAATTAGGGCTTTAACATTAAAACCAGTAAAAAACAGAATTATAAAATAAAAATAACTCAAATTGGAAAGAAATAGCAGAAAACAAATTTAGATTTTCTTAAGGATTTATTTAGGCCTAATCACAGCAGTTTTGCTTTTTATATAGTTGTTCTAATATTTATATTTTGTTATTTTAAAATAATACATAGTTGACTAATAGGGATTTATTTTACATGTAAAGAGTAATAAGAACATAAATGTCAAAAAGCCAGAAGGGATTCTTAGACTGTTCTATCTATTTACTGATAAGAACTATGGTGAGACAGCAATGGGCTATTCCTACGCATTCACACTTTCTGGAGAAAAGGGAAGAAACTGGATGAGGCGAATTTCATCCTTATCCAGCAACAGAAAAAAACTCAAAACTAAAAAAACCTCAAAACTTCTCTAGGGGAAGAGACAGGAAGAGGATACAGCCCAGTTCCTTCTGATACGCCATGAAGTTGCAGCGTCTAGCAGGCAGTGTGTACACAGTAGCAAACTCTCAGACCAAACTACAGTGACCCAGGGAAATGTTTTTGGGAAACTATGCCATCAGCACTTTTGTTTACTCTTCATGGTTTCCTTTTCTTTTTTTTTTTCTTTCTTTTTTTTTAAGGGTTCTGCTGGTGGACTTTTTATATCTTTGTTATGGCAAGAAAATATGGAAATTCAGATTTTAATCACAACAAAAGAATCCTGAAGATGGCTGTGCTATAATTCAAGGGTTAGCAAGAACTTTAACTGTGCAAACTGAACATTCACTGTATTTTTGAAAGAATCTCAAGTTGTTTATTACCGTATCTGTGACTCCTTGCTTTCAGAAGTTTACTTATGAATCATTTAAATGATCTGCTGAAAATTATGTATTGTAACTTCCTTCTCTCCCCTTGCGAAGAAAGAAATATGTCTTTCAATAATGTCTCTATAGCACTATGTGCTTCCGAAACATCCTTATATTGTAATGTAATAAGAATTGATGCTTACACAAAAGAACAAAAATTCGTATTTGAACTTGTAATGTATGGCCCAGCTTTTTAAACCATGCTATAACTGCAAAATGAGTATATGCAGACAAGCAAACACTAAACGTTCAAACACACAACAGAACAATCAATTTCTGTAACATTTTGTGCATAACAACTTCTTATTTGCACGTAACTACTTTGAAGTTACAACACAGGCTCCTATTTTGAAAATTACTACCAAGTAGAGCACGTAATAGCCTTCTAACAAAATGATTTATAGTTCTTAATTCCTGCCCCTTCCTTTCAGCCAAACAAACAAGGAAAGCCTTGCTGAACCAATAATGATATTGGCAAAGGCTTAGAATTATGAGAACAATTCCACTATAAACAGTGCAAATAAAGAACTAAATAGATACTTGTTACGGAAATGAAAGAAAAACACTGTCTGCATTTTGAAATTACAGGCAAGATACTGCAGATTCTTACACTTAATTTTAAGTATTTGAGTTTTCCAAAATGAAGTAAAAATGAACATTCACTTTGAAGAATCAAAGCCTGAGAATTTGAGAGCTATTCACTGTTGTTGGCAGTGGTACAATGGTACATTGTACCACTGTACCACCATCTCCCATGGTACATACCCCTTTAAAAAAGTATAAACCATAAGTAAGTGATACCAAGAACTACATTTACAAATAATACATGGTTGTATAACTGTGGAATTCTCTATTTCAATTTATTAAACACTACTTTAAGATTGTGAAAAACATTTACTTTTAGGTGAATTAGTAAAGTCAAACTTCTAGCTCAAAGAACTTTGTACCCCTCTATTAAAATACATCTGGTTTAAGGTATATCTATGCAAGTAAGCTGATAATTTACTGATAATAGTAAGTGAAATACTCCTGAGGAATATAAATAACTTGTTACCTACAAAAGTATCAATTTGTCAACTTGCCACTGTATTTTAATATTTGGAGATCACTGATCTTGTACTTGTTATTAGTGTAACAACTCAGGTAATTTTAATTTTTTTAAGGAATTAATTTAAAAATTCATTGTGGATCTCACCTGTAATCAGATTCTTAGTAGTGCTCTGTGATTTCTGCATTTCATTTGATTTGAAAGTGAGGTCTTCCTGCATAATCTTCAGCTCTTGATTGGTAACAGATGAAATTTGTTTCATATGATTCACATTCTGTGTATTACCAATAACAATAATGAGAACATGCGGTATCTTTGAAACAACAAATGGTAACTGGACAAGTAAAGAACTATCCTGTCCTAGTACATTGTCTATTATTTGGCTTTTCTACTACAAAGACTAAAACACTGGACATAATTTGAATTGATTTATATGTGAATGATTTTCATTCTGACAACTTTTGATAAAAGATGTACAGACAGGCCAGTGAAGATGAAACAAAAA